>NC_135307.1:194664676-195039129 GCF_048772815.1 Callospermophilus lateralis
GGGACAATGAAGAATCCTGACTAAAGATTCCCAGCCTTATTATGAAAACTGATCTCAGTGACTTGAGTCTGTGGGGGATCCAGGTGGTCTTCCTTTTACCTCAGGGACACCAGTTGTGATTTGAAAGTGACAAGACTCACCCTTCCTCTTGTTTTCCCTAATAAAATCCAAGGCGGTTAGGTTATAACCAGTTTCTTCAACCAGGACATAAGAAGGATGCACTCAGGATGAGGGTGAATTATTTGTCCTGTTAGACAGAGAGACGGGTCTAAAAGCTTTTTCATTGTGTAAGGAATCTATATTCTCTATCTGTGTGTGGCTGTAATTTCCAGTTTTTGTTGATTTTTTTTTTTTTTTTTTATTGTATGATTGTTTTTTTTCCTACAAAAGTGTTTTCCCCAAAGGAAACCTGGTCTAGATGTCCTTTCTCCAGTGTCCAGCCCTCCACAGGTGCTGGCTCTCCGCCTCTGAGGTGCTCCTTCTCATCCTAGGGGGTGAGCCCTCCTGGGGACAGGAGCCCTCAGGAGAGAGGTCTCAGAGAGCTGCCTTGCCCTTCCCCCACGTGAGAACACAGCCAGAAGTCACAGAGACCAAGCCCTCCCCAGACATGAATCTGCTGGCACCTTGATCTTGGACTTCCCAGACTCCAGACCTGTATTTGTTGTTTATAAACCACCTGGTCTGTGGTGATTTGTTATAGTTGCCAGAATAGACTAAGACAACTTAATAGTAAAGAATTCCTATTCAACATTCTCAAAAAATATATAATATGCCTACTAACGAACATAACTAGACACATACAGAAATTTCCTGGAAAAAAAAAAAAACTGTAAAACTCTGCTGACATTCAGCCTATTTAAGTGGATGAATAGGCTGAAATTTTTCATGATAAAATGGTTTTTAAAAGGTATGCTCTTCCCAAACAGGAAACCTCTATGAGATAAAGATGTGTATCCTGTTTTTTTCTCACTTGCAGAAGGTAGAGAGAATAAGGATTTTAAAGGGGGTGGGGAATCTCATGAAAATAGAAGGGAGAACTGTGAATTGAGAGGGAGGGAGGCGGATAGGAAAGGGGAAGTACTGGGAATTAAAATGGAGCAAATTATGTTATATGCTCCACTATTATGTATGGCAATAAGGCACTAATAAAAATGTAAAAAAAAAGGATGTCTATTTGGTCAAAATAATTTATATATGAAGTATAATGTAATTAGAATCAAAACCTGTTGGATATTGCAACCCCTAATTAAATAATTGATTTAGGTAATTATCCACAGTTTCCAAATATTTGCAGGGAGCTACATCATCATGCCATGGTGTATTTGCTCTTCCTAGATGGGTAGACACAGGTTTATAACGAGGGGATTAGAGGACAACTACTAAAATACCTTCACTTGTCTTCAAAACACTACCAATGGGTCCAGTCGGCGTCTGCTCCTCCTGAGGGGGAGGAGGCCCACAGCACCCAGCACCCGGGAGGATTCTTGCCCAGTCAGCGTGACCTCATAAGCTTCTAGAGCCTCACATTGGTCAACAGAAATACCAAAGACAGGGAAGTTGAAAGACTCAGGAGGAAGCAACGTGGGACGTTCTAAGGGACCATTCATCTGTGTCATGAAACACCTCCGTGGTCCACGGGAAGAAGAGGGAGGGAGGGAGGGCAGAAGCCAGCAGGAGGAACTCTTCCCGATGACAAGGGGGTCAGGACATCAGAGCAGTGCGACGTGTGTACACAGCCAGGGGTGGATGCTGATGCCAACGACTGCGCCAAGTCACTTTCAGGACAATAAGGAAACAGCAGAGCATTAGATGTTAAGAACTGCTGTTTGTTTTGTTGGGTGTGAGAATGATGTTGTGGTTATGCAAGAGAATGCCCTTCTTCTTGGCCATCCACGCTAAAGTCTTTATGGCTAAAATATACGATGCATTGGATTTACTTTAAAGTATTTCAGCCAAAAAAGGAGGCATTACAAAATGTTCATTATTCAATCTGGGTGATGAGCATGTTGTATAGAGTTACTGTTCCTTTGTGCATTTTTTGAAATATTTTGTGATACATTTTTTTTATGATAAAAAAACAGTGGACTTATTTTTGGAACTTCACAAAATGATCATCAGGTTCATAAGGGAGAATGAAGTACTGGTGATGTGAAACCTGACAACGCAGGCTAGTGACCAGTGATGGACACCTCGTGTCACTAAAACACACTGCGGGGGGCGGGGGGCAGCAGTAATGGGGAACAAGAATACACAGTCAAAGGGAAAGAACCAAAACCCAGCAACGGCCCCTTGACATATAAGAGTTTTTGATAAAGGTCTGATTTCTAATCAATGGCGAACGTTTGAATTATTTACTAAAGGCTAATGGTACAATTGCTTAATAACTTAGGAAAAAAGCATTTTCTCTTTCACATGCTCTGCAGTAATAAATCTCAGATGGATTCAGAATTAATAGGTTTTCCAAACATCACAAAACAAAATAAATATACTTATTGGATATCAGAGTTAAAAAGGCTTTTTAGCATAAAAAATAGAGAGAGAAAATATATATGGAAATACTGATTTGACTATCCCCAAATTTAAAAATTTGGTACCAAAAAAAAAAAAAAAAGAAAAAGAAAAGAAAAGAAAGAAGTATTTGCAATAGGGGATTACATGAAAAATTTATCAAGACACCTCATTTAATCCTCAGAACTATCCTTCAAAAAATATTGTTATGTCTGTCTCTATTTTATAGAATAATAAGCTGAGGTTTGAAAAAAGTCACGCAGGTAAGAGATTGGTGGCACTAAGATTTAAAACCACCTCAGCATACATCCAACATTCTGACCAACACCACCAAACCCGCCACTCATGTATGACAGACAAGCAATCGCATTCTTAAACATCATGTTTAGAGACTTGAAAATGTTTACAAAACCATCTTCATCAAAAAAGCATTTCTTCAATGAACATGTTGTTTATAATCAGAAAAAAAAAAAAAAAAAACATGTCCATAAGTGTTTTTCTCCAAAATAAGGATGCCAAGGAGATGCCAGATTCTTCCAAAAGTAACCTCAGGTCATAGAAGGCAGAGCCCCCCTTCTTCTGAGAGCTAGGAAGACAGCGTGAGGAATTCAAATTAAGTCCAAGGAAGAACTTCCTGTCTGGCTGCTAAGCCCTGGAATGTCGCCTTCCTCTCAGGGCCAGCTGAAGTATCTCCCTGCTTTCAACACCCAGATGCTGGGGATGACAGAGCGGAAGTCCCAGCTTAGTCCCAGGAATTAGGTGTGTCTTTGAGGCAGTTCTTTCTCGTCTCTGGCTCGCAGTTTCCTCATCTTTCACATGGGAGGGCCGGGAGGAGGGATCTGAGCTCCCACGGAGCTGGTGGATCCACTAGTCAATGGAGTTTCTGTTTGGGGTCCTGTGGGATGCCAACCTCAGCCTCTTCTCTTCCACCAAATGCAGGAGCCGTTCTCAGGGGCTACATGGACCGAGATTTCACCCTGATGAAAACTAGGCTGGGGTTCCTGAGTGAAATGACATCTGCTCTGGCCTATGACTACAGCCAAAATGAAGCCTTGCTTCATCTGTCCCCTCTGCCACGCCAGCCCAGGCAGAGGGCAGTTCTACCAGACATCGCTGCAAGTGATCTCACAAAGGTGGGGTGGCCTCTCTCCCCACAGGGACCCAAAAGGGGAGACTGAGGCTGGCCTCCTTCACCTGCCAGCCTGGGCCAGCTTCTCTGGCAGGAAGCTCCGACCCCAACCCTAATGCTGTCTCCCTTCCTAGGAATCCAGAATGAGCAAAGCCCCCGGGCCAGGCAGAACTAACTTCTGTCCCTGCCCAAGACGTTGCTGGAACTCAGACTGTGGAGAGCCAGGAAAGTGGGGGCCTGACTCACGCTTCACCTTGAATACTCTCGGCCAAATTCAGAAACTGTAAAAGTAAAAACAACTTTATTTGGGGTCTTAGGAATTGCAAGTCGGCAGACCTGAGTTGAGAGCTGTTCGTCAGAGGCACAGGTTCAGAGAGCTGACGTCAATGTTCTGAGGAAGGCAGGGAGTTGGGGACGGAATGGGCAGGCCGTGCTCCTGTGTTACAAAGTGGTGAAGCCCCTTTGTAGAAAACTTCTATTAAATGCTAAGAAACAAGGGGGGCTCCATGACCAAAGAAGGTAACAAAAGGATGTATATACTTGGTAACAATGTCCATCAAGCAAGAGTCTGGATCTTTTGCTGTGCATCTTGAGTCTCTGGGCACAATGTTATCACCTGGTCTTTCCCAATATATACTCCAGATGTCTGAGGTCACAGGGTGGAGGTGACCAGCTCTCACAGCTCCAGGTGGCAGCTTGAGACCTGCATAAGTTCCGCTGCCTCCCAAGTCCATTCTCTCAACATTGCTTCCATCGCCATTTCCCTTTTATTTCACAACACAGGTAGGATCAGCTGCAGCTCAGAGAGGGATCCCGAGACTTGCCATGACCACAGCCAAGTCAGGGATACAGGCAGGACTGGGTCCAGGTCCCCCCACCCGTAGGATCCGGGCCACCCTGCCTTTAGTTCTTGCACAAGCACCCCTGGCCCTGGGCCCTGGGCAGAGGGTGGAGCCAGGGTGAGGGAGACCCATGTGACATCATCCACCCCCATGTGACATCATCCTCCCTTGACTCAGCTGCTTTGGCCTCCCGGGGTTGCAGGTGCTAATTTGGGAGCCACTGGGCCCTGACCTTATTGGATGCCAGCAGCAGAAACATGGGGCTCTGGGGCTTCCTGCTGGTGACTCTCCTGGCTCTGGGGATTCAGCTGCCTGCTGCCTCTGGCTGGAAGAAGGGAGGTGAGGTGGTTAGATCCCTATTCTCTAGGTCCTGGGTGGTTTCTGCCCCTCTGGGAGAGTAAGGCTTGGTTTTGGGGAGGGCAGGCGATGCGGTGTGTGTGTGTGTGTGTGTGTGTGTGTGTGTGTGTGTGTGTGTCTACACCCTGCTTAGTGGTTCTGGGAGGCTGTGTTTCCATTTGTGCAGTTTTGGCGCGTGTCTGTGTATCTCGGCTGGTTTCTTGGTGCTTGTTGGTGCCATCTACGCATCTGAGGATGTACCACAGCACGCCCAAGTCCGCGCGTGTTCACTGTAGAACAACTGCATCGTGTGTGTCTGAGCTTGGGTACCTCTTTGGGGAGGGAACCTTCCAAGTCTGCCACTCCGCAAGTCTTTTCTGCACCCCCTCCCAGCTCCATTTGTAGAAGGGCTTGAGAGTTAAATAGGGAACGTGGCTTGTGGGATCTGGGATATGTTGGGAGGAAGCTCTGTCGCTGCCTCTCTTCTCCCTCCTGCACCTCCCATGCCCACTGGCACCCCCAGATGAGGCTGGGGCTGGGGCTGCCTGTTGACAGGGGAGGGAGGTGAGGGTGCTGGAGCGGCTGGACTGGTGCCTCCTGATCTGGGTGAGGCACTGCTCCCTTCTAGTGGAATATAGGTGACCTACATTCACCTGGGCAGCCCTGGCCCTGCCTTGGGGAAAGGGGTCAGTAATGAGGACAGGTCCCCTCCTGCAGGGGCTCTGGGAACAATTGCCTGCATCCACTCTGCTCTCTTTAGCCTAGATTATGCCTTCCTTGGAGGCACAGGTCCCTGCCAGGAGAGGGAGCTGATGTGGGGAGGAGGGTGCTCAGAGTCCTTGGGTCGAGGAAGGAAGGAGGCTGGTGGGCCAAGGCCAGTCCGTCCACTGTGGTTCATGGCCGTCACCACACACCTCCTCTGCAGTGTGTGAGGTGGCACTATATTGATTCCCATTTTGCAGATGAGGAAACCAAAGCACAGTGGGAAACCGCTTGCCCAAGGTCCAAGACTCTTTGTATCAAAGGTGACATCTGAGTGAGTTCGTGGAAGTCAGAAAGGCTCACCTGCTGACTCCTGTGAAACGGGCTTGTGCCTCTCTCTCAGGAGCACATGGTGCCTTAAAGAGGGTCAGGTACACAGTAGGAGCAGCATAACTGGGTGATTTGGAGGAGGGGCTGGGGGTACCAGGAGGACATGTCCTGATACCTCACCAAGCTGCTAAGAGTGGGAGCTGGCACCAGCAGAGCCCAGGCCAGCTCCGGGCCTCTGGGCGTGGCCATGTGTGATGCGCATGTCTCCCCAGTTCACCGCATCTCGTCCTTCCCTGGCTCCTCTCCAGGAGACCTCTGCCCCACTCTCAGTGGACTTCAGGGAAGGTGGCAGGGGTCAGGGAGGGGAACCTCAGCTTGACATCTGTGGAAGACTGGCTGCCTCTGCTTAGGGGAGTCCCTGGCCCTCACTCAACTGTCTGGATGTCTCTGATCCAAAAGCTGGGCGCTCTCCCCAGTGGACAGTAAATGCCTAGTTAAGTGTTTTTAGTGGTTATGTGGTGCTGGGAACATCTGGGCCTATAGTTCCATACGTGTGATCGTGAATAGATGTCTGTGGGTGTATATGTCACTGTGCTCGCATACATGCATGTGCTGTATATTTACATGCATAACTGTGCATTATGAGTCTTTATATATATTCATGTGTGTAGACATATATGTGATGGTATGTTTGTAAATCTGACTCTGTGTATGTCCCATTTCAAAAGTACATGTGTGACTGCCTGCATTTATATATGTGTGTGTATTAATATTAAACTATCTTGTGCATGTCTGAATGTGTGTGTGCATGTGTTAGGTTGAACCACATAATTTGCTATTTCTGTAGATCAAAAAAAAGTTGAGTATCCACAATCCCAGATGGCTAAGCCTATGGCGAATTGTATATATAAATCTAAGTGCTTGCACACTGGGCTGTGTATCTACCCGAGTGTGTGAACACATCTGTTGACCTGTGTGCTGCTGGCTGAGTCTATGCACCCATAGTGGACGCATCTGGATGACCACCTGCATCATCATGTTGTTGTTCAGAGTGAGCATGTGTGAACGGGAAGGTTGGGAAGGCAGAGCCTCTGTGGCCGCCCAGAACTGCCACCTGTCTTTGTGCCCTCCAGAATTTAATGCCCAGCTCATACGGTGGCTGTCAGCACCAACCCCCACTTGAGATGCCAGCTCTCAGCCCCCTCCCTATCAGTCTGTTCCTACACCCCACCCTGGCCCCCCTCAGAAGCTCTGCGGCCTCTGTCCCCTGACCTACCTGCCCGCTCCCCACTCCTGCTTTCCTGCTCTGAGTTCCCTTTGGCCTGAGCACCTCCAGCCTGGGCTTGTGAGTTAAGGCTGAGCCCTGGCACCTCAGACAGTCTCCAGGGCCCCTTGGGTTCCCCTCTCCCCCTGCCCGCCCCCAAGAGAAGCTAATCAGAGTAGGGACTCCTTCCCAGGCTCAGCCACCCTTTCTCCAGCAGGGGGCAGCAATTCGATTTAAACGAACTCAGTCTAAGGAGGCATGAAGCTGATTTTGAGCACTCACTGTGTGAGAGGCTACCTACTATGTGCGGCCAACACCCAGGCAGGTCAGAGGGGGAAGGGTGACCCAGGTGACAGAGCCTTGAATCCAGTGCTGTGGGAGCTCCAGAACCTTTTCTCTGATGCTCGATTGGGTTGAAGACCTGGGTCCAGCCCCATCCCTAGGGCTCAAAAGCATCCAGAGCAGGTCCCAGAGATCAGAGGGAACTGGGCCGCAGGAGTCCTGGCCCAGGACTGTGTGGGTCTGGACCAGTCACTGTCCCTTTCAGACCTTGATTTCCTCTACCCAGTGGAGGAAGGTACTGATCTCCAGCCTTCTGTGAAACCTGGAAATAGCCAGAAATGTCCCAGAAGAGGGGTTAGGTAACCTCCAGGACCCAACATCCCACAGCCGCCTGGGGGGGGCACCTCCAAGACACTTAATACCTCTGGACCCTGAAGCCACCCACCTGCCACAGCCACAAGCACGCAGTGCAGATGTGGCCAGTGCTGGCTATGTGACAATGCAGCCGGCTGGCAACAGCCAATGTGCGTGACACCGGGTTCCCTTCAAGTCCTTTCTTTCAGACAGTCACTGAGCCCCTAGTGTTGTGCACCAAATGCTGTGCCAGAGCTCACAGGGAGCACAGCAGAGCAGGCAGGTGACAAGTCCTACTGCCTCCAGCTGACGAGAGGCACAGAGTCCAGCTGGGGCTGGAGAGGCAAGGTCTTCTGAGGACGAAGTGTTTCAGAGATTAGTGAGTTGACCAGGTGCACTGAGTGGAGGGGGACAGCACCAGGCAAAGGTGCAGCCACAGCAAGAGCTCTGCAGACAGAAGGAGCCTGGAGCCCATCAGGGGCCACTGAGTGGCAGAGCAACCTGGGAGGCCGAGGCAGGAGGATTGAAAGTTTGAGGTCAGCCTCAGCAACATAGCAAGACCATCTCAAAACAAAAAGGGGTGGGGATGAGGCTCAGAGGTAAAGTATCTCTGGTTCAATCCCCAGTACTATCCCCAGCCCCCGGGGGAAAAAAAAAAGTGGTAGAGGATGAGGCCAGGGAGAAGAGAGGCTAGCTTAGCCGTAACTTTATTGGACACAGTGGAGACTTTTAACTTTCTTATTTTCCCTATTGTTTATGCTGCCTGGATCTCCAATCAGCCCTGGGAGAAATATAGTGATTAAAAATAAATAAATAAACTTCTCAAAGGACGGGCAAGGAGTAGGGGACACCGAGTTCAGATGTGATTTCCAGGTCAGCACCTGGTGCATAACCTGAGCTGCCTTCAGCTGCAACATGTGGGTGTTCTCTTACAGAGAAGTGGGGGAGCTGCCCGCCAGATGATGGGCCCTGCCTCCTGTCAGTGCCCGATCAGTGCACAGGTGACAGCCAGTGTCCTTCCACCAAGAAGTGCTGCTACCGAGCTTGCTTCCGCCAGTGTGTCCCTAGGGTCTCAGGTTAGTGGCCCCTCTGCCTTGCTGAGCACCAACCCCCAGCCCCAGGTGGGCACCTCAGGCTCACCCGGCCCCTGTGTTGCAGTGAAGCTGGGGAGCTGCCCCGAGGACCGGCTGCACTGCCTCAGCCCCACCAGGCACATGTGCAGCCAAGACTCCGACTGCATGGGCAGGAAGCGGTGCTGCCGCACAGCCTGTGGCCGCGACTGCAGAGACCCCGTCAGAGGTGCGGCTCCTGGGGACCTGAGGCAGGGCCTTCCCTCTGCCAGCCCAGCTCCGAGGTTTCCTTCCAGTTCAGCAAGTTAAACTGGAGACCTCCCCAGAAGCCAGGGCCTCTGCGGCCAGAACTGGGGGAGTGGATGGGGCAGGAGGAGCCCTGTTAGTATAGCAGAGGAACTGGGGACCCTGGGTTCTCTTCCTGAACTTGCCACTTCACATGGACCACATCCTGAAATGGCTCTGAACTCCAGTTTGGCCTTTGGAAGGGGACCAGGGGGCGGGGGTCCTGCCTTAGTAGCAACCAGGGCTGGGCTGGTGGGGTCCGGATGTGGGGACAGAACCTAGTGCTCAGAGCTCTGTAATGGACATTGCGGGTTATCCCTTCTTCCTCTCTCCTCAGGCTGATTCTGGCTGAAGACCTACAGTTCTGCAACTCAGGTGGGGTTCCCGGGGACGCTGGCACCCACAGCAACATCTCTCCTAGAGGCAGTTTCAATCTTCTGATTAACTGACCTGCTGTCACCGCCCTGCAACCCGTGGCCTCTGGTTTGTCCTCCTGGATGCCAAGGTCCACAGCCTAAGTTCGCAAGCACTCCTCTTCGTCTCCCTAGCACCCGCAGCCACTGCCACACTGAGCTTCCTCGCTTCTGAGTCCCAATCCTCACGTCTCTGTACGTTCTGTTTCCTCCACCAAAACGCCCAACTCAGGCAGGCCTGAGCCCACCTGCAGCCTCCAGATGAAGTCCTCGCAGGGTTTTCCAAACGTTGGTCCGTTCATATATCTTTTCCCAATTTTTGCCACACCTGCCAACCAGCACGGCGACGTCTCACATGCTGCCTCTACTGAGGACCTCATGTCTTCTTTAAATGACCCACTTTAAACTGATTTCAAAAGAAAACCCGATATCACTGCTATAAATGAGATGCGCAAGATCACTGGCCACAAATAGAATGTAACTGTGAAAACAAATACAATGAAAATAGTTCAGGTCCATTAAATTAAATCATGTCCAATAAGTCAGATTATTAAACTCGAGCTAGATATGGCCACCCGCCAAGACTGAACCGGAAGCCTGCTCCCTGTCTCTGTTTTAATAAATGGAGATCAGCAAGGGTTAAAGAGATGCCAAAGACGCAGAGCTCGAACTGAGACAGCTCCCTGGTGTAATCAGGATCGAAAGAGCAGCAGGGTCTCACTCCAAGCCCATGTTGTGCAGTGTGGCGTCCAAGTGCTCATTAAGATCATTGTGGATTGCCCCACGTTCAGGGGAGTGTCGCCGGAGCAGCTGGGACGCCAGCTTTATGGTGGCTCTGTCCTCAACCCTGGGCTGGGCTTCCCTGGGGCAGGTCTGTGGTCAGGGCCTGCTGAGGGTTTCTTGTAGGGAGAAGGTCAGTGAGGGGATGTCAAGAACATCCCTGAACCAGACAGTTGGCTTCTGACTGTCTCCTCCCCAGGACTTGCCTTGGGAAGGGACAGAGGCAGGCACACTCTCCTGCTGTCTCTGCTGGGCCTCCTCTGCATCCCGCTGGGCTCAGGAGTTGGCTGGTCAGCTTGAGGTGACCCTGGGAACCCTGGGTCTTCTTCCCCTGTTATCTTGACCTTGAGGTGGAGTCGAGGTTGAGTCCAGGTGAGCGTCCACCACTCTGGGCTTCTGTTGGTGCTGCTGGAAGGCAGAGAGAACTGCCCTTCCTCAGTGCCACCGTCCTTCTCCAGTGCCTGAATTAGTGACTCAAGGCTGCAAATGCTAATTCTATGGACGCAGGGCGAGGTCTGGAAGGAGCAGAGAGAGCTCTCTGGGAGTCACTGATTCCATGCAACCTCAGATATTTCTCTACCTCCCTCTGAGCCTTGTTTTCCTCCTCAGTAACTTTAGGGAGTTGATGCAGACAACATGCAGATGACACACTTGCTCACAACTGCCCCTTCCCTCCCCCTGGAGGGGAAGTGGACGTCCCTGTCCCATCGATCTGGGGATTGATAGGAGTGTGTTTGTCTAAGGGGATGGGGTGGAAATGGCAGCCCCTCAGTTTCAAGATGAGGCACTGGCCTTCTTAGAACTCCTACTCTCTGCCATGAGAAGAGTTCACCGAGAAGCCACGGGTCTCGACATCAGAGACACACGGGCAGGCCTGAAGGTGAACAGTCCCAGCCAAGCCTCAAACTTGCACGAGACAGATAAATATTTGTGGTGGGAAGCTGTGGAGGTTCAGGGGCTGCCGGTGATAGATCCTCTGCAGTAAGAGCCTAATGCAGACACCAATTATTAGTGCCCAGTGAATGGCCACCTTGAAGAAGCTGCAGCTTTGAGACAAGTGACTTGCCCAAGGCCCCCAGCTGAGAAGTGGATTAAACTGCCCCAAGTTCCTTTTTGCAGAGCACCCACCAGGTACCAGGCGTCCTTTGATCATCTCATTAAATCCTCACAGCCTTGCCAGGCAGGATGTTCTGTTTCCTCCCATTTCATGTATGAGGAAGACTGAGGCCCAAAGAGATTGACTGGGTCAAGGTCAGAGCCAAACAGTCTGCCCCCAAACCTTGCAGCCTTATTAACTATACTAATTACAGCAGATCTTTGGAGAGTCCCTCCAACTTTAGTAACCCAGCTTTTACATCTGAAAAATGGGGATCACAAAGCAGGTGAAATGAGCAGGCTCCAATCTGGACAGCAGGGACCCAGGCCTGTGGGCACACTGACTTATTGCTTTGCTTTCTTTCCTGAAGGTGATGGGGAGGAGAATTCAGGGGCCCCAACAGGACTCTTGTAGGTGAACTAGCTAAGCCTTGGCTGCGAAGAGCCCCCTGGCTGTCCTGGGGCCCTGAGTTCTGCCTGGGGAGTGTCCGGAAGAGGCAAGTCACAGGCTGTGAGGATGCAGAGCCTGCTCAGCTTCCTGGCTAACACTACCTGTTCCATCAGGTCCGTGTCTTGATCTGTGCAATGTGGCTCCATCTTTGGCTACCAAAGTTCAACTCCTTCAGCTCCAAATCCTGTCTCTCTCCACCATCCTTTGGAAAGCCTCCTGGGAAGCTGCACATCCTGGTCCCTTGTGCAGACTCCAACCTTTCTTTCCTCTCTGCCTCATTCAATAAATGTTTGCTGAGCACCTACTACAGGCTGCAGGCCATGCCTTCCCAGAGCTCAAGCACTAGTGGATGAGACAGAGCCCTGGCTGGAGAAACCTTGGAGGCTACAGAGGCCAGGAGGGGCCTAACTCAGCCCCGAAACCAGAGGAAGCTTCCTAAGGGAGAAGATGGCCTACTGCAAAAAATTAGACTCTTCTCTAGTGAAGCCATTATGAATCCATTTCTGTTCCTAAGTCAAGTACCCTGGGCCAAGAAAGGGCAGTTGCTCTGGGAAGGGAACAGCATGTGCTAATCCTCTGTGCAATTCTCAGAGGGAAGCGTTGTTTCCATTTCACAGAAGAGAAAGATGAGCATCTCAGAGGAGACCCTGCAACACAGGAATTTGGTGGCAGGAATAGGATTAAAGCCCACGGATTTATTACCTATCACAGGGTAACAGGTATCCCCTGTCGTGGGCTTAAAACACCACCCATTTATTATCTCAGTTTCTCCGCTTCATGGGCTGCAGTCAAGGTGTTGGTCAGGGTGGGACTCTCTCCCCAGCCTTGATGAGGCAGAATCTGCTTTCAAGGTTAGGAGGTTGTTGGCAGTTTCAGTTCCTGGAGGACTAATGGCCTGAACATCACATCTCTCACTGGCTGTCGGCTGGAAGTCACCCTCACCTCCTTGCCTGTCCAGCATGGCAACTGGCAACTTGCTTCTCAAAGCCAGCAGAAGTCTCCACCTTAAGCCACCTTATTGTGGAAGTGGCAGGCCACCACCTTTGCCTGTTCTGTTCACTAGAATCACTTGGTACTCAAGTGAGGGGTTCCAGAAGGGCATCCCAGGCGCACATCACTGGGAGACGTGGAAGAAGCTGCCCATCCAGGTCCACTTCACCCCCAAACTGTATTTTCTGCCACATCAAGTTTAATCTGTAGGCAAAACTTTATGGGTTCAGACAGCACCCCTGGCAAGGGACTGAAGGAGTCTGGGGGACCGCTCACCCACGGTATACAAAGGGCATTGATACCCTGTTAGCACAGTGACCCACAAAGCCCCTGTCCCCACTTCCATCACTCACACATGTATCTAAAACTCTGATCACCTCTGGAATGATAAATGGACGTGATCTGGAGATGAAACAGACCAGAGACCTTCTCTGTCTGGTTACAGAATAGGAAGTCAGCAAGCACCATGCTGTGAACTAGCTATGGGACCATGTGGCAAGGATGGTCCACCTCTAGGATCTGAGATGACAGCCGGCAGACCATTAGGAGAAAAAGGAGGATCTTAGTTCTATAACCACAATGAAATGAATTCTGCCAATATGTGAGCTTGGAAGAGACGCTTGAACACAAATGGAAACTTCAACCCTGTCTGACACTTAGCTTCAGCCTGGTAAGACCCTGAGTAGAGAATCCAGCCAAGCTGGGCCCAGACTCCTGACCTAATAAGATGATGATAAATCTGTATTGTTTGAAGCTACTGAAGTTGTGGCCAGTTTTTTGCAAAGTGATAAAAAACAGTTCACCGGGTTTTAAAGACTTAGTACAAAAATGAATATCTCATTAATAATTATGATTTTATATTAAAATTAAATATTCCAGATACATTGGGTTCAAAAAAATATACTATTAAAATAATTTCACCTGTTTCTTTTTACTTCTTAAAAATGTTGCTATTATAAAGATTTAGTTGCATAGGTGGTCCACCTAGTATCTATTGGACAGGGCTGGCATGGGGGACACAGGGGCTGGTCTGACCTTGAGCAAGCCATCATGCTTCTCAAACCTTATAATTCTTCCCTGTGAGACAGGAATAAATAACAGCACCTAACCCACAGGTACATGTGCAGCCTGCATGAGATGAAGCCTGAATTCAGCCCCAAACACGTGCTCAGCCAGTGTGGGTAATTATCATTGTTATTAATGACAGTATTTGTAGTCTTCCATGAACTTGGTTCCTCTCTTCAGCACCCTCTCCCCAACCAGGCACCCAGAAGCCACTCATAGATACTTGAAGATCACACGATGTTTGGGGAGCTCTTTGCCACCCTTCCCCCTGACCCTCACCAGCCCACCCCAAAAGCAGGATCAGGACTCTGTGGGCAGGTGAGGATACTGAGCCTCAGGGACAGAAGGATGCTCACAGCCCACCTGCCTGCAGCCACCACTGCAGCCCCCTCTGGCACAGCTTGGGGCTGGGGGAGATGCAGCCGCCTTCCTCAACTCCTTAAGTCAGATCCCTGCAGTCCGAGCAAGGGCCCAGCGTCACCTGTCAAATGCAGAAGGCGAGAGCCTGTTGTCCCTGCCAAGTTTGTGCCAGGAATAGCTGAGCTAAGTCACCTGAAATATTTCTGGCACATATTAAGCACTCAATTAATCCAACCATTGTTGCTGCCTGTCCTGGGACCGAGGCCGAACCCCCTTTCTAGGTGGATCTCCATCCCCTACATGACCCATCCTTCGCGGACTCCAGATGGGGGGGATGACCGGCTGTTGGGCCCAGACTCCAGACACCCCCACCCCCCACCGAGTCAGGAATAGAAACCACCGCCTCCGGCCGACCGCGGTCTCCCTCCTCCCCGGCAGCAATCGATGCGGCCTCAGCCGCGGGGGACGGAGGAACACAGGCAAGGAGGGGGCCGCGGGGCCTCCGGCTGCAGCCAGGCGGCGAGGCGGCAGGGCCGCTGGGGCACTGACAGCCCGGGCGCCGCCAGCGCCTCCACAGTCTCTGCGCCTTTGGGGACCGTCGCGTCAGGCTCCAGAGAGCGGCTGCCGCAGGTAAGGGGCCCTCTTTGGGAAGGGGCGTGGTCCGAGGAAGGTCTTGGGCTGGGAAAGTGGGCGCTGGGAACTGCCTAGGCTTCCTGGTGCCCCAGACTCTCTAGGACACGGCCCAAAGGGGGACTCGGGCTGGCCCTGCTTGCTCATCTGTAAAATGGGGTTTGAGAACTCCCTGTCGGAGTTGGTGAAGGGATTTCACGGGAGCACTGGGTGTGGAGCTCAGCAAAGTGACCAGCAAGTAATAGGTGTTCCAAGTAAGTGTCCAGAAAGTCTTGAACCAGAAAGATGCGCAGATCTAGTCAGGAAATATTTGTTGAATTAATTATCCCATTTTATAGAGCAAGACAGTGAATTCCATACAGATGAAGGGATTTGCCCCTGACCCTGCATCTAGCTGGTGGTGAAAGTAGATGAGAACTTTTGCCAAACCCAGGCGGAAGAGGTGAGAGTGGAGCTGCAGCACAGGTTTCTTGTGCACCTATTACTGCCAGGGTCTGCACTGCCCACCGACATCTAGCATCATTGTATCCTCATAGCTTCCCATGGAAAGTATGATATTTTCCAGTTTGTAGATGGGAAAACTGAAGCTCAGAGCAGGGAATGGATCTGCTCAAGGTCAAGAGCTAGTAAGTGGCAGACTCAGGTTTGACCTGAGGGAAGGACAAGGGATTAATGTTCATTGAGCACCCACTGTGTTCCAGGGGCTTTGCACACATACTCTGGTAACAGTTCATCCAAAGGGCCATTATCCCCATTCTAGAAATAAGAGAGCAAGCCCAGAGACTGGCCTGAGATTGCACAAGTGCCAGAGGTCAGGGGGGAATCCCAACTCCCTAACACCAAACCCAGGGGGAGTGAAGGACACCCAGGCTCCGGGCTTTGATGCATACTCAACCCCCAGGAAGCCAGCGTGTTTGAACCCACCATGCAAATGAGACAACCAGGGTCAGGAGGTGAGTCCCAGCCATCAATTCCATCAGAGGCAGGAGTCAGTGGGCAGTGAAGGACCTGCCACTTCCTGAGTATCAACTAAGCCAAAGGCTATAATCTACTTTAACCCTTCAGCCATCCTTGGGGGTAGGCATTGCCCATGAAACTGAGACCCGGAGAAGAAACATCTTATTCAAAGCCCCAGGTGCATCAAGGGTGGTTTTGCTGACTCCAGAAGAGGAACAGAGGCAGATAACTTAATAAATCTCTTCTGTGAGCCAGACCCCAAAAAGACATTAAGTCAAGGTAATCATTTTAACCACACTTCCAGGTGGATATTTTTATCTCTATTTGATGAAGGATCAGAAAAGTGATGTAACTTGCCTAAGGTCCCACAAGCGCACCAAGGTTCAACGCTGTCTGCCTTACATGGTCTGACTGGAGATCTCAAATTTAAAACCCTGTGTTGGAATCACTCCCCGGGTTTTTAAGAACTCAGACTGCTGACCCCCTACCCCAGAGTTTCTGATTCAGCAAATCCAGGGTGGGCTGAGACTCTGCATCTCAGATGACGATGATGCTACAAATCCAGGGAACACTTTGAGAATCCTTGGTCTAAACTGATTTTCCTAACAATTCTAGGTGGCAAGCATTACTACTCCTATTTGCGGAGAAGGAAACCGAGGTTCAGAGTGCTGGTGCATCCAGGATCACACTGTAGACCTCTGGTTAGTCCTGGGAAAGAAGACATCCTACGTGAGCGTTCGGCGCATGCCAGACATAATCCTTCAAGGTAGAGCTCCCATTTATTTTCCACAGGAGAAAATGAAATGGGAATGGGGAGGGTCCGTAATCTGTCCAAAGTCCTGCAGCCAGAAGGGTGTGGGATACTCAAACTCAGGCCTGACTTGCGTCCAGAGGACATCTGATGTCTACTGATCTCTAACTGCATACCAGGTTCTTCAATAGGGCCTCCAACACCCCGCCTGGTGGAGGGAGCAGGGGATTTTAACCCAGTCTTCCTGGAAAGGAGGCCCTGGGATCTCTCAGTGCGCCCTCCGGTGTCTGCAGGGCGACCCGCTGTAGCCATGGTGAGCGAGTCCTCGGGGCCTGGCACTGGGGTTCCCTGGCGGAGAAGCGACGAGGCTCTGCGCGTGAACGTAGGCGGCGTGCGGCGGCTGTTGAGCGCGCGCGCCCTGGCGCGCTTCCCGGGCACGCGGCTGGGTCGCCTGCAGGCCGCGGCGTCGGAGGAGCAGGCGCGGCGCCTGTGCGACGACTACGACGCGGTGGCGCGCGAGTTCTACTTCGACCGGCACCCGGGCTTCTTCCTGGGCCTGCTGCACTTCTACCGCACCGGCCGCCTGCACGTGCTCGACGAGCTGTGCGTCTTCGCCTTCGGCCAGGAGGCCGACTACTGGGGCCTGGGCGAGAGCGCGCTGGCCACGTGCTGCCGCGCGCGCTACCTGGAGCGGCGCGTGGCGCGGCCGCGCGCCTGGGATGAGGACAGCGATACGCCGAGCAGTGTGGACCCGTGCCCCGACGAGATCTCGGACGTGCAACGCGAGCTGGCGCGCTATGGCGCGGCGCGCTGCGGTCGCCTGCGCCGCCGCCTCTGGCTCACCATGGAGAACCCGGGCTACTCGCTGCCCAGCAAGCTTTTCAGCTGCGTCTCCATCGGCGTGGTGTTGGCCTCCATCGCCGCCATGTGCATCCACAGCCTGCCGGAGTATCAGGCCCGCGAGGCTGCAGCCGCCGTGGCTGCGGTGGCTGCTGGCCGCAGCACGGAAGAAGTGCGCGATGACCCGGTGTTGCGACGCCTGGAGTACTTCTGCATCGCCTGGTTCAGCTTCGAGGTGTCGTCACGCCTTCTTCTGGCGCCCAGCACGCGCAACTTCTTCTGCCACCCGCTCAACCTCATAGACATCGTGTCGGTGCTGCCCTTCTATCTCACGCTGCTGGCTGGCGCAGCGCTCGGTGGCCGGGGCGGCGGGGGCGGCGAGGAGCTCGGCGACCTGGGCAAGGTGGTGCAGGTTTTCCGCCTCATGCGCATCTTCCGGGTACTGAAATTGGCACGCCACTCCACTGGACTGCGCTCCCTGGGCGCCACGCTCAAGGTAGGCCGGGTTGGGGAAGGGGCAGGTGAGTGTGGGTGAGGGTCAGGTTAACAGGTGAATTTGTAAACCTGCCATGTCCAGGCGCATCCTGAACCGAGATGCCATCCTTTGGGTCAGGCACAGGGCTAGACGTCAAGTGTATGGCTCAATCTAGCCTGACCTTCCCAATGACCCTGAAAGAAAGGGCTTACTGTTATCTTCATACCCGAGGAGAAAACCGAGGTATGTTTTTGCTTTTTACAAACTGGTCACTTTTGATATATCTGCTAAATATCAAATAATACATAGCACAAAAATATGTAAAGCGGGATGCTTTCTGGGTTCTCAGTTAGAGCCTTTCTCCTGGCATTATCAGAAGGCACAGAGTCACAGGTCACCCCTTAGTAGGAAAGTGTAGGAATAGCCCAGGAGCTAAAACAAGCACAGACTCGGCATTCAGTGCCAATTTCACATGCATTACTGGCTCAGTACTTAGTATGGCTTCCTCAGGAAGTTGCTGTCCTTTAGTGTTATTTATTGTTTTTCTTAAATGAAGATGCAAGAATGAAGGGTGGTTTTTTTTAAGCCTGGTTGCACTTTATTGAGCCCCATCTTCATGCACTGGGGATGAAATTAGTCTTGCTGGGAGAGGGAGGCAATGTGAACAGCTTGCACAAGGCTTGGTGAGAGAACAGGGTGCATGCTGGGAGAGGGGACCCAGGGAACAGGGAGCCAAGAAATGAGGTTGATGAGGTAAGCAGGTTCTGAAAAGCATGTCTCTTGGCCCACGATTTTCTACTTTATCTCCAAGGAAGCGTGTGAAGGGTTTAAGCAGGGGCAAGTGCTATCTGTTCTGTGCAGATGTGGAAACTGAGTCTCTAGAAGGTGACAGGACTTGTCAGGAATTCTTCAGTAAGTAAGTGGCAGAGCCCAGAGAATAACCCAACCGTGCCCAACTTCCACATGCTCAATCCTAAAGCACCCTCCACCCTTGTCTTAGGGAAGCCTCTTGCATGCTCTCCTGGCAGAGCAGCCAGGATACTGGGTGCTGGCAGGTGACCTGGGCAGAATCTGCCCATGTACAGAGAATTCTGTTAGCCAGACCCCCTGAGTTCAGCATCTGTCTTGGGAAGATTCTGCCCCTGGGCCCTGCCCTGCCTCCACCATGCCAAGAATCAGGGCTTGAAGCTACTCACTGAAGGGTAATGATCTGGCTGTTAGGGGTCAAGACCCAGGTGTAGGATGTTCCAGATGGAGCTTTACTGCTCCAGGTGAGGCCCAGGCCAGCAACAGCTTTCTCAACACCTGGGAGCTTGCTGGAAAGGCAGACCTGCTAAATTGGGTTCTGCCTTTTAAACTAGGACCCTGAAGGTTCCTCCTCATATTTCAGTTTGAGAGACCTGCTCTAGACTTGGGGCTGGCACTGCTGACATTTGACGTTAGTTCTTTGTGTTATGAGGGTCTGTCTTGTGCTCTGTAGGGGTTTAAGCCCTGGCTTCTACCCATTTGAGGCCAATGGCACATCTGTCCCATTGTGACAACCAAAATATGTCTCCAGACATTGCCAGATGTCCCTTATGGGACAAAATCACCCTGTTTAAGAACCAGTGCCGTAGGGCACCCATGGGTGCTCTAGGGAACTTTTCCTCTCAACTTCCTTGAGGGGCAGGAGTGTTTTTGTATGTCAGAAATGTGTTCTTTGAATCAAAAGTTCATGAAACCAGCTCTGCATTGTGAAGCAGAAACTGTGGTTCTGTTGGTTCGACAGCCATGTAGAAAACACAGCGTTTTTGTCACTGGCCCTTGCCCCCGGAGATCCCTGAGTTAGAAACAGCTTGGCCTTGTGGGCGCCATGGACAGCCTTTGGGCCTGTGTTCTGTCCTGGGGAGCTTCGTGCTTGCTGTAGTTGGAAGATCGTGGTTTGCTCTGTGACTTTGGACCTGCCCCTTCCACTCCCTGGGTCCTAGTTTCCCCATCTGCCTGATATCGGGTCTGAGAGCCCGTCTGGCTGACCCAGGTTCCTGCCTTTTTTTGCAGCACAGCTACCGCGAGGTGGGCATCTTACTGCTGTACCTGGCCGTGGGGGTGTCTGTGTTCTCCGGCGTGGCCTACACAGCTGAGGAGGAGAACGTGGGCTTTGACACCATCCCCGCCTGCTGGTGGTGGGGCACAGTGAGCATGACCACTGTGGGCTACGGGGACGTGGTGCCCGTGACAGTGGCTGGCAAGCTGGCAGCCTCGGGCTGCATCCTTGGTGGCATCCTGGTGGTGGCGCTCCCTATCACCATCATCTTCAACAAGTTCTCCCACTTCTACCGGCGCCAGAAGGCTCTGGAGGCGGCCGTCCGCAACAGCGGTCACCAAGAGTTTGAGGACTTGCTGAGCAGCGTTGACGGGGTGTCAGAGGCATCGCTGGAGACATCCCGAGAGACCTCTCAGGAGGGACGGTCCACAGACCTGGAGATGCAGGCCCCCCGTGAACCTCCAAAATCTCAAAGTTATTAAAACCAGGACTCCGCATCCCCCCTGCACCCCCAAGTCAGCTGAAACAGAGCAGATTGTTCCCTGTGCAAGCTCTTCATGAGAGGGAGCCTCTTGGGACCCTTCACCTGAGAAATGAAACCTGGGCTGCATATCTCCCTCCGAAGGCCCAGGCCAGCACGGTGCCACCTAGATGCTGTGCACCCACAGAGCCACTTGGACACCTTTATTAACCAGCCTCCCCAGCCAGGAAGCAGGCATGAGCCAGAGGATGAAGTGGAAGGATGGGGACGTTCTGAGCACCTCCCCTGCGTTGGCCCAGTTTGTCCCTGTGGTGCGAGATGAGAACTGCCTCACTTCACAGATTAGGAGGCTGAGGTCTGGGGGAGGAGTGTCTTACCCAAATGTGGTGGAGTCAGGTGTGAAGTCTGTGTTCGTGGTCGGCCCCCACAAACGTTTCATCCACCCCACTCCTCTGCTCTCGTGAGGTTTGATGTGATTTTAGGGGGTCTGGGGTTCCCCAGAGTTCATCCATAGGGTGAGAATGCTCTGTCAGGGAGGGAAAGGAACAGATGGGATTTGGAGGCAGGAGACCTGGACCTCAGCTGTGCTTCTTTCCTGGGAGCTGAAGGGACTCAGCTCTTGAATGAGTCCTCGGGGAGGGGAAGGGAACTGCCTCCTAAGCCCAGGTGCAGGATTTGCTGAGCAATACCCTCCCGCCTTTCTTCCCAGGGCAGACTTGAGAGCAAATCTGAAGCGGCCCTGGCCTGAGGCCTGAGGCCTAGACTGAGACCCAGCTGTGGACCTACTGTGAGCCAGCTCCTGGTCCTGGCTCGTGACCCAGGGGGAGATGAAAGCCGAGTGGAGCAGAGGAGGTACAGACTTAAAGCCAGCTTAGCTCTGAAATGTCAGAGGCAGGGCTTCCGTGCATGTCCCCATGCTGACTACAGCTGTCCCCTTCTACCCACCACACACACATCCAGCCCTCCTTGAGAAGCCAGTGGGTAAAAACTTGAGACTCCTGTCTGTCCCAGGGCTAGCTCTGGCCTGTCCTCCTTTGCTGTGGGTAAATCTTTCATATTCCCTTGCCCACTCCTCTCTCCACTTGTGGAGAGAGCTGGGAAGTATTCTCATGGCCCTTTCCACGGACACTGGCTAGAGTGCCATCACTGTACCATCATGGCCACACTGAGCCTCAGGATGGAAGGTATCGTTTGGCTGAACCCAGGCTTGGGGCAGAGGAGGTACTTGGTACATGTTGACCAGACTGACCGATTCCTATAGCCTTTGGACGCCAAGCATTGAGCTGGGAGAAGAAATAGCCAGACAGGGAGAGATTCTGGATGCTCTTGAAAGAGTGTGTGAACAAGACCAAAAAGGAGGCCATTCAACTCTGCTTCCCCTGGCCCTCCTTGATTTTTTTGAGGTTTTAATTTTTATTTATTATTTTGTGGTACTGGGGATTGAATCTAGAGTGTCACACATGCTAGGCAATGCCCTAGCACTGAGCAGTGTCCCTAGTCCTTCTTTTTAAAGAAAGGGTCTTACTAAATGCCTGAGGCTGGCTTATAACTTGTGATCCTTCCGTGTCAGCCTCCTGAGTAGCTGGGATTACAACATGTGCACCATGCCTGGCAGTTTTTGAGAATTTTTTTTTTTTTTTCAGAATGACCTCCTTGTAGGTTCTTCACTCCCTCATTCAACAGATCTTTATAGGAAGAGTCATGAGCTGGGGGCTTTCCATGTGGCATATGGACATATTTTGTTCAGCTGAGATTAATTTTAGCATATTGTAAAAATTTAAATGCCTTTGGGTGAGGCATGCACTCTTCAGTTCCCCATAGCATCTCCCCTCCACCGTGGCCCCATATATGGACACACGTTACCACGAATGTGTCACACCCAGAGTAGCTGATTTACTTTACCCACCTGGCCACTGATTTATTGAGTGCAGTTCAAGTGAGAGAATGATGGACAAAATAGATGTCCCTGTACTCAGGAAGCTATGTGTGCTAGTGGGGGAGACAGACTAATGCAGCAATCACAAACAGACATGGTAGTAGCTCTAAAACTGCAGGGAATTTCAAGCAAGCATAGGTAAAACACAGGGGCATTACCTGAGATCAGCGAAGGCCTTCCCTAGCAGCGATGATCTAGCTGTGATCCAGCCCTCATGACGGTGAATAGCTGGGTTCTGGGGAGGAGTACTCCAAGCCTTGGCGGGGCAGTTGAGAGCTTGTGTGTCTTACAGAGGGCTTGGTACATAGCAGGCCCCCAGCACACAGACCCTGGGTCTCCAGATTGGACCAGGGCAGGAGCTAGGCTAAAGGGCCTCTTGGGAACTCTCCATGTAGGAGCCCCCCTGCACACGTGCCTCAGTGTCTGGGCCCAGCCATGCTCAGGTTGGGGGACAGAGGTTGGAAAGCTTCATGAACTGCTCCTTACGGTCTTGCCTAAGACCCCAAGAATCTGACGGCTTCCAGATTTTCTTACCCCACAAACAAGTCCCTGAAGATGGTGCGGGGATACCTCAGGAACGAAGATTGTGTATTCCTGACATGAGCACAGCAGCAGTGAGCCACTCTGTGGGTCTGTGAAAACCATTATGCAAATAAAGAGCTGTGCCCAGGGACCCGTTTCTGCTTGTCTAGAGCTGGCTTGCTGGTGTGTCCTCTGAGTGACTGGGGAGGGTGGGCAATATGTGGAGTGACTTGGAATCCACATTCCCTGGTTCCTGCCTTGGATTTGGCAGAGGCCTTGGCTGGAGTTCAGTCAGCCAGAACAGGTTGCAAGTGTCAGGAACTCAACAGGAATGAACTTGGTTGAAAAGGGCAATCCATTAGAGTAAATTACTACAGTGATCTAACTTGAGTTCTTTGGTTTCAAGCAGCTAAAACAGACTTAAGAAAAAATGAATCCATTGGAAAGTGCATTAGTTTTCAGTGGCTGCCACAGCAAATTACCACAAACTCAACTGCTTAAAACAGCAGAATTTTATTCTCTTACAGTCCTGGAGGCCAGGAATCCAAAATCAGGGTGTTGGTGGGGCCACACTCCCTCAGGGGCTCCAGAGGTGAACCCCCTTCTTGCCTCTTCTGGCTTTTGGTGGTGGCTCCAGTCTCTGCCTCTGGCCTCACGTCACCTCACCCTCTAAGTGGGTTTAATCTCCCAGTGCCTCACTCCTGTAAGGACATCTGTTAGAGTCCACTGGGATAATCCAAAATGACTTCATCTCAAGGCCCTTAATTTCATCACTCTTGCCAAAAAGACCCTTTCACAAATAAAGAATCATTCACAGCTTCCAGAGATTTGGATGGGGACACGTTTGGGGCCACCTGTCAGCCCTCTACAGAGCACTGTCTGATAAGGCCTTGGGAAACAGAACAATGAGGGGAGCTCTGGGGACCTCAGTAACAGGCCTGGGGACCTGCTAAGATGGATACTGCCACCCAGACGTCCACCTCCAGTCCCCTCCTTCCCTGAGTCACGCTGCTCACAATCTAGTCCCAGGAGAGGAGGAGGCCCAGCCTGATGCCAAGCTTTTCCTCGGAAGGGATGGAGGGCAGAGTACTGGGTTTACAAGGAGCAAAGGCAGTCACCCCCCCAAGAAAGGCTATGCGCCATCTCCTGGATAAAATAGAGGGCTGCTGATAGGCCAGAGTGGCAGGCATCCCCTAAATCCCACCCCTGGGCTGCCCAGCACCCCACTCACACCTTCCGTCCATGCACCCCATTTTACACTTGCTCTAACATAAGGAAATTCTCTTGCATATGCCGGGAAACACACTGATCCTCTCCCTAAAGGGGACGCTCCATGGTCGTATCCTGTTAATGATTCTAGCCCACAGTTCATCCTTCTACAGTATTCTGTGACATAAGGAATAAATGGCAAGTGTACAGGCCACTGGCAGACCCTGGATGTGAGGCTGGCGGGAAGGGAAGAGACTGTGAGGAGGAAGACACCGTTGCTTCGTCCTCATTCCGTGATGGTCACGAGCCTAAAACTAGCATTTATAGCATCCCTCTGTGCTGGCAGAGCCCTTCCTCAAGAGATGGCCTTCAAGCTAAGGGCTCTAGTCCATAAGCTCCTCAAGGCTGGTGTTAGGGGATGATCTATCACTCAAGGAGGCTCAAGTCTTGCCAGAGCTGGAGAGTGGGGGTTTGTTTTGCTTTGTTGTTTTACTTCTGCTGTTTTGTTGATTGTACAAATTAAGTAAGGCTTTAACTGGTTGCCTGTGATTTTACCTTCCAGGGCCATGGGACACTGCGAGTTCTTGTCTCATTCAGAGACTGTGGAATATCCTGATGATTGTTCCCACTTAGTTTTGGAGGCCAGAGTGGCAGGCATCCCGAGTTCCTCCCCTCTGAGCTCAGGGAACCCATTTCAGATCACAGCCCTCCACGCAGCACTTTTGATCGCGACTTTCTTCAAAGCAAGGGGGAAGTGTGCTGGGTTCACTGGAGGCCACGGGAAGGAGGCACAAAACAGATCCAATTCAGCATCCTGTCTTCAGAGACCTCTCATTCCCTTCCTCTACATGATGCCAAGGGACTTGGGCCCTGTAGTTCCATTTCCGGTGGACCAGCATTTGACCCAAGTTTGCTTTAGCCAAATCCATGAATTAATTGCTAGAGCCAGACCCGTTCCTGGAGCTAGCACAGAGAAGGCTGATCGCTGGTTAGTGCATCCATACTAAGAAGATCAGCCTGGTCCAAACTTACATCTTCCCCCTGCCTGACGAAGCACCACAGAAATCCATTTCCACAAGATTCCCCCAATTTCTAATGGTATCAGTTAACAACTTCTGCAATTCTGTATGGCCCCAAGATTCTTTTCTACCCAGAGTTTACTCTTCAGCCTCCAGGCCAAACTGGTCCCACTTTCAGCTTAGCAGCCTGGAGGGGTGGGGCAAGCAGGAAGTTGTGCACTTTCTTTCTCCTAGAGGACATTGTGAACTGTTGGAACCAGTGTTTTAGAGAGCCTTGGGTCTCTCCTGTGTGCACTCACTCAGCCATTCCTCTTGTCGCAGTCCCCTTCTTTATTGACGCCTAACTTCTCAGAAGTGCACCATGGCTGTGAATCAGCAACCTGCATGATCAGCTGTGAGCTCTAGTACCTGGAGAACTGAGCCCTATTGTGAGTCATAAGTGACTCTTACACCATGGTCACAGAAATGATTTACATTTCATTTCATGTTAAAAATAATAATATTTGATCTCGCTTAGTTGACTCTCCGTTTATATTATTCTATGCAGTTAGAAACACACCATCACACAAGCCGGGCACCCTTCACTTCCTTAAAATTGAACTGTGACTCATGCTACCTCTCCTTGGAAACCATGACCCTGTGGTCAAATGCTAAAGGTCATACAAGAAATCGTTGGTTATCATTACATCCCCCAGTCACTGGCTTCCCAGGGTAGAGCAGGAGCAACAACCTCAGTGTTTTGCCCCATGACAGCCCAATAGCTTTGAAAACCCCACATTTCCTGGAAGACATGTTACCTACAACTCAACTCTAGATCCAGTTTCTGATATCAGGAACATCTGGTTGCAAACAACCGAGTGACCACATTGGATAGATACTGGAGAAGAGTAAAGTATTAGCCAGCCAGGCTTTGAGAAGGTACGGGTGAGGGCAACAGAAAGATGGAGGCAGAAGCCATGAATCATCTCTTGAGGGCAGTGTAATTACCATGGCTGGGTGACAAACACCTTCATTATATGGATCACTCTGCTCAATCTAAAAATTCCTTAAGACTGAGTCTAAATGGCTTGTTTGGATCACATGCCTGTCAGATGGCCTGGGGGAGGGATGGGAGGGCCTACCACAGACAGTCTCCCCAGACACTGCTGGAGAATAGTTCCCTAAGGAAAAGGGGGATGTTTTTATTAAAATAAAGGAAAGAGATCCTGAAGTGGCAAAACCAACAAATACCTTTCACAATACCACTGCGTGAGAAGGGCAGCCAGGTGACTCCACTCAGTAACGGCAAACCAAAGACAGAGAGACAGGAAGACAGACCTCTGTGGGAGACAACAAGGCTACCAATAGTCCAATCACACATTGTGCAGTGCCTCTGCCAGAGAACTCCTTCCCAGTCCTGATTTGAAAAATCAATGGTTAGGCCAGGCGCCGTGGCACTCTACAATTTATAAAGTATTTCCATGTCCATCATTTCATACACTTTGTGTGTACTGAGGATTGAACCCAGGAGCACTCTACCACTGAGCTATATTCCCTGCCCTTTTAAAATTTTGAGATACCATCTCATTAAGTTACCAACGCTGGCCTCAAACTTTCGATCCTCCTTCCTGAGCCTCCAGAGTAGCCGAGATTATTAGCATGTACAGTGTCTGGCTTCATATACTTCTTACAATAACCCTGCAAGACAACTACAACAATAATAAAATAGTATCATCAGGCTGGGGCTGTAGTTCAGAGGTGGAGTGCTTGCCCCTCACATGTGAGCCACTGGGTTCGATCCTTAGCACCACATAAAAATAAATAAAGATATTATGTTCATCTACAACCAAAAAAAAAAAAAAAAAACCTGTATCATCATTTCTGGACAGATAAGAAAACTAAGGCCAACAATTAAAAAAGAGTGGATCAGGGTTTCAAACTCTAGCTTCCTAACACTAGATTACACTCATGTGGCACACACATCTGTCATTCCTTTGGTTGGCAAACTTAACTCCTTGGGCATTGCTGAAGTTAGTAGCTTTAAGGTGTGGATTCTGAGATGAGGTTGGGAAGGAATCGTTCAGTTACAAGTGATAGAAACCCAACAAAGTGGTTGGGCTTCTTTGCCTTTCTGAGCCTCAGTTTCTTGTTTCTCAGAGTGTTAGTGTCAAGTTTAAGTGAAATAACATAAAAATACAGGTGTGTACCACTGTGCCCAGCTTAAATACTAAATATTAAAACCTCTATCAGAGGTCTTGTTCCCAGAGACAAGGAAAGCAACTCTGAGCAGAGGGCACTGGGGAAGAAGGTAGTCTGCTTATCTGCAGTTGCAAATTGAACTCACTCTTGTTCTTAAGGTCACAGATGTCTCAGAATGAACTCTGGGTCCAGAAGCCTGAGTGTGAGTGTAGAATTCATGCTGCCAAACTTGGAACTTGGATGCATCGTGTGCCAAAACTGAGATAAATGCTGCTGGCCTAAGAGTAGTTCCCGAGGCCTAGGTAGTTTTCCATCCATGACCTTGGAGGCTTGCAAAGAGTTCAGTGCAGTAAAGATTTGTTTATTTAAGTATAAAATGCATAAGAGGGGAGGGGGAGAAGCACAGATCTAAAGAGATCACCTCAATATATTTTCTCACAGTGAGCACACCCATGTAGCAAGCACCCAGATAATCAGAAGTTGGCCAGCACCCTAGAAGCCCATGTCCTCTCACCCAGTCACCACCCCATAATTAGCAAAGTTAAGCTTGTCCTGAGTTCTAGCATCATAGGTTTCCTTGGTTTTGAATTTTATATAAATAGAACTGTACAGTCTATATTCCTTTGTGTCTGGCTTTATGTAGTAAAATATACATAGAATTTATTATTTTACCCATGTTAAGCATATAATTCAGTGGCATTAAGTGTATTCATGCTATGCAACCCACATCCATCTCCAGAACTTTTTTTAAATATATTTTTTAGTTATAGATGGACATAATACCTTTATTTTAATTTTTATGTGGTGCTGAGGCTAGAACCCAGTGCCTCACACATGCTAGGCGAGTGCTCTACTACTGAGCCACAACTCTAGCCCCTCTCCAAAACTTTTTAAAAAATTAAAAAAGTTTTCCCAATCTGGAACTCCATCCATTTAGCACTGCAACTCCCACCCCTCCCTCCCCCAGCAACCTCCATTCTGCTTCCCATCTCTCTGAACCTGACTACTCTGGTCAGCTTGTATAAGTGGAATCAGATATGTGTCCTTTTGTGACTGGTTTAATTCCCTTAGCATGCCTTTAAAGTTTAGCTGTGTTGTAGCATGTGTCAGAACATTTTTCCCTTTTAAGAACTGAGTAATATTCCATTATATGTAAATACAATATTTTGTTTGTTAATTCATCTGTCAGTGGACATGTCTGGCTAATTTCTAATGTTCGAGAGATTCAGTCATTGTTGAATATAGTGAGAGACTGAATGTACATGTGGACGATGGCCAGACCACATATAAAAGAAGACCTCTGATCTACAACCTGCAGCAGCCTGCTCAGGAAATGCATCCAGTATCATGACCAACAGCCCAGGAGGCCAGATTGCTGTCTCTGGTGACAGTTTAAGAAACTAAACAGTAACTTCTCTAATAACTGTCAGTTGTTAATCAAACATCCAGTATTTGATTAATAACTGACAGATTCTCTAATTTCAGTCCCCACTTCCAATTTATAACCAACCAGAGAAAATCATATGTGCCCCTCACCAGTCACACAGAGCATCCTGCTTCTCTCTAGGTAGCCTGCCTGCAGCTTTCCCATGCCAACAGCCTGTGATCAGGACACACCTGGCACCTTCCCTTTTCCCACCATAGTTTTCCCACTCCTCTGCCTGCCTTTGAGTCTCTGCCAAAATACAAGTAACAGTGGCTGACTCCCTTGATATAGCAGGCTCAGAAAAAAATAGCCTTTGCTTTCTCATTTGGTTGTCTTTGCTCATTGCCACAGTAGCTACATTAGCTAGCTCATTCTCAGTGTTCCTCAGTGTTGTGTCTGTATTTATGTAATTTATCCACTGTTGTCACTGGGCATCCGGAGGGTTTCCAGGATGGCATGCTTGTCTGTGTCGTTCTGTAAAAGTAAATGCACATTTCCATTGGGGAATTACCTCGGGAGGAACTGCGGAGTCCCAGGTGTGCTTACCAATGTGCAGAGTTTGGCTGCTCCAAATCTCACCAACGCAGGAATTTCTATCATTTCCATTTTGGCTGTTAGGACAGGTGTGTAGTGATAGCAGTATAACAGTATGGTTTTAATTTACAGGTTCCAGCTGGGTGCAGTACCACACGACTATAATCCCAGTGACTAAGGCGGATAAGGCAGGGGAGTCACAATTTTGAGGCCAGTCTCAACAGACCCTATCTTATTAAAAAAAAAAAAAAATACTGGGGATTTAGTTCAGTGGTAAAGCATCCCTGGTTCAATCCTCAGTACCAAAAAACAAAACAACCCCCCCCCCCAAAAAAAAAACATGTTCCTGATGCTTAAGGTTAAACCCTATCTCATACAGTTTTTGTTTTGCACTCCTGGGGATTTATACCCAGGGCCCTGCACATAGTAGGCAAGTTCTCTTTCTCTTATGCTATTCCCCAGCCCAAGACATACTTTTAAAAGTATGATCTGATCAAGCCAGTCCTTGCTTACAACACTGTAAAGTCTCTCCTCCTCATGGGGAGTAACCCACACCCCTTCCCATGACCACCTTGACACCCTTCACCTACCTCATACACATGGTCCCAGCGAGAGTGACCATCCTTCCATTCTCCCAACAAGTAAACTTTTGTCCTTGCCTCAGGACCTTTGCGCTCGCCTTTCCCTTGGCCCAGAATGCTCATTTTTCAGTTCTCCCACCTGTGCTGGTTCCTTTATTTATATATATATATATATATATATATATATATATATATATATATATATTATATACATAATAAATATATATATTAAATAAATATATTTAAATAAATATATATATATATTTTTCAATTGTAGATGGACACAATGCCTTTATTTTGTTTAGTTTTTTTTTTTTTTATTTTATTTTAACGTGGAGCTGGGGATCGAACCCAGTGCCTCACGCAACCCAGAGCCACAACCCCAGCCCCCTCCTTCTTGTCTTTTAGGTCTCACTTGAAGTGCCATCTCTCACAGGCCTACCCAGATCACTCTATGTAAAGCTCTCTCCCTACACATATGTGCACACACACATTACTCTCAATCCTACCCCCATTTTTTTTATAATTATAGTATATTATTTTCTTAAGTTATCACTATTTGTTTACATTACGTAGAATCTCTGTGACTATGACAGTTACAGTCCTAAACCAATGTTGCTGTGTTTTCTTGCACTAGTGACTCGAAAATCACAAGCATCGTTGCCTTTGATGATTTAACTTTCTTGAAATGGAAAACAACTCTGGTCAAAGCTCCAAATAAAAGGAATTACAAGTGTCTTCATTTCTACATAGTTCTTGGAAAATTAGCAGTAAGGTCACATAAAATGTACTTTTTTAGTTGCAAATGAGTCTCAAATGTAAATTTATTAACAAGTTTATTAACAAGTTGTATAGAACTGTCCCAGGATGCACTACTGTAGGACACCCAACCAACCTGCCTCTGCCCATTTTAAATGTTGGCAGGGCTCTTCGATTGTTGTTAGTCAAAAACACACCCAAGATGACAGTACTGCAAGAACAAGGTGAAGTAATCTCAAAGGCTCTGCATCGTGTCTGTCATGTAATAAATGCTTAATCAGTGTTAATTTACTTCATCCTTCCTCTCCTTCTGTTTGTAGATTCTCAATCTGACCAACAGAGAATATCTGTCATCAACCCTGGTGATAGTAAGGAAAGTACACTGACTATTTCAAGGAGTGAGGAGAGTAAATTGGGCAACAATAAACACACCATTACCTTACTTCAGGAGAAGCTGGCGGAGGAGCATGATGACATTACGCAGACTATGCAATTATTTTATTAAATACCACAGAGCAATGTGACTCGAGAGACCTGCTTACTTTTCAGTGTCACTCTGTTCCTCCATGTTGCCAGGTAGGTTTTTAAAACTAGGAGAATCCAAGGTCAGGCTGGGAATTATTCCTGGATAAGAACGGGCCATGAGAGGCCAGGACCCTGCCGCTCTACTCTGAATGCTGGGCTGTGCCTGGGGTGGCATGCAACAGCAGATGAGGACGCAACCACAGCAGTTCTCTTGTGTGGTTCTGTGCTTGACTGCCTCTCCAGTTGCTCTGCAAAAACTGCGTTTTGTTCATCTTTACATCCCTGACAACTAACTCAGTCCTTAGCACACAGTAAGTGCCCAATCAAAGTCACCTACCTCTCCCAACTCTGGATCCCAGAATCTACAACCAACAGAGTCAGTGTCACGAGGATTTACAACTCCATTATGCAGGCATGTGTGGAGGATGTCATTTTTAATAAGAGGACAGTTTGTGGTCCAAAGGACAGTTTATTTAAAACAAGATGTCGGAAGAAGGAAGGTTGGAGAACAACAATTCTAACATAAAAGCACATAGTAAGCATCTCAAATTTAAAAAAACAAACCAAAAGGGAGGGGCAGTGGAGGAAACTATGTCTCATACATATACAAACTGCTGACCTCAGCTGATTATTTACATCCAAACCTTACAAAATAGCATCTCAAGTCAGCCCTTAAGCCGGTGTTATTAGTTTATATTACAAAAAATTAAAGCTACAAACTTCACATTTTAAAATTGTATATCAGCAACAGCATTTAAGCCTCTTTTCCCCCCAAGTTGGTCCAAATGCAAGCTGGTGGAAGAGATTTTTTTCCCCCCAAACACAAATCAGAATGTGAATTCCAAAGACAATGAATACCCGATGAAACCATAAACACAGTGCTTAAGAAAGGATGGGGTGGAGTCAGTGGGGTGAGGGTTGTGAAGTGGGCAGGAACAATTTCCTCATAAATAAGGAGCTGTGATCTTCAGAGGCAACATGGTATGTTAGAAAGGGCACTAGATCAACAGGCAGAGGACCTGGTTTGAATCCTGGGTCTACTATTTTCCAGTAACATGAACTTGAGCAACAGACTTTACCTTTTAGCCTGTTTCCTCATCTGTAAAACAAGGGACAGTAATACCCATATCTCTCTCAAAGTTATTAAGTTTTAGAAGATGGCCATTAAGATAATCTATTTCTTCTTGAGTGAACTTTAGCACTTTGTATTTTTCTAGGAATTTGTCTGTTTCATGTTAGTTATTGAATTTATTAGTGAAAAATTGTTCATAATATTCTGTAATTATCAGTTCTTTAAAATTTGTAGGTTATACAGGAATGATGCCATCTCATTCCTGACAGTAGCAGGGCTCCTGAGTTTTAAATCGTATAATACATTTCTGGCATCTGTAAGTGCTAAATAAATGTTTTCTTGATTACAGTCTATAGTTTTGAGGAGTCAAAATTATAGTTCTTAAACTGCTTCAGATTTCTGGTTCATTCATTCTTTCTATCGACCTACCTACCTACCTACCTATCTAATGTCCATCAGTCCATATGTGCACCCACCCACCAACCCTCTTCTCAATCCCAGCCAGCCAAATTCTTATCTACTCAAATGGTGGTTAGGGATAGGGATAAGGGAGAAATAAAAATAGAAATGTTTCAAATGTACTAATGGCAAAACAGTTAAGATATTTCTAAAGAATATGAGATATTTTAAAGATGCAATTAGGTGTAGGGTCATGGTTTTTCTGAGAGTCTCAGAGTTTCATGAAGCTTGAGTTGCAAATATTCAAGCTCAATGCAAGCAAGCTTAAGTGTTTTCAATTTAGTATTCAAGGAAAAAATGACTAGGACTTGCTCCTGTGTTCCTCTCATGAGAAAACAAACACACCAGGAAATTACTCTGATCTAAAACATACTGTCCAAAGGTGACTTTGCTGGCCAGCAAGCTGGGTGTCCATGTGTTACTTGAAACAAACTCCAGATCAAGGTTCACAGCCCAAGAATATTTATGAAAAAAAACTGAGCTTTCCTTTTCTAGAATTTTGTTTAGTAAAGGAAAAACCAGGCTTTCTCCTGTCTAACCAACCCCAAAGTTCTTTGTTTAAGGGGCAAAGAGATCAAGATAGAAGTGTTAATAAACACAAATATTTTGGTTTTTAAAACTTACTTGGCTGGCAGACTTGACTTTGAGTTCAGCTGTTTTCCAAACTAAAAATGCCACTTAGTCTGTGTAAAACATGGTCACTTCATTTTAAACAGACTCATGAGTTTGCCTTTCTCTGTAAATATTGGTACTGCAGTAATGCTATGAATCCTGATTCTACCACTTACTAGCTGTATTGCTAATGGGAAGGAATCTTTCTTCACAAAACCATTTCTTCATCTATGAAATGGAGATAAAGTACATCATCCATGGGATTATTATGAAATTTGGAACTTTATTAATCTAGTTCTGTGCCTGGCATATGATAGGTGGTCAACAAATACAATTCCAGCAAGATCTTCAAATTGCCCTCTATTTTTCTACTTCTGCCACACTGCTGCTGCACTGGCCACGCCCTGAAGACCAACTGTCTCTTGCATTTTTTAAAACTTGCTTTAAGTGCAAATAACAGAAGCTGGTCACAGAGGAAAAATGTTCTCTGCCTTTTCATCGATTCTCAGGTCCAAGGAGCAAAAGCAATTATGGAGTCAAATTACAGTATCCTTAGGTGCAACCCAGTCATGGCTTCCCTGAGGGAAGAAGAGATATTAGAAGACAAAAAGATTGTCTTTCTTAATTGTCTTATCTTTGCTGTGTGAGTAAATGTGGCTTTGAGCTAACTTTACAGGACAGCTCCACACTGTCTTTTGAAAAGCCCTCTGATCTGCTCTGGGCCCTAAATCTGCCTTCATGGGTACTGGTCTGCTACTGGCAGATGGTGCAGAGCTCATGCACTTGCTGAGACTGAATGAGGAATCGCTTCATATCCAGGTTACCTACTAAAGAGGCAAGGCAAGAGCAAGTTTCTGTCAACATGATTCCCTTAATCAAAACTGACACAAGTCTCTTTCCTCAGGGAAAGGGGCTGCTCCGTTCAGTGGCCCAGGAGGGGAGTCCTAAGTTCCAATTCCTTCTCCTACTCTAACTTGGGCTGTGATATTGGCCATGTCACTTCCCTCTCAAAGCCTCAGTTTTCCCATCTACACAACAAAGTGTCAGACTAGATGATTTCTATGGTTCCTTCCAACTCTGGCATTTTATGTGTGTGGCTTGAACTTACTGAAAAACAAATTTTAATCTGGTATTCATTTATTTTTTTTAGACCCCTTACAGTAAAAGAAAATAGTCACATATTTGAATGTGGATCATAAAAGCAAGCAATGCCCTCTATTCCTCTCTATAAGGAATGCAGAGCAAAACATCACATATGTGATTTTTCACATGAACAATGAGAACTTCGAAAGCCCTTTTCCTTTGTGAACTGAATACATCCCTATGTTCACTAAGAATTCTGGTAGGCCTGTCCCTTCACTGGATCACGTCTCCTCTTAAGGCACTGGGCAGTATCTGTGATGTGACTTAGGCAGTTGGGAGAGTGGAGATGGATGAAAGGCGTTGAAACAGCAAAGGTCGATTTGCAAAGAAGGTGTCAGACTTCTCCTGGGACTCAAGAGAGCAAACACAAATCCTCAAGGCTTCCCTGGACATCACCAACAGCTCCAGAAGCCAGTGATGCCTGCTCAAGGCTGCAACCATGGTGCAAGCACCACCCCAAGCCTAATTTTTAAATGCAGTCCTGCAAAGGAGAAGGCTGGCTCTTGGGATTCACTAATCCCCTTACAGCCTCCTAGAGTCCTCTGTCCTCATGTTCCACAGTACCATAATCTTACAGAAAAGATGCAAAACTGTTCAAAACTGTACCTGTACAGAGATGCCACCACATTGAGTGGGGAATCTTTATAATTTATATATATATATGCATATTTATATGTTTTTAAAAAGTCTTCTAGAAAGAACAATCAAAAGCTATTTGGAGAAGAAAAACAAAAAGACAATGTAAAACTTTCCCAGCTATTACTCAACTAGGAGTCTCTGGTTTCTAGGGTTTAAAACTCTGAGTTAAAAGCGCCAATACAAATCCTTTTAAATAATATACCTGACCAATGTAAACGCACTCATCAAGATGGCACGATGACTGTCAAGGTAGCCCTTCCCACTGGCGCACATTCCTGAGTTCACAAAGGTGCTGTGGAGAAATGACAGAGCAGAAGTGCTGGCTAACAAATGTGAGATGAGGATCCGAAGTTCACAAAGACCTGGGTACGGCCTCACTTAGAAATTTTGTTGCCGCCTCTTCTTAGCCTCAATGGCATCCAAGATTGGCTGCCGTTTGGACTGATACTTTTGCCGAATCTCTTCGATCTCCTGCTCCATCATGGGGTCAAGGGCCAAGAGCCTCTTCTGAAGGTCCTCCACTGTCCAACTCTTAAGCTAAAAAAGAAGTGAAAAATACTGTCATGACAAAGCCTAGGCCTATGGCAGGATGGCAGAGAAATTCAGCTTTCCCAGAATAAAGGAAGATTGGAGAATACTGTGGCCAGCATAGGGTGCTGGACAGGGATAACTGATTCCACCGAATGGCACGCCACAAAACTGTTCTGGGACAATTTATCCTTGGAAAGGTACTAATCTTTTTTATTCAATGTGTCCTGACCAGAAACTCAGTGAATAGTACTTTCATCTTCCCTATCCTTTAAATTAGTGAAATATACATTTGCTTGTTAGGGCACTACAATTACAGATACATGCTGCTACTATTGTGTGAAATAATGGCTGCCTTCAGTTCTTGTTGGTCCTGTGAAAGGAGCATCTGGCCAGTGCCTGTCTCTCTTTCTTGGTCCACACCCCACAGGATGGTGCTGACTGAGGTAGGATGCTCTCCCCTAACCCCTGCCTTCCCACAGTGTCTTGGCACTGTACACTAATCACCACTAACATTTACTGGGGGCTAAGTAGATGCCAGGCACTCTTCTGAGTGCTATATTTGGCTCATCTACATAGGACTCTTGAGCATAAGTCTTTGAGTAAGGGGTTGGAAAAAACCTGGGACCAAATTTCCATCCAAAGGAATAAAAAGATTTGATATATAAATTAATAATGGCTAGCACTTTAATATTGCTTTCTATATGCCAGGCACTAAGTACTCACATGCATTGATTCATTTAACCCTTGTAACAAATGATATGAGAACATTATCATCCTATGTTACAGATGAACAAGACAAGGAAAAGGGTGGCTAAATGTCCTGCCCAGTATCTCCCAGCTAGTAAGTGCCTAAGTCAAGATTCAAACCTGAGCAGTCTGGCTCCAGAGTGCATCCTCTTAACCAGAACCTGCAGGTCTTACAACTCAACCTGTGTTTAACACATGGCTCTTCCTCTTGCAAATGACAAGACTGACAAGTTACCAATATCTTTAGGCCTTCCTCAGCTACAGAAGGGGGACAGTGATGCCTTGTCATGTGTGGCATTAAGAATTAAGTGAGATCTGCTACCATAATGGTGTGCAGTGCTGACTGACTACCAGCAAGGCTAGCGGGGTGTGAATGAATGCCCACATTATCCACAGTGGGTGGTGATACTTCATTCTGTTGCTCATGGCTAGTTTAATAGGCAGAGTGTTTCCAGAACTCAAGGGCTCAACCAAGTCTCATAAGAGATCTGTTGTGTTCACATTTATAAAAATCATCATATCCCTCAGCCCCTTCCTGAGGCCTCAACAGGAAAGTGTTACAGAAGGTGTGAGTGAAGGAGGCCCTTTCTGTTCACCCTTCCTTATGGGGTGGGGTGTGAATGAGTGCTACAGTGGCCTCCCTAGAAATGGTGTAGTGTGACCTGTCACCACAGGAATTTTCCTTGGCTGGCTTCGGGGAGGTTGTCTGAGAAGTGAGAAAAACTAACAGTTAAAGACGAAAGGTTCTTTATAATGTGAAAATGGAGAGACTTTAGAGTATGGGGAAATGCTGGAAAGTTGAGCTGAAAAAAAAAAAAAAATGCAGTTTCTTTCCAGCCTGTGGTTTCATACCACCTTTGAGGCTGATGTTCTTGGTCTAGGTTACCCCAAAGAGTGATCCTTGCCTCAGCTTTAGTGTTTTCAATTCTTTCTCCAAAGAGAGAAGACCCCAAACCTGAAATTGAATGTCACTGGTTGCTAAGAGCTTAACCTTTAGAATCACAGACCTGAATCTGTACTGTCTGTGCAACCTGAAGAAGTAAGCCTCAGTTAGCCTCAGTTTTCTCTGAAAAACAGACAATCCTAGTTTTGCACCCTTGGGCTACAGTGAAACTTAGATGAGCTAAAAGGCATAGCATTCTCAGCTCAGAACTTCCTATAGTGTGTTTGGCAAGTAGCAAAAATTCCATAAGTGGTAGTTTATCACTGTTGTTATTACTGTTATTAATTTATTATTGGAACGTTTTTAATTAATCTTTCATAACAACTGTTCCTGAAACCTCTGATTCAAGCAGAATCAACAAGTAAAAAAGAAAATATCCTACTTTATTTTGTGCTAACAACGCCTAAGGGCTGGTACCTTCCCACAAATTCCATTAACTCATGTATGATTTAACAAAATATTTTTCATCCACTCATTTATCAAATGTTCACTGAATTCCTAGTGTGGGTCTGGCACTATTCTAGGCACACAGGACACTGCAGTGAAACAAAAAGAAACAAAAAGCAAAGATCAATGTTTTTCTGAAGCTTATGTTTCACTGAGGTGAGAATAAATAAATAAATAAACACAGTAAATCAGCAAATTATTCTCACCCTAGAATGTGATCTGTGTTTTGGAAAAAGAGTGAAGGAACGGGACTGGGAATTGAGATAAACTGCCTTGCATCCACCATTACGATGAAGGATATAAGTGAGTGAAACCGCACTGACAGTCTAAAATGCTCTGTGATTATAGGCAGGCCCCTCATCCCCACAGGCCTGCCCCCATCTGTAAGAGGTCTTTCCAGACTCAATGTTTCTCCACATAAATGGGTCATCTGTACCAGAATCACTAGCTAGAAATAAAAAGTCCTGGGTTCCAACTCAGATTGGGGCACCAGCTTAATCAGATTCTCTTGGAGGTGAGGCATAAGACCACATTTTAAGACTACATTTTAAATAAGTTAATTCAGGTGTTTCTTATAAATCCTCAAATTTTATAAGCATGATTCTACATCCTCCTTATTATTCTATTAGCAAAATCCTCACAAAATAATTTCTATCTCTGGTCAAAAGCTTTTAGGTTTCTAATTTCTAGGTAGTTTTGATTTCTTGATTCTAATCAGGGGGCAACGAACATTCTTGCTCCATTTCATCTTCCTTTGACTTTAATTTACAGCTGCCCTAAGGCCCTTGGGGCTTAAGTTACACCTGACCTTTTAGAACACTGAGCCAGGCACTGCTGATGACTTGGTCACACCATTAAAATATGGATTTTTCTGAAAAACAAGCTTAGACAATGATTTTATGGCACCAAGTGTAGTAGTATTTCACCTTCCCAGTCCTTGATGTCAAATAAATTTCATGTAGCTACCTTGCAAGTAAAATATCTGTAGTTCTACAGTTTTTTTTTTTTTTTTATAGCCAGCACCCTAAAAGAGCAAATTCTTAAACAATCATGTAGGTAGCTTGAGTTATTTTCCATAAGTAAGGGAATTCACAATTTAGCATGCCTTAGGATTTAAACATCCTCTCTATGCAATGGCCCCCACATTTATGGTTCTAGCCTAGAGTTCTCCTCCAGCCTCAGACACTTGTCCAGATCAGAACCCTCAGGGTACCTCAGTCCCGAGTATCTCATGGAAATCTACAACGTACATCCAAGACAAAACTCTTTTGAGTCCCATCTCTCCCTCATCCCCAAACCTTTTTTTGGGGGGATGCGGAAGTAGGGTGGTAATGGGGATAGATCCCAGGGTCGTATACATGCTATATACACACCCAGGCCATCACCAAACTCTCCCTACTTCCTAGTCTTCCCCACACCAAGCAGTGCCCTTCTCTCAGGTTCTCAGAATCATCCCTGATCCTCCCTTTCCCTTACTCCCCTCCTGCCCACATCCCAGCTTCATCAGTCCTATCAATCTCATCTCTGAAATACTAATATAACTTAAACCCAACCGTGTTTTCTGTCTTCATCTCTAGCCCCTCAGACCAAGCCACCATGACCTCCCAGCAACAAACACACTTAAACACAGGCAAGAATCAGATAACCCACGTTTACTCTTTCTACTGCACTCTTGTAAAATCCAAATCCAAGGGCTACAAAGGTCCCACATCTCTGGTCCCCACCACTCCTTCTGATTTCCTGATCTGTCACTCTCCCTTTTGCTCAGACCCTTTTTGCACTTTTTCCAGACTCAAAGGCCTAGATGGCTTATGCTCAGTTCTTTGCTTAGATGGCTCATGCTCAGTTCTTTATCCTTTAGATTTTGGCTCACACAGCAACTCCTCAGGGGTCATGAGTAAGTCTTTTCTCACTGTCTTATCTGGAAAGGTTGCCTCCTCTGTTTATTTCCTTCAAAACAACCATGCATCTTGTAATTATTTTTATTCCTTTTATTTGTTTCTCTCACTAAAATGTAAGTTCTATGAGGGGAACAAATGACCTTATCTATCTTACTGATTAATACTTATTATTAAACATAATACTGTTTCAAGGAATGGATGAATAAAATTCCCTTCATTTGTAGTCGAACAATTATGAGAACCACTGACATCCACAGAGTAGGCTTATACTGAACACCATCACACACTACACAACTATGGGGCAGGTGCTGAGAGGACACAGTGTATAATAGGTGGTAAGTTAGTTTCTGTTCTTTTGAAGCTTGTAAACTTAAAAGTGATTCCCTTCAACAGTCTTTTAGAATTAAAAAAACAAAAACAAAAACAAAAAAACCAACTCTGCTCACTTAATTAATGCTTCTGTGTTTTGTACTGTTGACAATAATCAGATCTCTAATCCTAGGGCAGCCATTTCTAAAGGGCCTGCCCAGTGTAATTCTTTATTCAAAAAAGAACTTCAAGAGGTACACCTTGGAAAGAATGAGACGATAAAAAGAATGATAGACGTGGTCCTTCTGGTCAAAATGAGTGGCTACCTCAGAGCCACAGGGTCATTATGGAAGGTGCTATGTGGAAGAGCAGCACAGGCATTTATGGCCCTCTTCCTGGGAGAGGTCACATTTCAGAGGGAGAAGCTAAAATAAGCCTTTTAATCTTAGGTATTTAGAATTTCCAGACCACCTGAAGACTAATCAACAGGAGTTCTGGGTGAATGGGAAAGGATGGACTCTGAGTCTGACAGTTGTGCCGGGGTCTATGCTGGCACATGTTCCCTGTAGCCTAATAAACACTGAGCTCTTTATCTGTTGCTGCCTTTACAGTCGATTTCTGATGTCTGCTAAAGGACATCTGAGCAGGTAAAGGCAACAAACGGGTGTGCAGAAGAGGTTTATCTTAATTAAAAGATGTGGTCTCTGGAAATGTATTGCATCTTAAAGCAGATAGGTACTTTAGACCAAAATTCAGTCTCACCCTTATTTTAGTTGGATACAATGATGTCTTACTACTGGATTTTACATACACGTGAAAGAAATGGCTAATTACTTCAGCAGTGGCGATGTGTTAGGCACTGAATTAAGTGTTTTGTCTGCATTACTTCATTTCATGTTTCTGTAAGGTAAGTACCATGATCACCTTTTACAGATGAGGTCAGTAAGGATAAGAGTGGGCAAGTAACTGGCCCAAAGTGATTCAATAAGTAACTGGAAGAGATCTGAAGGGTTATGGAAATGGGGCTGTTGGTGATAAATGTGGAAGGCTGGAAGAATTGTGAAATTAACTTAAACATGTTACATGGCCCTCGTATTAAAAAATGTTGCCAGGGCTGGGGATGTGGCTCAAGTGGTAGCGCACTGGCCTAGCATGTGTGAGGCACTGGGTTCGATCCTCAGCACCACATAAATATAAAATAAAGACATTGTGTCCACCTATAACTCAAAAATAAGTATTTAAAAGAAAAATGTTGCCGGAGCTGGGGATGTGGCCCAAGCGGTAGTGTGCTTACCTGGCATGCGGGGGGCGCTGGGTTCAATCCTCAGCACCACATAAAAATTAAAAAAAAAAAATAAAGATGTTGTGTCAACAGAAAACTAAGAAAACATAAGTATTTTTTTAAAAAATGTTGCCACTACCAATGATGGAATACTTTAGGCAAATCACTTGACCTCTCTAGAATTTAGCTTCCTCATCTGTAAAATGGGTATGCTGCCTTTCTTCTTATAAAAATACCAAAGTGCCTATGACATGAACAGCATGCCCTGGTGTGCATCACTCAATTCAAGGCAGCTGAACATTCAAATCAAAACCAACCAGTTTAATGGAAGCTACAGTAGGCTAGGAACACTGCTGGGCAATAAGAATATAAAGAGCAAGATCTCTACCAGAGAAGCAGCTAAGTATAGGCTTTGAGCACTGCCTTCATAGATGGATACCTCACTTTTTTATAGAGGACAACAGTATTTGTCCTACAAGGGAAACTATACAGATTATAGGAATTGGTAAATTACATACCACAGAGTTGGATGCATAACAGAAAGAAAGTGGTCAGGGAGTTACTACCTTAAATCCTCTTTTGGAAAATGGAGGATGTAGTGTAGTATAAACAGTGATTGTTGTTGCTCCAACATGAGCTCACTAAAAATATGTTGCAAGACACAGACCACACACAGAGATGTGTCTCCAGTGAACTCCGTGTGAGAAGTCCCAAATCAGATAAATCTGGTTGATTTCCTCTTGGCCAGACCAAAGCAGATGGAAACTGATTTTTTTTTTTTTAAACACAAAGAGCTTTAAGCAACCCTGAAATTCTGAATCACACATTAATGTCATTGCACGACTTGCCTAGAGACCAACTCAGAAGCACTGGCTAATGCTTTATCACAAGAGAGAATTCCTAGGAATCACACTGACAATTAACCTATCTTCAATCAGCAGACCAAACTAAACACATGAGAATGTAGAGCAGAGCTTCACCGTCCCTTGGCAACAAGCCCCACAGTGAACAAACAGGTCTGGCCTACAACCAGGGTAAAGGGTTTAGACGTATTTCACAGTTCTGTTACTCTGATATAAACTCTTACCACAGAAATATACTGTGCAAATGATGTTGAGATATCCCTAAAATTATCAAAGAGAAACTTGCTAAAGTTTTTAAGGACAAACTTGCATTCCATACATAACATTTTTGCCTCTGAAGTCACAAACAAGATTTCTTAAACACGTCATCCTTTCTGGATGGGTAAGTCAGACCAATCCTGTCACAGGTGATGCTTTATTATGGCCAAGAATGAGGAAACAATACACTCTTGGGATTTAGTATCATGACGGGGAAGCCTAAAAGAAGCTAAAAAGTCAAATGAAGGCACCAAAATGTCATTCCATACCCTCCACACCAGCCACTGGAAAGCTGGTCAAAGTACAATACAGAAAGCATATGAGCATCAGTCACATGGCATCCAGGCATTGATTTAGTTCCATTAAGATATATGCCCTGTCTTGATGAACTTGTAGAGACAAGAGAGGAGCAAGAGAGGTGACTCTAGTAAGAGGTGACTCTAACACAGCAGACTCTAGTAAGGTCACATTCTCAGGCGATGCAGCAATTTCTCATGGGAAAAGGAAGAAGAGAGCCAAGTGCAGAATCCAGGATGCTGACAACTGAATCAAAATTTGTGTGGGCTATATACGCCATACCACCAATTTCAATTTCAAAAGAATTTTCTCCTTAAATGAATTTGTGAAAACTTTAATGATAGATATCCTGATTCAAATTATAGTCATGCCAAATTATACTTCCTCAGTCCCCCATAAAAGTCTTCTTAATGCTTTTCCAATAGGAAAGGTGGCAAAACTATTATTAGTTAAATGACTATTTCAATCCCATTTTGAGTTTACAGTTACCTCAAATCAACACTTGGAATTCCAGTTATCAGAGTTCTAACCAAAGAAAACATGACTGCATGAATACAAAATATTTACCTAGAAGACTGAAATGACATGCAGATCATAAACCTAGGTATAACAAAGAAATCTGACTATGTAATGGCAAGAACTCTGACAGGGGTCTCTTAAAAGACTGGGCTCAAGGGCTGGGGATGTGGCTCAAGTGGTAACGCGCTTGCCTGGCATGTGCGAGGCGCTGGGTTCGATCCTCAGCACCATATAAAAATTAAAGATGTTGTGTCCACTGAAAACTAAAAAATAAATATTAAAAAAAAAAAGACTGGGCTCAAACAACCACATAACGATGTTCAGAGAGCCTCACACACCTACTGGAGGAGCAACATATCATGTTAGGGAAGAGAGTGGGAGGGAGAGAAGGGTATAGTTTGATAAATGGCAGAAATAAAAACACAAAAAGTTTTTTTCTTTAAATAATGGGGTTTTGCTATAGTATAAAGTATATTACTTGCATACTGTTAACTGTGGTTAACTGAAAATCATTCTTTTTTTTTTTTTTGAAAATCATTCTTAAATTTACATGATAAAATTAATTTTTGAAGTAGTATTTCTGTATGCTAGAATTTACTCCAACTCTGTTCTGGGATGGACTTATTTTGAAAATCACAATCCAGCTCTTTTGTCTTACTTTTGTTCTGTGAGTTTTGTAATAGCCTTTGGCCAAAAGTAATATGTTTTGACCAAACCCAGATATTTTCCTATCATCTTGAACCCATCAAGGACTTTCATACCTCCAAAGACAAAAGAAAAATGGATCCCTGTTATGATTTAAATGTCCCTCCAAGATTCAGGGTGAACTGCTATTGTGATGGAATTATGAGGCGGGTCATGAGGGCTCTGCCCTCAAGAATGAATTCATGCTGTTACCACGGGAGAAAAAGATGAGTTCAGTCTGATTTTCTCTTTGTGTATGCGCTCACCTGCCCTTCTATCAGGTTATGACAAAGCATGAGGGCTCTTGCTAGAGCTTGTGGCATGCTCTTAGATTTCCCAGCCTTCACAACCGTGGGCCAAATAAATCCAGGACTTCATAAATTATCCAATTACTCTGTACAGAAGCAGAAGATGGACTACGACTATCCCCAAAGGCCTTGCATTTCGAAGCATCTATAAAATACGAGAGATATAGCCATGACCTGCTCACCTGTGCTAGGCCTGGAGTGGGCAGGGGTAAGCTGACAGAGAAGTGAGAGTGAATAAGGGGAGGGGAGAAGACAAAGAGACTCCCACACTGTAGACTCCCTTCATACTAGAAGTGGAGAGAAGGAGGGTAGTTAAATCATAAAAACAAGCCATAGCCCGAAGTGTTATTTACCAGGTCGATGATGGTGAATAGCCAGTAAAGAAAAGATACTCTTATTTAAGTACACTGCTCTAGATGCTGCACTCAGCACAATACATGCATTACCTCATGCAATTCTCACAACAATCATGAAACAGTATTACTCCCATATTTCAGAAACAGGCTAAGAGAAATGAAGGAACCTGCCCATGGTCGGTCTATAAGTATATAAGGTAAGGTATGAATCCTAGTGGCTCTTTCTGCAAGCCCAGCCAGATCCATGCCAAGGCAATACGTGCTACAGGAACTGAGAGAAGGAAGAGCCCTTAAGGTCACAGTCTCTGAGATAAGAACCTTATACTTTTTTTTTTTTTTTTTTTTTTTTTTTTAACATTCATAGTGGTTATTCTAGTTCAGGAAAAGGTCTAAATTTTAGTATTTTTAAAAAAGAAAAGCAATTTTTTTTTTACTTTTAAAAGTAACTATCATACTTAAGATACAGATAACTAACAAAATTAGGATAAGGAAATGAAAAAAAGTAATGAGCTCATTTAATGTCAGTATTACTAATAACTAGTCAAAACTCTCTCAGGTCCATGTTTTCTTTACACTGCCCTACTTCTACTGGATAACGTCTTATTAGGGGAATGCCCACCTGACCTTCCAGCCCAGTTCAGGCTTCAGCTCCTCTCTTGACCCTCACACCTTTGCCTCTGCAAAAGTGGGTGCTCTGAGAGTAGGGAGTGCATCTAATATATTCTCAGAAAAACAGACCAACAGAAAAGTTTTCTTAACAAATATTTAAAAAGAAATGTATCCTTAACCTTTAAGCCTTTACTTAAAAATGATTCTGACTTTTTACTGGGTTCCCACAAACACTAGGAAGACACTAGGTTTTTCAGAAGCTTTGAAAGTATGAAATTGATACCCAAGCCTACGAGGACAGTACAGTTCATTAAATAAGGATATGTCAATTACTCAAAATTGACCAATGCATTCCAAAATGAGAAAGAACAACTCATCCAGTGTCTTGAAAGCAATTAAGTTACAAGGAAAAAACTGAACATAAAATTCACTCTAGTTCTAGTTGCTAATGATTGCTCTTTAAGAAAAATTCTATTTTAAGAGTAGTTCTAAATTAGTGTATAAATTTCACACTTAAGGAAGCCAAACTGTGAGAGGAAAACCTTCAGGAAGTTAGTTAACATACATTAAACCTCCTAGAATAACTGCAAATGCCTAAAGAGGGTAGGAACCAAGAAGAGAGCAGAAAGTGATGCTCCTGATATTTGAAAACACTAAAGGGAGACACTGAAAGTCTCATCATTTGTAGGGATGTTAATCTTGCAGAAGATATGAAAACCTAAAACACCAAGTGCATCAAGCTGCTGCTTTAATGTAACTTAATAATTTAGGGAACGAGTTGGCTAATCACATAAGAATTCCCTGCAAGCTTCGTGCCTCTGTACACTCTCTTGGGCTGGAAATTTCCAAAAGACAAGAAAGGCCAGACTGCTTCTCATTCTTCCTGCCAAGTAACAGAAGCCCAAAGAGCCCCAAGCAAAATCTGAAAGCTAAAATACAAATTGATGTCACTTTACTTAATAGCTGTAGTCTTAAAAGGTATCTTCAAACTATGATCCGACTTTAAATACATTACAAGAACAAAAGATTTATAGAAAACGTGTCAAGAATGCAAATAAAAACTTTATTTTATAGGCTGAGATTTTTACAATTTTGGCTATCAATGTGGGTAAACTTGCAAGTAAATAACACACTTTCTGTAAATTATATAAAACTCCATAAACTCTACTGTAGGGGACTCCTATGTAATGAAGAATCAGAGGTTCACAACTTAAATATGCCCCAAAAGGATTTAAAAAAAAAAAAAATCCTTTGGGGTGGGAAAGGGAGTGGTGCAGAATTCTTCAACAAAAGTGGACAATCTGCAAGGCACATCAGTGATCATAAAGTCTTGGGGCCTGAACTCCTGCAATGTTAAAAACATAAATCAGAACTAGATAGAGGGTGTTCGTGTGTATATATAAGATTTAACACCAGCATAGTCCTACAGAGAGGAATAAAAACTGTAAAGACAGAAAAACCCAACTTTTACATATGGATTTTTATCATTTTTTTCTTTTGCTTTTTTTGGTTTTAGAGTGTCTGAAAAGGATGTTTATAAAATATATTCTACGAAAGCATTAATCTGTTATCCTTAGATATTTTGGCATAGCCCTTTATTCTTTTCCAAGTGTTTAATTGATATAATCGAATGTGACTTAATTTATATCATGGTAATGCTTTTCAAATGTGCATAAATATACAATCCCGAAAAAATTCTTTATAAAGAATGTGTCTTAGTTTTTCAGTACAGAAAGTGTGCTCACCATATTCTTAGCAGTAAATTCAGGCTCAAGGTCAAAAATATTTAGTTTCTCTGGTGCAAACTGATTCTTTAAAATGTGCATCCCAAATGTTTTCTAAAACTCCCAACTTCCAGTTCTGACAACATGGCTAACTACTGAGATTAACTCCCGAAACTTCCTCCTCTGAGAGAGGGGGCCGCTGGGGTCCAGAGATACTGTGTGTACCACCAGTCCCAGCCCTTCTCATTATGTTAACTAACACTGTTTTTCTCAGTAATTGGGTAAAATGAACACCAGCATAGTCCTACAGAGAGGAATAAGAAATTAAAGACAGAACTGAAGAGAAGCACAAGCCCTGTCAGAACTGCCCTGGTGAGAGGGAAAGACTCAAGGACTTTGTTGTATGGTGATTAGGAATGATAACAAGAGTAATAATAAAAGAATTATATTTAACATTTATTAACTATTCATTATAGTTGGTCATACATTAAGTGCTTCACATGAATTACACTTCATTTCATCTTTACCAGATCATACAGCTAAAATTATTTATGTGATTCTATAGGTAAGGAGTTTGAGGTTTGAAGAATTACATAATCCAATCTAACTGAGGTTACACAGTCAGCAAGTGGTAGAGACTAAAATGCAATCTGTTTGAGTCTGGAGTCTGCATTTTTAATGAGTCATCACCCAACATCCACTATGTGGTGCATTCACACTCATGCTCTCAGCTAAATGGAGAGAAGTTGAAGTGCAAAGATACCAACAGAGCCCATGTGCTGAGCAGCACCAGGCTGGCAAGTTTTACTCAAGCCTAGTTACCACGTTAAGGGGTTAGGGGCAAGAGACTGGGGCTTTCTCCAGCTGTAAAAAATGGAAAATTGAGCTAATCAAGTAACCTGTACAGTTTGTAAGGAATAATCAAAATTGCATGGGTAAAAGTGCATGGAGACAAATTTTTGCTGAAGTTTTGAAATGCTGTATCTTCAGACAGAAATTCTGAGCAGTGATATAGACTAACGCCCAGTTTGTGGAATCCTGCCTCTTCTCAGAAATGATCAGAGTTGTTTAAAAAGAAAAAAAAAAAACCTACTGCATGGGGCTGCTGTTGTGGCTCAGAGGTAGAAGACTACTTGCCTCGCATATGTTCAATTCTCAGCACCACATATAAATGAATAAATAAAATAAAGGTCCATCAACAACTAAAAAATTATTAAAAAAAAACACTGCATGATGCCTATTGGAAATGTGGCAGAAGTTGGAATACATGTCCCTTAAGGCCCCTTTTAATCCTTAAAGGCTCTCATTCTCTGATATAGAGTTGGATCAGTATCACTAAGTGAGGGGGACAATGGCTTCTAGGAATTCAAGACATATATATGCCCACTTGTCACCTGCACTTCCTGTGAAGCCACATGGAAGTGACTGTAGGACAGGCTTTCCTCAGACCCAAGGTGCTAAAATATATGTTTGTGGTTCTAAGGATCCATTTCTGAGCCAGTCTGGACTCAGCCTCTGGCTCATTATGTATTAAAAATAGAAATTATCCTATATTTCAATATTAGAGAATATGATCTTAAGAATGAACTTTAAAGAAGAAGGCTGCTAAATAGCTGCAGATCAGGTAGTCTCAGAATCAAACCAAGGAAGTGAAAACCAGTGTCAAGCTCATACAGATCCATATTGTTTTGAGCAACCTACTGAGGTCACCAGCTATAAGCTTTTAAGTCTTGCTCTCAGTGCTATTTCAATAACTGAGTTAAAAATCCAAGCTCAAACCAGCTAGTGTGATTCACCAGCAGAACCAGGCTACTGTGTTCTGAGACAAAGACAACATTCATTTGCCATGTGGTTTCTCAGAAAGCATATCTACACAGCAGGTTTCCCTGGCAATTTTGGATACATATGTCTTTTCCAGACTGCTGTTTTTGGCTGGTTTTCTTAAAAGACCTCATTATATTCCAAAGTACAAATGAATTCAGTCTCAACATACTTTAAACCTGACTTTACAGGAAAAATAAGAAGTAGAAACAAAAATAATGTGCCCTGTCAAGAACAATCTAGGTTAGTCTTCTTACCAGAAACTGCTCAGCATGATTACCTTAGTAAAGCTCTATTAACATGCAACTAGTGTTTATTCTGGCTAGCTCCTGGCCATTCACATGGCAGAGTAGGGTTGGAGGCCTAATACTAATCATAATCCCCATTCATCTTTCTTCCAGCACAAAATTAGAAGAAATTCATGAGAAAAAGGTTAAAAAGCAAATAAGCATGAAGACTGTCCAGAAAGGTGGAAGGAGAAGTTTGAGAGCACAGGGTTTAATGGCTAAAATCCTGGCTTCATTCACACACTTAATTCAACAGGCAAACAACAACAACAACAAGTGCAATCATGAAGCCTTTAGACCTCTCTCCAACTGACAAGAAGAAAGATCGGCTTAGCAACAGTGATCTGAAAGCAGCCCAGCTCCAACCAAAAAAGCTCCAAATACTAAAGGCCAAATAAAGAGAATGATTAACTCAATCCAAATAATGTTATAGACTATATGTGACCATAAAATGATGATTTTATAAATGTTTTAATGACATTGTTCATGATAAGTGAAAAAAAATCAAGCTATATTACACATGCAGAATGATCTCAGCTATATAAAATAATATATAAATACAAAAAAACCTGGAAGGAAACATGTTAAATGTAAGTTTTGATTATCGCTGAGGGTGGTAGAATTATAGGAAACATTTTCTCCTTTAATATTTTCAATATCTGAACTTTCTATAATGAGGATATAATTTTTTTTATAATTATGAGGGAAAATAGCATTGTAACATCCTAGAAGAGCAAACCGATGCTTTAAAAGAAAAAAATTAGGGCTATGAATATAGCTCAGTTGGTAGAGTGCCTGCCTCACATGCACAAGGCCCTGGGTTCAATCCCAGCATCACCAAAAAAAAAAAAGGTTTACTGCAAGTCAGAGACTACTAAGTGCTTTAAAGGCATTGTTTCATGTCATACTCACTATGGCCTGGTCCTATGATATGTGATTTTTATCCATGTTTGACAGATAAGGAAATTGAGGGTTAGATAAGGTGACATGGCAGCTTAAGAGAACGGTCTATGAACCCTAACAGAATGACTCTGTTTTAACCATTGCCTTCAACCAAATGTAGAATCTGTCTCCCTGCCTATACACTTGACTGAAAAACAAGACTCAATGATAAAATCTACTTTAAAATAATACACTATAATAATTTAGGAGCATGTGATTACAAAAAAGGTACAAAACAAGATACTAAGATATTCAGGTAAACTGTCAAACAAGAGGAATGAAAAACACTTCTAACTAAAGTGATAAGCAGAACCCACATCATAGAGCAGACATCACTATGGCTGAAAATACATCAGCACAACAAATTCAATCCAGAGCTAAATGCCACAACACCAGAGAAAGCTAGAAAAAACTGTCAAAAAAAGACCCCAGTGTCCACTTAGCAAACTGCCAGGAAAAAAAGAAAAATATTTTAAAGATACAATTACTAAGACTTGGAAAGAAAAAATTTGAATCTGCCCTCCAAAAAGTCACCAAGCAATGAGAGGCATGGACCACTGGTGACTTGCAGGCAGGGAAAAAACTGAGAGAAAAATAAAAAGCATTGTACTGGATGCCAAATTATATAATCTGCCACCAGCTGAGGAGGCCCTCTTTACTTTTTTTTCAGTCCAGCATTGAAGGTCTTTGGGTTAGAAATAATCAATTTTGCTTGGCAAAAAGGCATCAAGACACTAAAGTACTATGGATCAAATTCTGTAGAATCAGCCTATTTGAGATGCATTAAAGTCAGTGCCAAAACCAATACGGTATTCTGTTCACAGCTCCTTTCTGGGGGGTTTGAAAGCAGAAAAATATTGAAACTCAGAGCCGGAAGTAGAAACTTTCTATCTGTAAAAACAAGCCACATTTAGATATAGATGCTATCAAGATTTAGAAATGGCAAATTAACCACGTACTTTACGTCCCTGGTTGTTAGCAAAAATGGCTGTTTAGAAAATCATGAAGCTGGATTGAAAAAGATTTCCTAAACATGACATAAAATTCCAGGAACCACAAAGGAAAAGTTAGTAAATCAAAATACATAAAAATCTAAAATGTCTGAATAGTTAGACATTATATAAAAGCTTTAAAAAACAGAAAATACATTTATCACCTATTAAAAGGTTGATAATCTTACTTGATCACCACTCTTAAAAATCAGTAAGAAAACTAATGAAAGATAAATAACAAACTGGCAATTCACACACAAAAACAATAGAGAACTTTGACAATATTTATCACAATTTCAAATAAAAAATCTGACCCAATAATTCTACTTGCAGGAGTTAATTCCAAGGGCATACAATGTAAAGATGTTCATTAAACCAATATTTATTAATATTAAAAAGTTGGAGGTCACCTAAAATGTTCATGAATTGGGGATTAGTTAAATCAGAGGTCACAAATACAAATACTCTCAGGGCTGGCACAAGCGATAAAAATAACCCCAAGGAGCCATTTATACAAAATAAACACAGGAGGTGGTGAGATTTGTGGTGAACTAGAGAGCTCATGCCTATTCAAATTACAGAAAATTATATGTGCCATGGGCCAAACTGGCTTTCCCTTCTCAGCTTCCTGTTCTCGCTGCAACCAGCCTCAGGATCCCATGACTTTGGATGCTGAGGGCTCACCTTTTTATCATGTTTGAGGAGCTATAAGAGTTCACTGATGTGGTACTACACTCTCAGGACTGGACCAAACTTTAAAGGTTATCTAGTCCAGTACAAAACTTCCCTAGAGGTTGCAGTCATTCAGCCTTGTTTAGGCCCCGGTAAAGAAAGCAAAGCGGGAGGAGAAGGAAATGGACAGCTAGAAGTCAGAGAATGGGGACCAGGCCATACTGGCCATACTAGCCATACTAGCTTTTTCCATCCTTAAAAAAACAAAACAACAGATGGGAGGAGAGGAAATGAGAAAGAAAAAAGGTGAAATCATGTATGTCACTAGCTCTTGCATAAATGAATATAAAACTCAAATCTTGATCAAATACCATGAATTCAAGCACCATTCTCATGTAAGTGCTGAATTCATAGTACCATTGTTAAACATGCCTTCAGCAATAAACTTCTAGGCACCTGTTACTCTCATTAACTAGGCTGGTCCCAGGAAAGAATGGCCACAGATAATGTGACAGATTATATATGGTATTTTTATTGCAAGATCTTAATTCATCTCAGGAAAGGTTTTAAATTAATCCTAGAATGGTTGTAGTTTATAATTACAGCCTCAGCAGCACTTCTAAAAGTGGAAAACCTCTACTTGAGTCTGGAATGGAACGTTTCTTCCCAATGTGTGAAAATAACCTTCTGCTTGGTCCTGCCATATCTGGGAATCAGTGCACTTAGGAGGGGAAAGCAAATTTCCTGACTTTACTTCATTTTAAACACTAATCCCTTAAGATGTTTTAAACTCTAATTAGCTACATCCACTTCTGAAGCTTACAAAAATCTTGTAATAGTTTTTAATCATGATTTTCCCAAAGAGTAAACTGCAAGTGCCTGCATTTCTGCTTTATTACTAGTATACAGGCTTCTTTCCAAGTGATGGCTCACGTGTAGTTATGATATTTATTATGTAGTAATAAAGCAGAAATGCAGGCACTTGCTAAATGTTTAATATGCTTTATCCAGCTTCAATCTGCAGTTCTAATCAATGTTTTCTACTTAAGAAGGGAGAGAAAACTTAAATTTCACATCTGTCAAATTTATAGTCCAAATAACATTCCTATACACATAGATGAGTAAATTTTACACAAGAAAATTGAAAAGGATTTGGAAGTGCATTTTGGGCTCAAATGACCATCAGATAACACATTCTGAGCACCTGTGTGCTGTGGCTATGAGCCAAATGCTGGACAGACTAGAGGAAGAAAAGCAGCAGCATCTGAATTAGATACACACTCACCACCAGCACATATGGCATAATACTTCTTAGGCAAACAAATATATTATTCTAAGATGAAAAAGGGACTTCATATAAAAAATGAATTTAAAGCTTAACTCCATCACTTATAAGTCATGCACTCTGGAGAGATATCATCTAGTGTCTCCAAGCCTCACTGCCAAAATGAATGGGATAAGAGCTATCATGCCTCTTACGTGAGAAGATGAGTGTGAGAAGCAAATGGGACAAAATATTCATAGGGACCTACACATAATAAGCACTCAACTAGGTGTCCCTACCAATAAAACAAAATGAGACAAGAAAATGAGCAAACTATAGAAAGATTATTTTAAAAAATAATATCTATTACTGCTGTTAAAAAAAACAAATAAGCAGAAAAGTTCATACTGATTAGACAATAAATAACTGGGAATAAGAAGAAAAATTCAGGAACAAATGCCTGAATTAGACCAATTGGCACATTAGGACAGATATCAGGAAAAAAATGTATCAAATGTTTGCTAAAGCATTAAGACTTTTCTACAATAGACATCTTTGTTTTTTTGTTTTCAAAGAGATTATGTTTGGTCAAAACCAAAACTGTTCTTAAAATAATAATGCTTTTTGGTTAGCATGACATTTTCTGACAACATAATTATCACAAAACCCATAGTTACAAAGTAAACAATAAAGAAAATAAAAGAAGGTAAAAATTAAATTGTCCCAACATGGGAATTTGTTACCTAAACAATAAAATGCAAAGCTTGTCAATATGCGCTGTGTTCTGAATAAGCATGAAAAAAACATTTAAAGTCAATGATAAATATTCCTCTCGATGTCATAAAATTCTCAGTAGGACAAAATAAACCTACAATCATTCTCTTTAATTACTCCAGATCTCATCATACATCATTTTACAAATGATTCTTTTTCCTGGCTTATAACACTAATTAAATACCTACTCTGTGCTCAGTGTTGTTTGTTGTTGCTTTCCCATAAGAAGAAAAAAGAGTTAACAGAGATGTGACTTGAGAATCTGGGTTCTAGAATTGATTCTGGCACTAAGTAAGGAAGTTGTCTTTTAAAAATGTCAAACTATAAGGGCTGTGGCTGTGGCTCAGCAGTAGCGCACTTGCCTGGCATGTGTGAGGCACTGGGTTCAATTCTCAGCACCGCATACAAATAAATAAAGGTCTATCAACAACTAAAAAAATATTAAAAAAATAAAAATGTCAAATTTAAAAAAAGGATAGGAAACTGTCTCATTTCCTCACAAGAACACTGTAAACATCACCAAATAAAATAACATGTTATGAATGTACAACTTTAACTGTATTAAATGCTCTGTCTTAAGTGATGATACACTATAACTAACATCAGCAAATGGAAGCATTCCAGAAGAATGGACATACCAAGTCCTTTGACCTTCCCCTGTCTCTGAATATTTGTCATCGAAGAGCTAATGAATATATAAAGAACTCAAAAAACTTAAAACCAAAAAGAAAAAAATCTAATCAATAAATGGGCTAAGGAGCTGAACAGTCACTTCTCAGAAGAAGGTATACATTCGATCAACAAATATATTAAAAAAATATACAACATCTTTAGTAATTGAGAAATGCAAATCCAAACTAAGATTTCATCTTATGCCCATCAGAATGGCAGTTATCAAGAATACAGACAATAATAAATGTTGGCGAGGATGTGGGAGAAAAGGAACACTCATGCATTGCTGGTGGGACTGAAAATTGGTGCAACCAATATGGAAAGCAGTATGGAGATTCCTTAGAAAACTTAGGACTTAAAATCAGCATACTACAGTGACGCAGCTATACAATATTTATAGCAGCTCAATTCAAAATAGCTAAACTGTGGAAGCAACCTAGATGCTCTTCAATAGATGAATGGATAAAGAAACTGTGGTATACATACACAATGTAATATTACTCAGCATTAAAATAGAATAAAATTATTATATTTTCAGGTAAATGGATGGAGTTGGAGAATACCATGCTAAGTGAAGTAAGCCAATCCCCAAAAACCCAAAGGCTGAATATTCTCTCTGATAAGTGGATGCTGATCCATAATGGGGGCGACATGGGAAAAATGGAGGAATTATGATGGGGCAAAGGGGAGGAGAGGTGATGAGGGGGCAAGGTGGTAGGAAAGATGGTGGAATGAGACAGACATCATTATTTTAGGTACATGTATGACTACGCATATGGTGAGATGCCGCTACATCATGTACAACCATAGAAATGTAAAGATGTGCTGCAATTGTGTACAATGAATCAAAATGCATTATGCTATCATATATACCTAATTAAAATAAAAAGGGCTAATGATACTTTTTTTTCTACAAAGGTTAAATACAATGTGAAATAATAAGTAACAGAATTCTACCAGAATTCTGAAAGAAAAGTTGGTTTAAATAACCCAACCTAAATTTCATTTAATCCTTTCTCCAACCCTGTGGGAAAAGTAGGACAAGTGGTATTATGTTTGATTTTTACAGACTAGAAACCTGAAACTCAAAGAGGAGAGCCACTCACCTAAGGTCCCAGCTAGGGCTGAGGCCATTCTCCCCTTTTCTGATGTACTATGATGTCCATTCTACTGGTCTGTGTCACAAGGTGCCTCTATTTTCAAGGAACTCACATCACACAATGTCAAACTTGTATGCTGGTGAATTAATTCCATTACCCATTTTACCTAGCCACAACCTCTCTCTGGCATAAGGATACGCCACACAGAAGACTGCACACACTAGAAGCAAAAGGGTGGCATCTACTGGCAAAAGTGTGTTATTGCAATTGGAGGTCTGGCTTACAACACTAAAGAGAGCTTGGTGGTTTGAAAAGCATGTGAGGTGGGTAGAAAGAAAAACTTGATTTTTCTATAAGGAATGTCATTGGGATTTTTTAAAAAATATTTTTTAGTTGTAGTCAGACACAATACCTTTCTTTTTATTTATTTATTTTTATATGGTGCCGAGATCGAACCCAGGGCCTCACACATGCTAGGCCAGTGCTCTACCACTGAGCCACAACCCCAGCCCTGTCATTGGGATTTTGATTGGAATTTCATTAAATCTGTATAGTGCTTTTGGTAGTATGGTCATTTTGACAATATTAATTCTGCCTATCCAAGAACAAGGGAGAACTTTCCATCTTCTAAGGTCTTCTTTCTTTATTTAGTGTTCTATAGTTATCATTGTAGAGGTCTTTCACATCTTTCATTAAGTTGATTCCCAAGTTTTGTTTTTTTTGAGGTTACTGTAAATGGGGTAGCTTTCCTAGTTTCTCTTTCAGAGGCTTTGTCACTGATGTACAGAAATGCCTTTGCTTTATGGGTGTTGATTTTATATTCTGCTACTTTGCTGAATTCATTTCATCTGGAAAAACAAGAAACCCAGAATAGACAAAGCAATCCTTACCAAGGAGAGTGAAGCAGGTGGCATCACTATACCAGACCTTAAACTGTACTACAGAGAAATAGTAACAAAAACAGCATGGTATTGGCACCAAAATAGATATGTAGATCAATGGTACATAGAAGACACAAAGAAATCCACATAAATACATTTATCTCATACTAGACAAAGGCGTCAAAAACATATTGGAGAAAAGATAGCTTCTTCAACAAATGATGCTGGGAAAACTGGAAATCCATATGCAGCAAAATGAAATTAAATCCCTCTCTCTCACCATGCACAAAACTCAACTCAAAGTGGATCAAGGACCAAAGAATTAAACCAGAGACCCTATGTGTAATAGATAAAAAAGTAGGCCCAAATCTTCATCATGTTGGATTAGGCCCCAACTTCCTTAATAAGACTCCTATAGTGCAAGAAATAAAACCAAGAATCAATAAATGGGATGGATTCAAACTGAAAAGCTTCTTCTCAGCAAAAGAAACACCTCAGTCAGGTGAATAGATAGCCTACAGAATGGGATTAAATTTTTACCACATGCACATCAGATAGAGCACTCATCTCTATGATATATGAAGAACTCAAAAAACTTAACACCAGGGCTGGGATTGTGGCTCAGACGAAGAGCACTCACCTGGCATGCGTGAGGCACTGGGTTCAATCCTCAGCACCACATAAAGATAAGAAATTGAAAATGTATTGTGTCCACCTTCAACTAAAAAATAAATATTAAAAAAAACTTAACACCCCAAAACCCCTAAATAACCCCATCAACAAATGGGCCAAGGAACTGAACAGACACTTCTCAGAAAATTATATACAATCATCAAATATATGAAAAAATGTTCAACATCTCTAGCAATTAAAGAAATAATTAGAGAAATACAAATTTTTAAAAAAAAACTATTCTAAGATCTCATCTCACTCCAGTCAGAATGGCAGCTATTAAGAATACAAACAACAGGGCTGGGGTTGTGGCTCAGTTGTAGAGTGCTCACCTAGCAATACATGAGGTACTGGGTTCAATCCTCAGCACCACATAAATGTAAAATAAAGATATTGTGTCCACATAAAACTTAAGAATATTAAAAAAAAAAAAGAATACAAACAACAGTAAGTGATGGCGAGTATGTGGGGAAAAGGCACACTTATACATTGCTGGTAGGATTGAAAATTGGTGCAACCAATGTGGAAAGCAGTATGAAGATTCCTTAGAAAACTAGGAATGGAACCACCATTTGACCCAGCTATCCCACTACTCAGTCTATTTCCAAGGACTTAAAATCAGCATACTACACTGACACAGCCACATCAATGTTTATAGCAGCATAATTCACAATAGCTAAATTGTGGAACCTTCAGTAGATGGATAAAAAAACTGTGGTATACATATACAATGGAATATTACTCAACATTAAAATAGAATAAAATTATGATATTTGCAGGTAAATGGATGGGGTTGGAAAATATCAAGCTAAATGAAGTAAGCCAATCCCCCAAAACTGAAGGCCGAATGTCTTCTGATATAAGAATGTTGATTCATAACAGGATTGGGCGTGGGGGGTCATGGGAGGAATGGAGGAACTTTAGATAGGGCAAAGAGGATGAAGGAGAAGGGAGGGCTTATGTGGGTAGGAAAGATGGTGGAATGGATGGACATCATTACCCTAGGTACATATACAAAGACACGAATGGTGTGACTACTTTGTTTACAATCAGAGACATGAAAAATTGTGCTCTGTATGTGTACTGTGAATTGAAATGTGTTTTGCTATCATACAAATTAGAATAAATAAATTTAAAATTAAAAAAATAAATAAAATAACATTTAAAATTTTAAAAAGAAAAATTGTTGAGTAGAGATGAAAGAGGAAGGGAGGGTGAGAGGAAGACATTGGAAAGTTATTAAAATAATACTAATGACTACTTTGGAATTCAATTTTCAACTAGCAATGGTTTTAATTCTTTTGTTTTTTAAGCAGTTTTTTAATCAATCCCTTTGGGAGTTAAGTTTTCTTTAGAAATGTTATCTTTCTGATGTTATAATGGAAGTCAATGGAAGTCAATGGAAGACTCCTGGGAAAAAGGTTTAGGTAACTGAAACTTGTTCCATGGACAATGTTTTGCGAAAGGAAAAGAAAGTGAGGGGGAAAAGCTGGCATTTATGAAGTGCCTATTATGGTGGAGGCATTTTTTATGCATTACCCCTTAACTCTCAAACTAACACAAAATCTATCCTGTAGTTCTAGTGTTATACCCCTTTTTACAGCTGAAAATGAAGCTTAGAAGAAAGAAACAGGCTTAAAGCTATTCAGAAAATAGTAAAGTCAGGATGTGAACCCTAAAAGCTTGCCTCTAGTGATCTTAAGGATCAGGCCTACTCCTTTATAACAAAGAGCAGTCACTTTGATACACCTAATGTACTTCCAAAGAGACCCAACCACAGTTTATAGAACCTTCTATAGAAACCTGAAATCTAAAATTTTCAGTCAAAAACCTTGGCTGTACAGCACAACCAATACCCTGAGTTGTGTTTCTCAGTGGCAGCACAATGAAGCACCAACAATCAGCCTTTCCCCTTCGGCTCAACCTCTCGAAATTCTGTGTTCCTTAGCCTGTTAGTTTGAAGTCTCAAACCGATATGAAGAAAGGAAAAGAAACTTGCTTTCCATTCAAGGATGATCGGGGCTTGGAGTGAACTTGTTGAAGACAAAAGATATCCAATTGTGTTGTATTTCGTTTGAGTGGTGGAGCATCAGGATCTTTGTCAAGTGAAGTGGTTATGTTGGGAGAGGGATATGATACAAGCGACACATCTTAGATATGAAAAAAAAAAAAAAAAGCTCCACATCATGTTTTTCTTTCAGGGGCCCTGGGGGGACTTAAGCAAATACTACTTTCAGAGTTCTAAAAGACTCTTTCTTTGAATAGAGATGAGAAAATTGACATAAATCTTCATCCTTGTCTTCTTCTTTTTTAAAATGTATTACAATTCTTATTACACATATAGAGCACAATTTTTCATTTCTTTGTATAAAGTATGTTCACATCAATTCATGTCTTTATACATATACTTTTTTTGCATTACAATTCTTATTACACATATATATCACAACTTTTCATATCTCAGTTTGTATATACAGTATGTTGACACCCAATTTGTGTCTTCATACATGTACTTTGGATAATGATGTCCATCACATTCCACCATCCTTGCTAATCCCCTGCTTCCTTCATCCTTGTCTTCTCAACATTTCATGTCCCAGGATAATGTACTATCAAGAGCTCATGCCAGAAAAAAATTGGGAGGTGAAGCTGAGTAGAAAGACTAACAGTATTTTTGACAGCTCAGAAGAAGAAGAGTAAAAAATAGGTGAATGAGGTCATCATTCAAAGGCATGGCTGTGGGTCCAGCAGTAAGAAAAACAATTTACATTCATCTCAGCTGAAAATCTAAAGTTTCTTTTCTAGATTAATAGCAAATTTACTTTTAAAATATCTTTTCAGCCAAATGCAGTGGTACAAGCCTGTAATCCCAGAAGTTCAGAAGGCTGAGGCAGGAAAATCTTGAGCTCAAAGTCAGCCTCAGCAACTTAGTGAGAGTCCTGAGCAACTTGGTGAGACCCTGTCTCAAGATAAAATATAAAAAGGGCTAGGGATGTGGCTCAGTGGTTAAGTGCCCTAGATTCAATCCCCCAGTATGAAAAAAAAAAAACAACAACAACAACTTTTGAAACCTTCTCAACAAACAACAAGTAATACTGAATTTATAGTTGTTTTCCCTTTTCTTTTCTGACTTCAAATTATAGCATAATTAAAGTAACTGAACCAAATCTGACCTTGGTTGAAATGAGATTCAAACTTTAAAACGTCAGATTCTGTTTATAGCAATTAGGAATCTAGGCCTACAGGACCCCTTCCCTTGCTAATACTAACTTGCATTCTGATAACTTGGGGCAGGCTAACAAACAATGTTTGCCACAAGACTGACTTCACTTTCCTGTGACCATAGCGCTATGATTAAATTAGTCTCAGAGACTAGTTAGTTTATATAAACAGCACCAGACTGTGGCAGAGACAGATCTCTGAATAAATCTACGCCTTGCTTTTTAAAAAAGTTAAACAGGCTTAAAATATTTAACTAACCTCTCAATACTGAAAAGCTGAAACTATGATCTTTAAGAATCAAAGGTAAGGGGGAATAGCAAGGACAGTGGAAGGAGACGGTCATCATTATACAAAATTCATGTATGAAGAGGTGAATTTGGTGTCAACATACCTTATATACAAACAGAGATTTGATAAATTGTGGTATAAAGGTGTATTAAGAATCGTAATGCAAAAAAAAAATATGAATGTAATGCACTCCACTATTGTCATGTGTGTAAGAAATAATAAAAAAAAATCAAAGGTAAGACTTATAAAAAGTATCATAAGGTTTATGAAGCAATTAACTTTAAAACCACTGTGAATAACCTAAGCATGTATCAGCAGAGAACTGGCTGAATAAACTGCAATATATTCTCCCAACAGAATGCAAAGATAGGGGAAGAAAAAAAAGGAATGTCAACTATTTCTACATACTGCTATGGAGTGATTTTTAAAGATATAAAGTTAAGTAAAAACAAAGAGAAAAGTATGTATACTATACTACTGTTATCTTAGAACATGAGTACAAATATGTGTGTGTGTGTGTGTGTGTGTATGTGTGTACACATCTTCAAAACATAACAAAAAAAGTGAAAATGGTATAGGAAGTAAGGACATATGCTAAATCTGAATAACTCTATTTTGTGGATTTGCCTTTGGAACCACACAATTTATATCATAAGGTAAAATAATAAGAAAAGCAAAATAAAATAACCAGTCTATCTACATATTGAGTATATGTACAACCACAGAGAACTATTCCAAGTGGCTTCAACATACAATAATTTGATTATACTTCTGGGATATGCCCTAAGGACAAAGGGAGCTGTAACACAATTGTGTTCAGTAATTGCTGGTGGAAGTACTGGTACTGTTATTTCGAGGCTGACATGCTTATTATGGAATGTAAAGCAAACACTGGCACTACTGAGGGGAAGGAATCACAAATATTGGATCAAAATGGTTAATACTACATCTGCAGTATTCAATATGAACTGCAATTAGTGTAAGAATTCATGAATTTGAAATAAACATATACCCTGGTTTTGTCCATTGAAAAGACCTAGAAAAAAATGATTTAACTGCAATGAGCACACCTTATAGTAGACTGTGTTTTCTGACTATCATTCCCACTAAAGGGAACCAGAGTTCCTTTGAAAAATGGCTGTTTCCAGCTTTGGTGCAGGAAATGGACAAGATGAATCTGGAATATTTCATCACATGAGAAAGCAAGAAAGCGCTTGAAAATTACTCTGAAATATAAAAATCAAACCTCAATAAATCAGGTTAAAAAAAACTTGTAGGATGAAATCAAGAAGGGACAACTTGAAAATTTTTTTAAAAACTCAAAGGACTAAAATACATCAAATATTTTTAAATCCATGAATTCATTAATGACACAAAAAATTATTGGTTATCTTTGGAGAATAGTAGGAAACTCATTATTTTGAAAAATAGTAATAAAGAGGGGAAATCAAGTATATAATCTGTCTTTTCTACATAAATTATACCTAATAGCATCTACAAAGTTAATGAAATGCTTAATTTCATAAGTATTTCAGTTGGTAAATGGAGAAGAAACCAAACGTCAACATTTTGTATCTTCTAACGAAATGGCATCTAGTACCTTCAGTGGCTTTCAACAACAGCAATAAAGAGATGACCATATATCCAGATCCAGACATTAGGAACCTCCAGACTGAAGTACACATACAACCTATGAAATATCCTTGCCAAAAAAATTCACCATGAATCTGGTCAAGATTAACAGTTCCAGAATTATGGCCAGTGGACCTATTAGGGATCCTGACACCCTCTTAAAGGAATAAGGTCAAACTATTTTCATTCTAAAACATTATTTACCTTTTCTACTGTGTTGAAACTTGCACTGATAGTGCAAAAGCAATGGTGGGGAGAACTGCTAGGTTCTTACTAGGTGTGGTAAGTAGTATACACCTGTAATCCTAGCTTCTTAGGAAGCTGAGACAGGAGGATTGACGTCATGGTCAGCCTTGGGAACTTGATGAGACCCTCTCTCAAAAAACAAAAAACAAAATAAAAGCTGGAGATGTAGCTCAGTGGTAGAGCACTCCTGGGTTCAATTCCCAATACTGCAAACAAAATTAAATAAAAACCTGCTAGCTGTAGTATGAATCAAAAAGTGGCACCACACAGTGTTAGCAGTTACTACATTCTTCAGGATCCAGGCTACATTTAAAAAACAAAATAACGCCAATTCCATCAAGATCATCCTTTGATGAAGTACTAATAAGTAATAATTTATTAAAGCTCATGTCTTTTTTAACAGTATCCATGATGAAATGGAAAGTTTGCACAAAGAGTTTCTGTGGTAACTGAAATATGATGGTCATCTTGAGGCAAAGGACTTGTGCAACTGGGCTGTGAGCTCAACTAGCTGCTTTTCCATGAAATACCATTTTTACTTGAAAGAAATACTAACACACTTTGCTTTTTTAGACTTAGGTATCTGGCAAACATTTTCTCAAAAATGGAAAAAGTGAGTATGCTACTTAAAAGGAAAATGGCTGCAAGTGTTTGTTGCCAATGATAAAAACTCAAACTTCCAAACAAAAATCAGAATTTTGGAAAACTTGATTCCTGAAGAGATGGGTCATAAATCTGAGGATTTAAAAAAAAAATTTTGTATAATGAAGTATGCCAATATTTGGAAGATCTGTATAACACAGTGGACCAACGGTTTTCAAACAAAGAAGGCACAATGTTATTAAATCATGTGTGAATAAATGTCCCATTCAAATTTAAGACAGGCCAATGATTTTTAATATGTAGTATATTAAAGTTTCAGATTCCACACTGCAACTGACCTTTAAGAAACCACTGACATGGCTTCCTGGCTGCCAAGCTGCACAGCCAGTCTACTGGACCCTGCTGAGAAATGGCAGCAGAGCACTAGAGCAGAGTGGCAGGCTGGGTGGGTCGGAGTGCATGGCCTGTGGCAGGGTGGAACCCACCATGTGGGTGTGGCAGTCCTGAGGCACTGCTAGCCAAGGTGCACCAAACTGTCACCCCTGAGTGGTCAGGCCTAGACAAGGTACAGATGCCTATTGTAGAAGCCCCCTGCACACATGCTGCCGCCCAGAACCAGCAAGGATAGACCATCCTATGACCTCAATCTCCTGCTTCCTGACCTGTGATGAGACAATAGAAGCAGGGCAGAGCTGAATGGCAATTGGGACTCAAGAGTTGATAGCATTAGTACATTTCCAAACCCTAATTAACATAAGTGTGGACCCATAGCAGTGAACCAAATGCTCTATAAATCCCTAGACTAGTACACTTGGAGCAGAAATGCTTACTACAGGGCCTCTCTTGCACTGCAAGAGTTCAGTTCCTGTTTCTATTCTTCAATAAATTCTACTCTTTCATTCATTCATCTTGGTCTGTGGATTTCATTCTTTGAATTCATGAGATAAGAACCCAGAAAGGTGAAATTGATTGTGAGCTGCTGAGGTCTGCTACAATACTTAAGGGTACAGCCCTCTCATTAAGAGGTCCTCAAGCTGTGCGCGGTCACATATGCCTGTAATCCCAGCGGCTCGGGAGGCTGAGGCAAGAGGATTGCAAGTTCAAAGCCAGCCTCAGCAAAAGTGAGGCACTAAGCAACTCAGACTCTGTTTCTAAATAATATACAAAATTTAGGACTGAGAATGTGGCTCAGTGGTTGAGTGCCCCTGAGTTCAATCCTCATTACCAAACCAAAAAAAAAGAGGTTCTCAGACACCTGGGAGGCGTTCTCAGACGCCTGCAACCTTATGCAGACCCCTGCAACCTTATGCAGACCCCACCAGCCAGCAGAAACAGAGAAAGAAACTCCAGTCTCATCTGCAGAAGCACAGAATCAAGTTTCCTCTCAAAACTTCAGTTTTACCACTACCGCTGTATTTTGATATAGGGTCAAAGAAAAATATCCACAATTATCTGAAAAGGCTATTAAAATATGTCTCCTTTTTCCAACTACACGTGTATCTTTGCCAGGATAGGCTTTCTTCATATACTTCAACCAAAATAATATATTAAGACATATTGAACACAAAAACAGGTGTGATAATCTACTATCACCTATTTAAGCCATATTTACATCTTAAGAAATGTAAACAGTATCATTCATATTGTTTGTTTTTTGGGGGGATATATGTTCATAAATTTTTTATATTAATGAATGAGTTTATTAAGTGAATTATAATAAATTATTTAAAAATTCTCAGTTAATTTCTAATTCAGTAAATATCAATAGATATAACCATATAAATAAAAGCTTTTGGAGGAACCAGGGCCTCCTGCATGGTAGGCAAGCACTCTACTACTGAGCTATACCCGCTGGCTCCCAATAATGTTGATAAGTGCAAAGGGATCCTGAGAGCTCCTCGTCTAGATTAAACTACCAAGTTACAAGAAATTCATAGAACACATTAAACAGTACCACTCAGATGCTATCAGCAATATCCAAAAGGTTGGGAAATCATATGAAACAACTAGTTTCTTCAACAATCTCACAAAGTATGTGGGAGTAGGGGCCTATGAATTAAAAGACTGTACACAGAGATATCAACCAAATGCAGTACAGAGCTCTTATCTGGATTCTATTTCACTGTATAAAAAAATTATAATGGGGAAAACTGAATAATGACAAGTATTTTGAAGCATGAAGAATCATTCTTTTTTTAGTTTTTTTTTTTTTTAGTTGTAGAAAGACACAATAACTTTATTTTATTTGTTATTTTTATGTGGTGCTGAGAATTGAACCCAGTGCCTCACATGTGCCAGGCAAGCACTCTACCCCTGAGCCACAACCACAGCCCAAGAATCATTCTTTAAGGTATTGTAAAGAGGTCTTTAATATCTTAGAAATATACACGAAGATATTTAGAAATGATATACATTTACCTTTGATTTACTTCAAAACAATCAAGAGGTAAAAGTGGGGAATAGTAATCCCAGTGGCTCAGGAGGCTGAGGCAGGAGGATCACGAGTTCAAAGCCAGCCTCAGCTAGAGCAAAGTGCTAAGCAACTCAGTAAGACTCTCTCTCTAAATATTACAAAAAAGGGCTAGGGATTTGGTTCAGTGGTCAAGTGTCCCCGAGTTCAATCCCTGATAACAAAAAAAGGGGGGGGGGGCTGAGACCACTGGATTAATACTTAGTCAAAGGGGGGAATAGTGGAGGTGAAGGATTATATAAAACAAGAATAGTTATAAAAGTTGATGATGAATCCCAGTGGCTTGGGAGGCTGAGGCAGAAGGATTATAAGTTCAAAGCCAGACTCAGCAATGGCGAGGCACTAAGCAACTCAGTGAGACCCTGTTTCTAAATAAAATACAAAATAAGACTGGGAATATGGCTCAATGGTTGAGTGTCCCTGAGTTCAATCCCCAGTAACAACAACAAAAAGTTGATGATGCATGCTGCTGAGTGATTGGAACTTCATTAGGTTTTATCTTAAAATGGAAGTTGGGGTATTCAAGGATGTACACTAATTTTTAAAATTCATTTGGCAAAAATGGACAATAAATTCATAGATAATGTTTTAGAAAAGTTTCCTATGTCATTATAAAACAGCAGATAAAATTTCAAGTTGTAGATAATTGGTTCCCAGAAAATATGAAGACATACTTTTGGGATTGTTAATTTAAACATCAGTAAAATAAAGGCATATCTGCTAGAGTAGTAGTAATTCTCAACTCCTAGCAAATGTCTAAAGCATATAATCAAAAGCAAAAAACTAGACCTAATAAAGAATGAATAAGTGACCCTGCTCGAACAATTCAGTAAAATTTCTTAATAAAAACCCAAAGATGCCTCCCTTGGCCTCCACCATGAAGAGTGGCAATGGCACCAGCTTGTGGAAAGCAAATTTTAATACAGTTAAGGAAACCACGGACAAGCTGCTTGAGATTTCAAGAATTTTGAATATTGGCTTAGACATGTAAACACTGTCTGTGTTTCACTTTGTGAGCAAGGAATTAACAAGGAAGCTTGATCATTGGTTATCAAGGAAATATGCAAGGCTATTGAAGCACTAAAGGCTGTTGAGGATATGACAAGCTGACCTTCTGCAGAAATCCTGATGAGATATGTCAAGCTCCTTGGGAGGATCTAAAGACTGCACATGAATGTACAGTGAAATTACTGCATGCAGCAGTGTAGAAAATTTTTCCTTTTTAAAAGAATCACAAAATCGTAGCTAATTACAAAATTAGCGCAAAGGGGCTTACAGAGAAACCATCAAGTATCTGCATACCATCTTATTCATCTTCTTTTAAATGGCCTATTTTGGTTCTGCTATGTTTGTATTTATGTATTCCTTATCTATAGCTCTGGTAGCTTTAATTTTCCAAGTCATCTGTCCATCAGATGTGCACATATGCTGTGCCTGTTTGAAGTACAGTGGAACCCATCAGTAATGATGTGTAGTAGTTCTGACTTCTTGACATTTCCATTATATACTTTAAATTGTTTATAGATTTATATTGTATTAGGTTGAAAGTGGACAGAATTTTAGCCACCATTTGTGAATTTGTATTTAGATTCCTTATGTATGCCAGAATCTTGGTGTGTGTGTGTGTGTGTGTGTGTGTGTGTGTGTGTGGTGCTGGGGATTAGAACCCAGGGCCTTGTGCATGCAAGGCAAGCACTCTACCAACTCAGCTATATCCCCAGCCCTTGGTGTTTTTTGTTTGTTTGTTTGTTTTAAGTAGAAAATCTTTTCTAGTCTTTAACAAAGAATATTTGGTTTTTTAAACTTTTTTTTGCACTAGGTGTTAGTGGCATATTCCTGTAATCCCAGAGAATCCAAAGGCTGAGGCAGGAGGATCACAAGTTGAAAGCCAGCCTCAGCAACTAGCAAGGTCTTAAGCAACGTAGTGAGACCCTGTGTAAAAATAAAAAGTAAAAGGGTTGGGAGATGTGGCTCAGTGGTTAAGCAAAAATTCAATTTCTGGCATCAAAACTAAAAAAATAACAACAAAAAAACCCCAGCATTTTTTGGACAGTGAATAATGTGAACTAGATCATTTTTATATTGACTGAAAAATAAAACTTCTAGAAACTTAGATTTTTAAAAGTACCAACAGTGTTAGCTTAGTTTTATATTTTTATATTTATATTTTGAATCATTTATATCTAATGAGAATATTAGTTGAGAATATTTTCTAAGTTTTATATACTAAAGGTCTAAAAAATGTTTTAAAATGAAACACAGCCAACATGCAAAGTAACAGGAATGCTTACCTAACAAATATTGAGTATATATTTAATAAATAACTAGATAGGTAGTATATTTCAACAGATAAATAATATTTTCTGAATAAGGATTTCTAGTCATTAAATGGAAACTAATGAAATATACATCAGGAATCATAAATATGGCTTTTAAAAATCATTTTGTGCCATTATTTTTACCTTTAAAGTTTTAAATCATCAAAATGGTGATTCAAAAATAAATTCTGGAAAATTTCAGATGGTATTGGTTCTGTAATAGAATCTTAGTGGAATTTTTTTTGCAAGGCTTACTATGGATTTAATCTCATTTTTTTGTTTCTTAAATGTTAGATTTTGTTAGACATCATTTAAGTGATGATATAAGCATTCATTCTTGGGTAGTATTTTCTTGTTCAGACAAGCTAAAGTGGTTTTAATAGGATTTAGTGATATTTAGATCGGCACTTTCTCTGCTGTTTTTTAAAAATCTTGGCTTTTGACCATTTTGACTTTTTCAATTATGGTATATCTACCAAATAAACTGAAAGGTCTATTAATAGAATAAGCTGGGAGACAATAAGAATTTGTGATAAGCCACTTAAATGATACTAAACATTGCAACTACTGCATGCCATTCATAAAATCAAAGAGTATTTTTTTTCAAATTCCATAATTCATGTTATTCTAGGCCATAGAGTTCATAGTGTCATTTACGATTTTATAAATTAAGCTATTTATGTATGAAACAAAGTAGAAAATATACTGAGAAATTATTATGTTTACAGAGGACTTCTGAATGTGCCATATTTCTTAAATGTTTTTTGGCAGTAGTGGGGATTGAACCTAGGGGCCGGGCCCTCCACTGAGTCACATCCCCAGCCCTGTTTGTTTATTTTTGAGGCCAAGTCTACTTATGTTGCCTAGGCTGACCTTGAAGTTGTGATCCTCCTGGCGTTAAACATAAATTTTTAAATGTACATTAAAGTAATATTTAAGAAATTAAAAAAAGACTAGTTTTGATTTGCATTTCTCTAACTGCTAGCGATGATGAACATTTTTTCATATATCTGTTGACTGATTGTATATCATCTTCCGAGAAGTGTCTGTTCAGGTCCTTGGCCCATTTATTGATTGGGTTGTTGTTATTATTATTATTATTATTATTGGTGTTTAGCTTTTTGAGTTCTTTATATACCCTAGAGATTAGTGCTCTACCTGATGTGTTAGGGGTAAAGATTTCTCCAGTCAGAATGGCAGCTATTATGAAAACAAACAACACTAAGTGTTGGCGAAGTTGCGGGTGGGGGGGGCGGGGGGGGTACACTGATACATTGCTGGTGGGAATGCAAATTGGTGCAGCCAAATGGAAAGCAGTATGGAGATTTCTTGGAAAACTGGGAATGGAAGCACCATTTGACCCAGCTAAAACCCTCTCCTCGGTCTATACCCAAAGGACTTAAAAAACAGCTTACTACAGGGGCACAGCCACTTCAATGTTTATAGCAGCACAATTCACAATAGCTAAACTGTGAAACCAACCTAGATGCTCTTCAATAGATGAATGGATTAAAAAAATGTGGCATATATATATATATATATATATATATAATGGAATGTTACTCAACAATAAAAGAGAATAAAATCATACATTTGCAGGTAAATGGATGGCATTGGAGAAGATAATGCTAAGTGAAGGTAGCCAATTCCAAAAAAACAAATGCCAAATGTTTTCTCTGATATAAAGAGGCTGATTCATAGTGGGGTAGGGAGGGGAAGCATGGGAGGAACAGACAAACTCTAGATAGGGCAGAGGGGTGGAAGGGGAAGGGAGAGGGCATGGGGTTAGAAATGATGGTGGAATGTGATGAACATTATTATCCAAAGTACATGTATGAAGACAAGAATTGGTGTGAATATACTTTGTATACAACCAGAGATATGAAAAATTGTGCTCTATGTATGTAATAAGAATTGTAATGCATTCCACTGTCATTTATAAATAAAATTAATTAAATTTTAAAAAGAAACAAAAAAAGGACACATTTCAATGTTGTGGATGTTGACAATGAAAAAAATAAAACCATTTTGGTTGTAATGGCAAGTACTTTAATTTAATATATGATTCAACTGTATTTCTGTAGGTAGTCTAAAAATATTAAGATGCTTATTATGTATGATTGGAGACTACTTAGAGATAGGTTATGTAACTTACAACTTTATTAGACTTTATGTATAAAATGGAATACTTTTCCCCTTGCAGTGAGAGGAGATAGCTACCTTAACATTGCCTCAGGCTTTAAAACAAACTTGGCAATTCAAGTGTGGATATTTTTCTATTCCTAAATAAGGGCTTCCTTACAAAGTGGCTTATTATCATTGTGAAATTGATATACATGTTGTTCCAAATATGCATAAGTTTTCCAATAACTGAATCAAATACTACTTTTTAAACATTTAATTAAAATTAAAAATGCAAAATAAATTAAAACCCAAAGAAATCTCAATTTATAATTAGGTTTATGGCCCTGATCTAGAAATGAATGGTTAAAAGTTTCAAGAAATCACAGGTTGTTGTCAGCTTCTTAGGGAAAACTCTGGGCTAAAATGTATCTTTCTCAACCTCAGTCATCTACATGGTTTATTTTTTTTTAAATTGTTTAAATTTATTTTTTAGTTGGACACAATACCTTTATTTTATTTGTTTATTTTTATGTGGTGCTGAGGATCGAAACCAGGGCCTCGCACATGATAGGCGAGCACTCTACTGCTGAGCCCCAACCCCATCCCATCTACATGGTTTATAATCATCTAGGGAATCTGAATAATCTTCAGGTTCTGTTACTTTCATTAAATTAATTCTAAAAATTGGGGCTGAGGATGTGGCTCAAGTGGTAGCGCGTTGGCCTGGCATGAGCGAGGCACTGGGTTCGATCCTCAGCACCACATACAAATAAATAAAGATATAAAAAAAATTAATTCTAAATTAACAGTTTGGTGATTTTATCTTCTGATGGACCCATTATCACACAAATGCAGAGTGGTATTAGCTCTGTGCTGCATTAGGATTCTATTTTTAATTTCTCTGATACACCAAGAAAATTCAAAGAATACTAAATATTCCCAGAAAAGAAGGTACTGGGCATTAATTTACTTTCTCTACTAATCTTTCCTGAGTCCCTCTCCTGCCTCTCAAACCCCACACCCCTATGATCCAGAATACTTGGGTGTTCTCGGTCACACCACAGGCCTCAAGAATCTCCAAGACATACTTCTCTCCCTCTCTCAGCCCAGAATACCTTTCCCCTCCTCCTCTGGCTAGAGCACTCCTATTCATCTTTCAAACTTCACTTCAATTAAGACTTCTGGATGTCTTCCCTGGGGTTCTTGCTCTCTTCTGGGTTTCCACAGCACTTTTTTATAAGCACTTTATGACAGAATTTACCAGAACAGCCTCGAGAAAGGTCATACAGTACAGATGGTTAAAAGGATGGGCTTTGACTCAAACTTTGCTATACAACTATCTGTATAATCTTACTAATTTAATTAAATCCACCAAATGTCAGGTCCTTCAATAAACCAGCCTTTGGTTTTCCTGATCAACTTTTTTTGTTTGTTTGTTTTCTGTTTCATTAAATTTTACTTTTATCTTTATCTTGCTTTTAGCTTACTTACAATCTTTCTTGTTGTTGTTTTTGGTACTAGTGATCAAACCCAGATGTACATAACCACTGAGCCACATCCCTAGCCCTTTTTAAATTTTTTTATTTTGAGCAAGGGTCTCAGTAAGTTCTTTAGGCCTTCCTAAATTGCTGAGGCTGGCTTTGAACTTGTGATCCTCCTGCCTCAGCCTCCCAAGCTGCTTGGGATTGCATGTGTGTGCCACCCATACCCAGCACTTAAAATATTTCTTGCAACCTAAAAAGAATATGCATTTAAGATTATAAATCTTTCTCTAAGTACCACTTTGTGCTGTATCCCACATGTACTGAATTATAGGAATCTGAATTTTGTAGGATTCTTATAATTAATTTCTAAGCAGTTTATAACTTCTATTTTGACTTCATTTTTAAAGAATTATTTAGAGATATGTAAAAGTGTACCTCTACTACATTTAAAAGACCTCTGTTACATTTCCAAGTAGAATAATGTGTCTTTGGCTACTTTCTTACAGCCAATAAATATTGGCCTATACAATTTGTGCTGAGTGACATTTATTTTTGAGTATTTCAAAAGAATATTGAATATTCCACATACATTTTTAAAGTTTAATATTCATTTGAAAGGTTTTCCTATTTTTTATTTCATCAACCTTGTTAAATGTTTGGGTTTTGTCTTAACTGAAATGTCAACTTTCCTTCCTTCCTTTTGTGTTGGGATTGAACTGAGGGCCTCATGCAATGCTAAGCATGTGTTCTACACTGAGCTACATCCCCAGCCTGAAATGTTAATTAATGAGGGAAGAATATTTAGTCTTCATCTATCATTGCAGTTGTTTCATTGTTCCTTGTATTTCTATCATTTTAGATAAATATATATGCTTCATGCAGGTTCATGACTTAAACTTTCTAGATTAAGTGTATCTTTTAGCAATGTAAAGTATATTTCCTCCCCATGTGATATTCTTTGAATTCTATTTCACTTTCAGTGCATATTTGCCTAGTGTATCTTTTTATATTCAACTGTTTTAAACTTTTCAGTGATTTTTATTTTAGTTATCTCTCTCATAAATAGCATTTAGCTGGATTTTGACTGCTAATTTTATCCAGAGTCTCTGTGCTTTAACAAGTGATTTTATTTTATTTATTCATTTTTAGTATCTTTTAACCTATTGATAGATCTTTATTTTATTTATTTATATGTGGTGATGAGAATCAAACCCAGTGCCTCACACATGCTAGGCAAGCGCCCCACCACTGAGCTACAACCCCAGCCCTTAACAAGTGATTTTAATAAACTCACATTTACCGTGATTACTGCTGTGTTTACAATTAGATTGCTACCCTATGTGTAACTCAGCTCCAGTTCACAATGGATTTCTTTCCTTCCTTACCCACTCCAACTTGGCCCTGTGTTCAGTCTTTGTATTGTTCCCTCTATCTGCCTATGATTTGCTGCCCCTCTATGTTTACTGTAGCAGGATGCCCTGCCTTTCCCTAACTAAGGCCTCTCTCAAGCTATCTCTTTAGTATGCTTTTTAAAATAGCCATTATGACCTAAACTGGTCTATCTACTGTTTTACTTACTCAATGTCTGTTTCCCTCACTTAAAGTTCACGTGGGCACCAATCTCATCTGTCTTGTTCAGGGTGTTTCTGAAGATTCATGAGACAAAGTGGACTTAAGAGTACAGCTTTTGTGGCATTAGGAATGGCAAAACGACATTATAATGGCAAAATGAGTATCTCATAAAAGTGATATTTTTTTTCCAAAAATCAATCTGTTTACTGAATGCAAAACACCTATTTTTTTTTTTTTGAGAGAGAGAGAGAGAATTTTAATTTTATTTTATTTTATTTTTTTTTAGTTTTCGGCAGACACAACATCTTTGTTTGTATGTGGTACTGAGGATCGAACCAGGGTCGCACGCATGCCAGGCAAGCGTGCTACCGCTTGAGCCACATCCCCAGCCCCGCAAAATACCTATTTTAGAGGATATTTCATTTTTAAGCACCCTTTTTCATTAAACACTACATATGTTAAACATTAAAAGGGAATCTTTGGGGTCTGGGGTTGTGGCTCAGCAATACAGCACTTGCCTAGCATGTGCGAGGCCCTGGGTTCAATTCTCAGTGCCTATAAAAATAAATAAATAAAATAAAGGTGTCCAACTACCAAAAAGAGGGGGAGGGTCTTTAGAGTTTTTTTTTTTCTTCCCCAACTTGACAAATAAGGAAATTCAATTTTAGAAATGGTACAAGTATTCGGTTTCAGGTGAAAATATGAAGTTTTTTTGTCAATATAAATTCTCCTGCTCCTGATTAAGTTATTTACTATTTGCCATTTTGGGCAAAAAGTTCATTTCAAAACAGCAACTGCCTTCATAGAAGAAAAGAGAGAATCTTTTTCATAATTAAATACTGGTTGTCTCGAATCAAAAGGTGTCTAAGACTGCTGAGGGAAACATGTTAGCCAGTCCAACAGACACTTTAAGTGTAGGGTAGGTATTCAAAACTTTGTTCATTCAGTGGATTGGCTCTTTCTTTGCCAAATGTGATTTATAGATGTACATAATCCATACCCTATATACTTCTTTGATGCTTCTGATAAGAGTACAAGAGACTCAAAGGAGAACAACAAAGAAATTTTAAAACCATATAATGTTAATAAAATATGAATATATCCTTGTCTCTGAATTTCTATAGGACCTAGCAGGAAAAAAGCAGCCTATGTGAAGAAACCTACACTTCTAAAAACATTTTCAAATGAGACTTTCAAGGGTTAGAAGTCAGGTTTCAGCACCACTGAATGCTGTCCCCAGAGATTCTGATTCCCTATGTCTAGGGCAGGACCTGAGAAACTGCACTTCTCATGAATTTCCAGGTAATGCCAACACTGCTAGTCTAGGGACCACTTCGAGGCCAAATGCTTGCTTTGGGATTAAGGTCAGAGCTATATATCAAGAATACCAAGATATTAGAGCTTTCCATTTGATCTTTGGTATTTTTTATGTAGCAATTCATGTATATATCCCACTTCAATTTTCTTTCATTGTTTAGTTGAAATGCTCTTAAAAAAGAGAATTTAGAAGACAACTTCTCTTGAAAATCCGAAGGTAAAAATACAGCAGAATTTTATATATTAGTATAGGTTGGTTTAAGCATATACAAATCCAAATAATTTAGAACAAGAGTCTCAACAGCAATGCCTCTAAGTGTCAGGTCAGACAGTTAATACAAATGAGTGAAGTGGGCCAGACACTGTGAAGAATTGAAGATGCCATACTCAAAGAGGGCACCTGCTACTGAGCTCCAGACAATACCCAATAATATAGGATAGACTGTAAAAATCTTCCAAGTTTTCAAGATAACATTGTATCTCTCAAGTTTTAAATCAACTAAAAGTTTTTGTGTATAGAACACACAAAAAGATCTGTGGGCTGGATACTGCCAATTTATGGCCTCTGAGTTAGAAGAATGCAGATGGGCCACATGTGAGCCTATTCACAGTGCACAGGGGTCCATTCCTTCTAGCAATCCCTTACTTCCAAAATAGAAAACACTCTTTAAAGACATATAAAAAAAAAGTTCCTTTGTATAAATAACTTAACCATCAAAACAAGTTCTCTGCCAATGATCTTAGTACGGGCAAACTGTGGCAAAGAGAAATGAATTCTTCATGTATTGGAACTATTGATCTAAGATAATGAATTGCATTAAAGTGGTATTTCAGGAGAACCCAACTTCTGTAATTTAAAAACCAAAGATAGGAAGAAAGACAATTAGACCTAGACACAGAGATTTAAGGATTCTTAAGAATTCTCTCCCAATGATGGTGTGATCTAGTAACTGAAAGTTATTTAAACACCTTTTCTTACAGATTCATTAAACTGGCCTTACAAATATGTTGAAGACAACGACACAGGCAACATGGAATAGCAAGCACAAAAGTGAAAAAGATGAAAGCCAAAGACCTAGAAGAGAGGAGAGGCAGAAGGTGAATTGCATCTTTGGTCCTTTGTAAGTAAAAACACTGCACCTATGTTCAGAAAATCTGTAGTTCAATTGTCTATTAACACAGCAACTAGAACAATAATTATAAAACAAAAAGGATCAAGTCACCTCTTGCCAATGGTTTTCCATTCTACTTCAAGTAAAAGTCCTTCCCACACAAAGCCCTACGCTATCTGGCTCTCCCTTACGCTGTGATCTCCTTTACTGTTCCACCCCAAAGCCATTCCTGACATACTATCTCTTTAACACATCAAGCAAATTCTTGCCTCACAATCTTTGCATCTGTTTTCTCACTGCCTGAAAACCTCTTCTGGATGTTCACATAGTTCACTTCCTCATGCTCTTACCAACAAGGACTTCACTGACTACTCTTTTACTTTAAAAAGTCATGTGCACATGTGCATGCGCGTGCGTGCACACACCCACACACCCACACACATGCCCCATCTTTCTTCTCTTACTTCCCTTTTGCTTTATATTTTCCACAATACACACCACACCATCTGACATGCTAAATGTTTTACTTATTTTCCTTCTTTATTCTATAGCATGCCTGGAATCCCAGCAACTTGGGAGGCTGAGGCAGGAAGAATATAAGTTTGAGACCAGCCTCAACAACTTAGCAAGATCCTGTCTCAAAATAAAATAAAGATGGCTGGCAATAAAGCCCAATGGTAGAGCAGCCCTGGATTCAATCACCAGTCTAAAGAGAAAAAGTTTGACTAAATAAATTAATGAACACTTGGGTTCTAATATGGGTTCTGGGTTCTACTCAGTTAAATAAATTCAGGTGATTTATTCTTGTCCTCAAAAGATCTCTATCCTTAATAAACTATGACATTTTACAAAAGTAGTAATTAAGTTAGGGAAGAATAACATCACTCCTTTAAGCCAGTCTGCAGTGTAGTGGAAAGCCAAAATTAGTAAGGCTCCCAGAGTTAAATCTAATGCCCAAACTAAGATCTTTTATAAACAACAACAAATTATGTTAGCTGAATACCGAACTTCAGAATTTAAGAATGTAAAAACAAAAAATTTCCAAACAAAAAAATGTTTTCTAGAAAGGAACATAAACTCCTTAGCTTACTTTATTCCACAATTTTTTATTGCCTCTAACTCTTTAAGTCCCTGTGAACATTACTAAGGGTCTGTGGAGAAAGGAGAATGTTCCATAAGCAGTAGAAGGAAAACCACATCCAGGTTTTCACAAGAAACTTTGGAATAATTTAATATTCAGCCTCTAGAAGACTCAGAATAATCGTCTCACACTAAAATTAGAATAGTTATCAAAACAGCAAAGGCACTACAAAACAGTGTCAACTGCCCTTTAGTCTAATTCTTAAATATAAGATCACAGGCTGGGGATGTGGCTCAAGCGGTAGCGCGCTCGCCTAGCATGCGTGCGGCCCAGGTTCGATCCTCAGCACCACATACAAAGATGTTGTGTCCGCCAAAAACTAAACAATAAATATTTAAAAAAAAAAAAAATATAAGATCACAACCACAGGGCTGGGGTTGTGGCTCAGTGGTAGAGCGCTCACCTAATATGTATGAGGCTCTGGGTTTGATCCTCAGCACCACGTAAAAATAAATAAATAAAATAAAGGTATTGTGTCCAACTACCACTAAAAAATAAAAAAAAAATAATAATAATAAAAAAAGATCACAACCACAAACAAACTACTAAAGACAGTCACATTTTCATTTGATGTCTGAATATTTCTTTTACCACTAACAATTTCAAACTAGACAAAAAGAAAAATGGCAAACAAATAAAGGATTTTTAAAGCAAAAGAGATGCCATTAATCAGGGAACCCCGGAATTTCTCAGATGTCAGTAAAAATATTTCAACCTCATGAGGCCCTTAGCCCCAGAGATGCTGACAGGGGCCGTTGCAGGTCATACTGCCTAGGAAAATGCTCCTATGCTCAGGCATTTCAGTAAAATGAAAGCTCTGGATATGTGGTATTTTGGATCACTTCCCCCAGAAGATAGAACCCTTTATTTCAACAATACTCACAAACTCATAGTCTCCATCCTGTGGAACTTTCCAATCTGAAGAATTTTTCAGTGGGCCAGGTACACTCTTACCAAAGCTATTGATTTGGTTTTCCTTTTCTTTTTGTTCAAAGTATTCAAGAAAAGATGGTTTTGCAGGTTGCATGGTCTCATCCCTTCCTATAAACCAAGAAAAGTAAAAGGTGAATAGGCATACACTTTTATTTTAGGTAAGTTTAGTAAATAAATAGATCTCCAGATTGGCTATGTCTCCAGTTAGATCAGGAGTTTATCAAGAAAAGTTACCCTAATATATCAGCAAGACCAATGGGTCTTTCTGTTAGATGCCCTTTCAAGAATCTAACGAAACTATAGAAAAACGCACAAATGCTCAATCAAAATATTCCTTATACAAGAAAATTCAAGGTCCCCCTTAAAACAAATGCCCACACACATGGTTCCTTTTTCTAAATAGAAAGTTTGGGGTGTTGCAATGACTCTGAATAAGTTGCATATAATAATTTTAGGTCTTCCATAGTCAATAGTTCCTGTAATATTCACACTGGAAAACACTTCAGAAAAAAGTAAATACATTTATTTAGCACCCACCAAAGACAATATTCTCTACAGGCATTTCAGTAAGGAGTGAGGATGATATATTAGGGTAACTTTTCTTGATAAACTCCTGATCTAACTGGAATGAGAAAATATGCGTGAAAAATAAAATACATGTAAATCATAATCTATCTAACTTGGAAATATTATTTCCAAATAATATTTGGAAATGCTTCACAGTAAAGTTATGGGGGAAAACAACATTATATATACAGTATGATCTCAATTCAGTAAAATCATACTGATGGGGGGAAATGACTGAAAGAATACATACCAAAATGTTAACAGGATTTATCTTTGGTAGTGGGACTATAACTAATTCTTACTTGCTATAATTTCTTTAATACATCTTTAAAACTTTTTTAAAGAAGATAGTACTGGATACATATTAAATAAACATAATTGATTATAAGAGTTACATGTGTCCATAAGATCTTGCAGGCTGGGTGACCAGGAAGATTGGTAAAGAAGCTGGGTCTCAAACCACCTCAGAGAATAGAATCAGTGGTTGGAGGCAGCAGCAGTCATCACAGGAAAGCAAATACAGCAATTACTAGTAACTTGTAACAATGGCAAAAAGAGTAATTTTACCTGGCATGATTTCAAATTCTTGCTAGATGAATGCATCTATTTCACATGTTGAAGTACCATGTGCCTGTGGTCATAATGCTAATATGGGGAAATATAGGAAGTTTTTTCCTCAGTGCTTTCCATGAATAAAGGGCTTACATAGCCCTTTTCCTCAGGAACCAGAAAGGAGGACCAGAATATTCAGAGCCTTAAGAAAGGGATGGGGGCTGAGGTTGTGGTCCGGTGGCAGAGCGATCGCCTAGCACGTCATGCGAGACCCTGGGTTCAATCCTCAGTACCACATAAAAATAAATAAATAAAATAAAGGTATTGTGTCTGTTAGATCAGTGGCAGCAACTTGGTGGCGACTTAGTGGCAACTTAGAACAGAGCAGCCCGAGCTGGAAAAGAACATTAATCAGATGCCAGCGGAAATGCCTGTCAATCAGCCAGATCTCCTCACTAATGCCTGTCAATCAACAGGACCCCCCTGGCCAATTCTGGAGTTCAGCCAACTCCCCTGACCAACTCCAAGGGGGCAAGGACACCTTTTCTTGTCCCAAGCCCTTCCCTTCCTGCTGTAAGCCCCATAAAAGTCCAGTCCGGTCGAGCTCCCACGCGGTTTCTCCTCAGACCCTTCTCCTGTCCCCTCTGTGGGTCTGATCGAGTTCTGCCCAGGAGTGATATCTCAATAAAGCCTGTGCAGCGGCCCTTTTAAATCTGCCTCCTTTGTTCGATGCCTGCCCCGCCTGATCTGACAGTGTCCACAACTACAACTAAAAAATAAATATTAAAAAAAAAAGAAAGTAATGGATGGAGAGGTGTTTAGAAGATAAATAAGTGTTTCTCTCCAGCAACACTGTCCTATGTGATCTTACTTATCTCACGACACTCTCGTAAGTGTAATTTCAAGCCAGAACCCTGACTGCCCCTCAGATGTTTGTCATCTTCCTATCATCACTGCCAAGGTCAACAGTAGTCAATCCCAGATCTGCCTACTTCCAGATGCTGCCAATAGCTTTTCAGACTGTAGCCTCTTTACTTATAGAGGATTAAACACAGTTTTTGCTAGCACCGGTCAATGAATACATGGTGTTTTGTTTGGTGTACTCTAGATATAACTTTAGGTGCTTTATGATATTAGGTACTTTTCATGCTTACTCTGTTTAGTTTTTAAGTTAAATTTCAGGTAATATTTCATGCCATAGTTTTTCAGGAACTACAAAAAAAACCATAAAAATGGTAGTGCTTTGGATTTGCAAATGTGTTAGGAAGCTATGTTCTTTTGCCTCATTCCCTTCCTCTGGGACCAGAGGAGAGGACTACTTCAGAGGCAACTCTGCAGCAATCCAACATGTAATTCTACACATAAAGTAAGGAGTGTTCAAAGAATCTCTAAGAGTCAAGCAATCTCAATAGTACTACCAACTTGACATGTTCAGAAATGGTATATATCATGACCAGACACTGAGCAGCTAAACAGAATAAAAAGTCCAGAAACAAGATAAAAAGAACAAGTGGCTACCCAACAAATGGATGGCTATTTGGAAAAAGATTACTTTGGATCCATATCTCATACCATAAGCCAGAAAAACTCCAAATGGACAAAGGATCTAATTGTAAAAATGGAAAACATAAATACTGAAAGAAAATGTGTGAATGCATGTGGAAAAGACTATGACAAAAATCCAGATGCAAAAAAAATAGATAAAAATTGTTTGCATAAGAAAAAGTCACAAATTTTTAAAAAATGAATAAGCACACATATACTGTAAGTCAAACCAAAAGACAAATGATAAAGGCTAGGGGCAGTGGCACACACCTGTAATCCCAGCAGCTCGGGAGGCTGAGGCAACTCAGTGAGACCTAGTCTCTACATAAAATACAAAATAGGGTCGGAGATGTGGCTCAGTGGTTGAGTGCCCCTGAGTTCGATTCTGGTAAGTCTCCCCCGCCCAAAAAAAAGACAAATGATAAACAGAAAGAAAACATTTACAACAAATACCATAACATTTTAAAAGAATTTTTAAAAGACTATTTCAAGAACTCTTTATGTATTAGGGAAGTAAGCTCCCAATATGTAAAGAATTTTTTGAATCAAGTAAGACTAAAAAAGGTGAAAAAATGGATTAACAACTCGAAAAGACAGTACACAACAGATACCTAATTGGTCTTTACACATGAAAAAAATAAATGCTTAGGTTCACTCATAGAGAAACACAACTAAAATTTATATTTCAAAGGGCAATACACTCTTGGTAAGGCTGGGGGATAAAGGCACACTGAATGTTGTGGAACTGGAGTACACAAGGCACCACCCCTACAAAGGGGGTCTAGCACTGAGTATTAAACATTAAACAGAGAGAGGCACTGGAGAGCTCTGAACATTTGAACTGGAGGTCTTAATATGATCTCATTCTTTTTTTGAAAAAGATATTTCTCAGCTGTTTTCATTAAAAGGACTTGGAGGGCCAGGGTTGTGGCTTAGCGATAGAGTGCTCGCCTAACATGTGTGAGGCCCTGCATTCGACCCTCAGCACCACATACACCACTTACAACTAAATAAATAAGTAAATTTTTAAAAAGGACTTGGAGAAAAAAAAAAAAGGACTTGGAAAAAAAAAAAAAGGACTTGGAACAATGACACTTCAGGACTGATGAGCTCACTTAGCACTCAGATCTGGGGCTCCAATACCATTCTCTGCTAAAAAAAAAAAAAAAAAATAGGACTTCATGAGAAAAATACCTGATTCCAGGTCTAGAGAAGGAGCACTACATATTGAAACTAGAACACCTTCTTGTGCAAAAAAAGCAAGTACTCAAAACAATACAAGAGACATCTTGAGCACACACCCCCTCACACACAGAGACACAACTAGGAAATTCAGGAACACTTGGAACACCAAAAAGAACACACAGAATAAAAAGAATCCATAAGCTCAGAGTGATAATCTAAGAGTAAAGGAGGTGTTTGAGAGAGGAGAAAGCTTATTTCGAAAAATCACCATTTTTCGAAAATGGTGGCTGGGAATGTAGTTCAGTGGTAGAGTAGTTGCTAGAGAAATCACCACCTAACAAGCCATATTATATTATGGTAACAAAAAAGAATATTCTTGGATTTTTTTTTAATTGGGGATTGAACCCAGGGGTGCTCAACCACTAAACTATATCCCTAGTCCTTTTTATACTTTATTTGCAGACAAGGTCTCACTAAGTTGCTGAAACGGCCTAATACTTGTGATCTTTCTGTCTCAGTCTTCCAAGTCACTAGGATTACATGCATGTGCCAACCATGCCTGGCTTTTTATTGTATTTTTGAGACAGCATCTCACTAAGTTGCCCAGGATGGCCTTGAACTTGGGATCTTCCTGCCTCAGAATTCCAGTAGCTGGGATTACAAGTGTAAGCCATCATGCCTGGCTAAAACAGTACCTTCTTTCTTGGGAAATACACACTTAAATTTTGAGAATAAGTTCCACATATCATGTACCACCTTCTCTCATCACTTCTATTATTTCATGCCCGATTTGTTTTCCTGCCTGGTTTGTTTTCCTGTCTTCTTCCTCCTTTTTTTCTTTCCTTTCATCCATCCATCCGTCTATCCATCATTATATAGGCACAGAGAAATGACTAAAATGGGTTCTATAAAAATGGCAACTTCTAGGGCTGGGGTTGTGGCTCACTTGCCTAGCACGTGTGAGGCACTGGGTTCAATCTTCAGCACCTCATAATAATTAAGTAAATAAATAAATAAGGTATTGTGTCCACCTACAACTAATTTTTTTTAAATGACAACTTCTACCTAGAAATAGTAGATAAATTAAAATTTTTCTATTGAATGATACAAAAGCCATAAGGGCATTATTTTTTAAAGCATTATATCCAGCAATAAAACATACTCCTTCATTATTCCTTTCAGTTGCAAGACAGGTGGACTTTAGATTAAACTATAGCATCTGTTCTCACTCTGATTTTATGGGTTGATTATGACCAATGAACAGATATTGCAAATTACAAATATACAAAAAATATACAAATTTCTATTACCTGAGATCGATTTTTAAAATGATAACTATAATTTCCGCCTGATATCCCCACCCTGGGTCATGCCTTCCCACAGTAACTCTGGCCCTGGCCATCTAACTTCCTTTGGGCATTGAAACAACAGCAAATACATGGTAAGCAGAAATTTAAAATTCTTGTGTACTCTACTAAAATGTAAATAAGCTTCAGTGAGCCTGATAGATGGTAAATACTATGTATAATCATCAGATGTCTTACAGAGGCCTTCATAAATCAGCCAACCCCAGCTGCTACTATAACAACTGATCACAGAGCAAAGCTAAGGGACAAGGCCTGAAGAAACATCTAGCTGAGTGCAACTTAATGCCAACCTACAGAATCATGAATGAAATAAAATGATTGCTATTTTAAACCACAAAATCTTGCAGTGCTTTGTTAAGCAACAAAAGCTAAATGACAAAGAGTCTGACTGTGTCTGCATCCCTCTCTACTTCTCTTCCTCACCTCCCCACCCACACACACCACTCTATACCTGCAAAAATGGACCCATCCTTTGGAAACTCAGATTCAAAATCAACTAACATTTACTAAATACATTTTGAATTTCAGGCTTCTTACCAGGTCTCTCTCTCTCTTTTTTTTTATGTTGACTCTTTTTTATTTTTATTTATATAATTACCAGGTATCTTCACATGAATGTTCTCAACCAAACTTCCTGACCACTGTATGAAGTAAGGGAGGAAGAAGACTTGCACTTATTAGGCACCTACCAAGTAAGTACCAGGCAAAGTACTACTTCACTTAATCCTCACAGAATTTAGAGGTATGTGTTATTATACACATTTTACAGGTGAGAATTTTGCCTAAGATTTCATAGCCAATAACCAAAAAGTATAGGATTTGAATGCCAACTATTAGGTTTTAAGTCTGTGAGCTACATCTCATACTATTCCCTAAAACGAAAATGAAGATTCCTGATAGGTTAGTACTGCCATTAAGTCGAGGGCAGAAAGAGTGGGGAACGGAATGTTCCCAGGAACCTTATCTTTGAACTTTTCTTTTGGAATCCTTTAGCTGGATGATCAAGTCTTGGACAGCAGCCTGCCAGTGCTGAAAAGCATAAGAGAATCATTACAAGTTGATTAAAGGCTATGCTGTCCCAGGGGCTTCAGCTGCTGACCAGTAGGCATTTTGTTTCAACTTGAGCTGTTTTTTCAGATGTATCCCAGGAAATGAAAACGTTTCACTGAATGATAATACAAGAAACCTGAAGCCAAAGAAGAATGGACTGAGCAGGACAAGAAAGAAGCCACTTCTTTGCTGATTCTTTTATCTGATGCAGGAAATACATGAACTCCATACAATGACTGGCCTATTTTTCTTTGTAAGCCACATTTATGAAGCCAAATGGACAATTTCTCTAAAGCCACAGACAATGAAGTGAATTCATAAGCACCTATACCTTATACTTATTTTTCTTTGAAAAACACTATGTAAAGCAGAATGACCTAACAATCCAAACGTCCAATTGATGAAAAGATAAATAAAATGTGATATACGCACAGAGCACAGAATTATTTGGCAATAAAAATCTGAAATATTAATACACACTACAACATGGATTTATCTTGAAAACATTATGCAAAATAAAAGCCTGACCAAAAAGTGACAAAATTGCATAGTACCACCCACATAAAAATGTCCAGAATAGGCAAATCCATGGAGACAGGAGGCAGATTAATGGTTACTTGGGGATGGGGAAGAATACAAAGTAACTGCTAATAGGAATTTCTTTTGGGGGTTATCAAAATGTTGGGAATTCAGTTGTAATTCCAGTTTCTCAGAAGGCTGAGACAGGAGGATCGTGAGTTCAAAGCCAGCTAGCCTCAGCAAAAGTGAGGCACTTAAGCAGCTCAATGAGACCTTGTCTCTAAATTAAAAAATACAAAATAGAGCTAGGGATGTGGCTCAGTGGTTGAGTGCCCCTGAGTTCAATTCCTAGTACCAAAAAAAAAAAGTTGGTAATTCAACAGTGTTTATAGTTGCAATACCTTGTTAATATATTAAAAACCTACTAAATAAATCATATGCTTTGAATTGGTGAATTTTAATACATATCACAATTAAAAATAATAAACTTTAAAAAATTATGTTGTAGTGATGGCTGCACAAGTCTGTGAATATATTAAAAAAAAAAAAAAACACTACCGAATGGTTTACTTTAAATGAGTGAATTGTATGATTTGTGAATTATGTATCAATAACTCAAACTGTTTAAAAAAAAAAGGCAATGGGCCACTTTCATGTATTATTTGCTCTCATTTCTGGACTTAACACAATGCCAGATAGTCATAACTGGGAAGGAACTTGACCAAAGAAAGGCTGAAGCCCACTTTTTAAAAAATATTTATTTTTTAGTTGTAGTTGGACACAATACCTTTATTTTTATTTATTTCTTTTTATGTGTTGCTGAGGATTGAACCCAGAGCTTCGCACATGCTATGCGAGCACTCTACCGCTGAGCCACGACTCCAGCCCCTAAAGCCCACTTTTCTTCTGGAATAACCATCTTTTAGACTTTAAGCTATATGGCCTTCCATTTCAAACCTTCATCTTTCAAACTGTCATAAAGTAAACCATATGGTCAACCTATTCTTTCCCGAATTCCTACAGTAAATATTTTTTACCTAAATGGTAATTAATTCTGTTCAAAGTAGACAACTGGGTAAGAACCCACATTTTCTTCTGTGTTTCATGTATAAGTACTTGTAAGGAAATCACCTCCAGTAATTTCTCAATGTGTTATTGTGGCTTGGAATAATATGCCATAATGTACACTTCTTATAAGATTTTTTGTTTTTTTAAAAATCTAACATTTGTTATACGTGTGTGTTGCAGTTCTGTTTTGGTTATTGGGCACATTAGCCCTTTACATGTGTGAACGCATTTACTTACATAAGTTATTATCCAAGTTGCTGCATGTGACCCATAAATATTCTTCTACATGTTCTTTGAAACCACTAAGAACTGCTGGAATCAACTTATAAGATGCCCTGGGACCCAGAATAATTTCCAGTTAAGCAGTTTGGGTAAGTGCCTCAATGAGAACTGACCTGACTTCTAGCAGCAGTGCTCAAGTTGTCTTACTGGTGGTGAGCTGCAGTGTATCTATTCAAAGATATCTAAATCCAAATTTCAAACAAACAACATATCTAGAAAGATGTAAAAGGTTCACCATTGAGAATGATCTGTACCTTGGTTATTGCAGGAGTTTCCTAATTGGTTACACCTTTTACAGTCTTCTGGCATTCCCCACTTTCCTAATTAAAGTTTCTTTGTATACCTTCTTAAAAACAGAATCAAATTCAAACTCCTTACTTTGGCATTCAAAATCTTTAAAAACTAAATCAAAACCCACATGTGCCTCAGGTAAAATGGATATTTGATATACATTTTTACCTTTCTGACTTTGCACCTGCATGAACTATCCTACCCAGCCTTCCTACATACGTAAGTCCTTGTCTTCCTTCTTACAAATTCTTTAACAGTTTTTGTACCCCTTACCCAGCATTAGGACTACTGTTTTATTATCTTCATATGCAGAGGTCCTTTCTCCTCAATTACATCATATCACTATCAAATATCAGTATCTGAAATACCCAGGTTCATGCTCTATACATTTAAAGAATTAGAAAATGCAGTTACAGTATAGAGGCATGCCATAAATAATGTCAATGACAAATGTCAACTACCTGTTTTAATTTATAAGTTCCTAGTCAGCAGTAAATGTCTCATTTTGTTTTACATACTGAACAATAATGACACATAGTGACTACCTAATAAATACTTCTTGGTTGGTATTAAATGTTCATTTTTAAGATTGATTGATTGATTTTTATAGTACTGGGGACTAAACTCAGGGTACTGTACTACTCAGCTACATTCTTAGTCCTTCTAATTACTTGTTATTTTATTTTGAGACAGGGTCTCACCAATTGCCCAGGCTGGCCTCAAGCTTTTGATCCTCCTGATAAAGCTTCCAAAGTAGCTAAAATTACGGAAATGTGCCTGGCTTAAATAAGTTCATTTTTAACAAATACCAATTACAAGATGATATTTCTTAGAGCAGACACACAGAGAATCACTTAAAGAGAATCAATCTTTTCTTTTATAGATCAACTTAAATTCATATTTGAAAAATGCAGCTCTATTTTCTTTTTATTTTATTTTTTAGTTTTAAATGGACACAATATCTTTATTTTTTATTTTTTTGTGGTGCTGAGGATTGAACCCAGTGCCTCATGCATGCCAGGCAAGCGCTCTACTGCTGAGTCACAAGCCCAGCGCCTGCTCTATTTTCTTACTGAAAAAGACTAATAAGCAGCTTAGAGCTCCAGAGAAATATATTCCACTAACTAATCAAGACTAATGTATCTGCCTCTTAGGCATAAGAGCCCCCAAAAATATGTCTTTTGGATTCAACTTTCCTTTGTTCTTCATTGACATTATGCTACTGCCTTCTCTGAGAAATTGTATATCTCCATAACGAATTCTGGCTTTCCTTTTTACCAATACAACTATACTGAAGAAATTTAGATTCCCAAAAAATATAGACCTTGAGTCCTTCACCTAACTCACAATGACATCTGGCACTTTTATACTGTAGGTCTGGCAAGGTGTTTTGAATGAATTTTCAGGCACCAAGAGCCTGTACTTTTTGGCTTATCCCAAAAAAGCAAGAATGTCAGTGGTTTCCAAGATAAAAGTAGGCCTAACATCTGGACACAATAAGAAAAACTGTATAATTAGGATTTAGTCTCCACTCTGGCAGAACGACCTTGAATTATTTGTGAAGCTGTGACAAAAGTCTAAGTACACCAAGATGTCTACTCTTCTACTATAAATCTCACTCAGGAGGGAGCTTCTGAGAAAATGCAGTGACCCACAGAGATTATCTTTCAGGGATGAAAAAAAAAAAATCCAGTTAATAAAAAATTCCACAGTATCAAGATAAAAGTCCAAAACATTACAAACTCCGTTCAAGGGGCTCCAAAGTCTGGCATTCTTTAAAAATCTGTCATCTTGTATGGTGAACTATTTAACAGAGTTTCAAAATATCTACCACCTTCTTGCCAAGGAATTTAGTGCGCGCGCACACACACACACACACACACACACACATCCCTCTTCTCTTTTCAGCATATTTGTAAAACATTACTGAAATACACAAGTGACTTTCTTTAGCTCAATTATTTTCATGCTAATGCTTAGACATACTCAAGGTGGCATTTACAAAACACCATTTAATAAAAGAACAGGGGCAAAAAGCACTACCAGCCAAACTTGGTGGCACACTCCTGTAATCTCAGTGGCTTAGGAGACTGAGGAGGAAGGTAGTGAGCTCAAAGCCAGCCTCAGCAACTCAGAGAGATGTTAAACAACTCAGCAAGACCCTGTCTCTAAATAAAATACAAAAAAGGGCTGTAGATGTGGCTCTGTGGTTGAGTGCCCCTGGGTTCAATCCCTGGTACCAAACAACAAAACCCCAAAACAAAAACAAAACAAAAAAACACTACCATTTAGAGAACAATCATAATCACAATCATCAACATAATAATTTGAATGAATTATTTAAGTGATGAAGAAAAAGTAGTCCTGGTTAAAAGAATGCTTAGTACAATGAAAAAGCCACTCTCATACAAGACTCATATTTATTATAATGCCTATAATTTTGAGCATTTATATACTAAGTATTTTTTATATATTTTCTTATATCATCTCAACAAAACTAGTAACTTTTATGCCCCATTTTTTTCAGAGTAGGAAACTGACGGTCAAAAAGGGAATAACTTGCCCAAGAAGACATATTCTATAAGACTCTGAAACAAGTTTCAAGCCAAAGACTGATTCCAAAAAATCAACATTTATTCCACTCCTCCTCCTCTTCCTCTTTCTTGCCTCACTCAGAAACATGATTCCAACAAAACTAATTGCTTTAAGTTTTAGCTTTGATAAAATAACTACACTAATATGCTATCTGAAACTCTCATAAGGTGCTGATTCTGAGTGGCAGGCACATGTAGAAATTTTAATATTCTCTAATGATAGATTTTAAAACCATAAATTGATCAGAAATTGAACAGTAAGGCTATTGTGGTAAAAGAAGTGCTAGAATTCCTGCAGTACTGTATGACCTAATTACCATATAAGTCAGAATGGGCAAGATAATACACAAGGGAGGCAATGGTGTAACAGCCTTCTTGAAACAACTGCGGGTGGAAAAAAATAGGCTAGGAGTCAAGAATGTCTTTCATGCACACTGATATTTCTATCTGATGGATCATTTCAACAAGAACCTAGCCTTTGATTTTAAATGAGAAACCTCAGAGCAACAATAGGTGTCTTCATTAACTTAGGATTTTCAGGGTAAGTATAAATACATAATGTTTTTACCACACGGTGCTATTACCATAATTTATCTAATACACACTTCTGAGTTGCCCTAACTTAATTATGCCACTATGCTTTAAAATTCTATTTCAAAGAGATTAATGTGCTATAGCTCTAGGGAACAAATTAAAATTTTATGATCTAAGTGCAAGTTTTTAAGAAAAATCATCTACTCATGCCTTCAGTTCATAGAGCCTAATTTGAAAAGCTGTCAGGGGAAAACAACTTTGCCATTAGTAGTTCGTATTCTGCCTCCCACAAGCCCAACAAACCTGGAGAGGAAGAGCCGAGAATAGTTGTTACATGCATATCTAGAAATGCACAAGGACCAGAAGAGTGGCATGATAGCCATTGAGTCCTGAGAGGCAGAATCACTGCATGCCAAATCTTTAACAGGTGGGTACTTAATATTTCAATTGATATCCTATGACTGGTTATTTCCTCATGTGGGCAGAAGCAGCTTGCCCAAGGAGACACATTACAAATTACAAATGTGCATAAATCAAGCTATCTTAGTTGCTCCACAATTTATTTTTAAAAACATTATTTAAAATATTCTTTTTCAGAATAGTTTATTCATAAGAATATTTTAATGTTTTTAAAAACTTTGACTCTTTCTATTTTTAATAAGAAACTACATGTTCACATTTTTTCTCTAGATATTAATGTACTATTTGAAAACAATCAAATAAAACACAGAAGAAATCATCTTCCTTTTAAAAAGATGTTCAAGAATGGATAATGGTGAAACTATTTTTCTGCATATGAAGACACAAAAATTAAAAATATATATAACAATATAAAACATACAGAAAATATACACAAAATTTCATAATTTTCATACAATACTATTGGAAATTAGTGCCAATATATTACTTTGGATGGCATATATTAATAATCAATTTTTCTAAGTCTCTATGATATGCTTTATTTCAGAAGCACACATTTTTATTGACATTAATGACAGATATAACACCTGAATCAGTACAAACAACCTCAAGACAAAACTACACTAGGAAACTCAAGTGAACCATTCAAATTGGCCTTTTGAAGTTTATTTCTTAAAACTGAAAATTACAGATTAAGAATTACTTAATGTTTTGTACTGATACAATTTCAGGCTCAAAAAAAGTTGTACTCTTACAAAGATTACCCAGGTACCCTTCCCCATGCCCCAAACCTAGAAAATTTTATCTGCTTATCATCACACTTACGGGTCTTGATAACACAAAATACTAACACCATCACAGTGGCCTTAGGTTTCACTAGAATGGTGTCTGAAGATCCTAAAAATAGGTGTCAAAAGACAAGAAATACAGGATTTTTACAATACTTAACAAGAAACTCCATACTACAGTGACAATGTAGAATAAAAGTAAAAAAAAAGGATTGAGATCTAATGTGATCTGAGGCAAGACACTACATTTTTCTCTAAGCTTCAACTTCTTATATGGTAGAAATCTGATACCCAATGTACCTGCATCTTTTGGGGGATGTACAGGAGACTAAACGATGGGTCTTATGCATGCCAGGCAAGTGCTTTATCACAGAACTCATCCCCAGCCTTTTTAAAAATCTTTATTTTGAGACAGGGTCTTGTTAAGTTACCCAAGCCAACTTTCTGCCTCAGCCTACTGAATAATTGGGATGACAAGTATGCACCACCATACCTGTCCAAAGTACCTATATCTAAGGGATGTTGTGAAAGTCAAATAATATAAAAGGAACAATTAGAATAACTAAAGAATTTTGAATTGATCCGCACCAGATAATGCTTCAAAATAAAAAAGAAACAAAACAATAAATATATACACAAAAATTAACGTAACAAACCCTCAACCAGTTCAACAACTTTAACATTTCTCCATCAGAAACCAAAATTTGAATTATCAAAAACCGATGAAGAATAGGCAATTAGCAAACTAATTAGAGAAGAGATAAATTCCTGCACTGAAATAAAATACATCTTTCTAAGGCACATAAAGCATGTATGACAAAAATTAATGACAAACATACCATGTCACAAATGACTCAAAAAAAAAAAAAAAAAAAAAAACCAAAGAACTGTTATCACACAGACCACATTCTTTTCTCTAGTTCTTCCCCTAGTGACCTATAGATTCAAGACAACCTCAATAAAAATCCCAGCAGGATTTCCAGTGCCATCCACACTGCTGCAAATGGCAGATTTTATTTTTTATTATTATTATTTTTTTAATGACTGAGGAGTATTCCACTGTGTATATGTAACTCATTTTCTTTACCCATTCATCAACTGATGGAAATTTAGGCTGTTGCCATTTCTTGTCTACTCTAAATGGTGCTGCAATAAACATGGGAGTGCAGATGTTTCTTCAAGATATTGATTTCAGGGGCTGGGATTGTGGCTCAGTGGTAGAGTGCTGGCCTCGCATGCACGAGGCACTGGGTTCGATCCTCAGCACCACATAAATGTAAAATAAATACATAGTGTCCACCTAAAACTAAGAAATAAATATTTTTTTAAAAAAAGATACTGATTTCATTTTCTTTGGATATATCTAGTAGTGGGATTGCTGGATCATTTCATAGTTCTATTTTTGATTTTTTGAGGAACCTCCATACTGTTTTCCATATGGCTATACTAATTACATTTCCCAAAATAGTGTGTGAGGTGCCTTTTTCTCCACATCATTGTCAGCAGTTATTATTTCTACTCTTTTTGATAATAGCCATTTTTACTAAATATCATTATATTAAGTGAAATAAGTCAGGCATGGAAAGACAAGTACCACATGATCTCATTCATATCTGGAAAATAGTTGGTCTCATAGAAGTTGACAATAGAATGGTGATTACCAGGGAGAATTAGAGGAAGGGAGAAGACCACATTCTCTAACCACAGTTCTCTGCAACTGAAAATTTAAAATGTGCACATTTTTAATCACATCTTTACCTATTCATTTTTAAAAATAACCTCTAAGTAATTCATAGGTCAAAAAGCATAAGTACCACAAGCTGGGAGGAAATATTTATAATGTGCCACGTATGATGAAAGGATGCTGCTAAGAAAGCACATAGAGAAAAAATTTACAATGCTAACTAATTTGGTAAGCAAGAAAATGAAAAAAGAATTCAATGTTCAAGTAAAAAAAATTAACATCAATTTTTATCTTAGAAAAAAAAACACTCCTTAAGTCAGAAACAGACATGCATTTCTTTAACCTAATAAAGAGTATCTGTCAAGTCCTGCTACAAAACCAGGCTCATTGTTAAAACATCTGAAGAACTTTCTTTAAGGTGACATGAATGCCCACTATTATTCAATATTGTACTGAAGATCTTAGTTCAGAATAATAAAATTTATGAGAATCAAAAGAAGAAAATGATGTTGTAATTCACAGACCATAAGACGGTCTTCACTGGAAAAAAAAAAAAAATCTCCAGAAAACCTATCAGAATGAACAATATATTAAAAAACAAAAACAAACAAAAAAAATCATTTATAAAAGTAAAAATGTGGGCTGGGGATATGGCTCAAGCGGTAGCGCGCTCGCCTGGCATGCGTGCGGCCCGGGTTTGATCCTCAGCACCACATACAAACAAAGATGATGTGTCCGCCAAAAACTAATAAATAAATAAATAAATAAATAAATGTTTTAAAAAAGAAAAAGAGTGAACACTCTAAAAAAAAAAAAAGTAAAACGTTAAAAACAAAATATTTTTAAAGGATACATTTGTAATAGCAACAAAAACTGTTAAAGCTTCTGAAAATAAATTTAATAAAAAGATTTAAAACATCTTTGTGGATAAAATTACATTATCTAAGTACACAGAGATGAAACAGATGGAAAGATAAACCATGCTTATGAATAGGAATTAACATCAAAGAGATGGCAAATCTAATCTATGTATTCAATGTAACTAAGTAAAAATCCCAGTGGCATTTTACAAATTTTTATACACTGACCTTAAAATTTACATGGGAGAGTGGTGACACAAATTCAAATAGCAATTTGTATTGAAAAGAAAAATAAAAAGGGATTGAGGAATCCAGTTTAGATACATGGTCAGAGAAGGAAAGAGAAGGTGAGATCAAAGACTTGCAGGGAGGGAAGAAGCAAGTATTTCAGATGGAAAAAATAAAACAGATGACCACAGCTTACAGAGTAAACAAAAACAAATTCATAATACATTAAAGAAAATTCTAGATGTGAACAGTAAAACTTTACAACACTTAGAAAAAATAAAGACTTTTTAAGATGTTTGAGAGGGTAAAGAATATTTTAAGAAGTCATAAAAAGCATACTATGTAAGAAAATTTAGATAAATGTAAACTCATGAAAATGAAAGCTACTATCTAAGAAAAGACTGCAAAGTTAAAAGCACATGTATAAGCTTATACACATAATTACAATGCACATAATTATAAACAAAAAAAAGTGTGTAAAATATAAAGGAATACTGCAAAAGATGGGGTGGGGGAGAGGGAGAGAAAACTTGGAAAAGGCATACTCAGCATTAGATTTGTGTAGTCAACATGGAAATAAGCAATATTAAAACTAAGGGTAGGGTGTAGCTCTATGAAGAGTACCTACCTAGCATACCCAAGGCCTTGGGTTCAATCCCCTGCACTGCCTCCTCCCACAAAAATTAGAAATAGAAGAAGAAGAGGAATAGGAGAAAGAGGAGGAGGAAGAGGAAGAGGAAGAAGAAGAAAAAAATGAATTAAAGAGATCAGGCAAAAAGCTAGAAAATGTCATGATTAATGTTTTTTTTTTTTTTATATGTAAAATAACTTTTCACCAAATCAGTTCCATTGCTTGGTTAGAGGTATTAAAGTTGATGACAGTTTCAAAACCGGATGCATGGTACCATGATACAGAAAGAGAACATTGATTCTGGTTAAGGACCACTAAGGGAAAGGAAAAGTTACTATTTTGAAATGTTTCGGCTGAGTTCAGTCTTATAATTGACCTTTGCCAAGTATGAGGTATCCAATCTCTTAACCAAATAAAATAAACCACATTGCCCTAGTGTTGCTGTGGTTACTTAAAATGTATTTAAAAATAAATAAACAATGATCTTGACCTAGAATAAAGCCGATTATAAAAAGGGGTTTTGTGAACTTGGGATGGTAATGCAATTTTAATTCATAACCTATTATAGAGCTCCCTCTGCTGGCTCAGAGAAAGCATAATGTGCCTAACAATGACAAACTCTCATGTCATGCTTCTTTCTCATAGCTTCTTGGGGCAAACAGGTTCTTCAATAGCTTTTATTCAAAAAGAAAACAGTAAAAGGCTTGCCTAGCATGTATAAGGGCCTGGGTTTGATTCCCAAGGACCACAAAAAAACAAACAACAACAAAAATAGCAGTAGCAGCAAAAGACAAACAAAAACATTACAATCTGATTACTATATCCAGACAGAGATTTTCAAAGTAGTATGGGCTTATATGGTTTTAGGCATTCTCAAGATGGTTTATAAAGCAATTAAATATCACCTTACCCCACCCACTTAATCCTTTACCTCCAACTGCTTACTGTGGATTCAGATATCTATATCCAAAACATTCTCTCATATGTAGAATATTATCAATTTGTCAGAGACATACTCCCTTTGTAAACCTTGGAAACACAGCCTGGAGTAGCTAATTACTGAAACAACCAGCAAGGAGATATATATTACTACAGGCTGAGACTTACCAACAAGAACTGTAACATAAACCTAGTCCTGGCCTCCAACAACTTTTCTTCTGCTGGCAGCAATATAATATTATGGATGAGGATGAACTCGAAAATCAAATGTATAACTGGATGTGATGGTGTATGCCTGTAATCCCAGAGACTCAGGAGGCTGAGGCAGGAGAATTGCAAGTTTGAGGCTAGACTCAGCAACTTAGTGAGGCCCTAAGCAACTTAATAAAATAAAAAATAAAAAGGGCTAGGGATGTGGCTCAATGGTTAAGCACCCCTGAGGTCAATCCCCAGTACCTTCCCCCGCCCAAAAAAAAAGCCCAACAAACAAACAAAACATTTTTTGGACAGAGAATGGTGGGAATTAGATAAGAGAAAACATTAAAAGACTTTTATTAGCCATACAAATTATGAATCTATTACCATTACACTCTCACTGAAAAGATATATTTTAAGGGGCTGCAGTTATGGCTCAGTGGTGGAATGCTTGCCTAGCATGTGTGAGGCACTGGGTTTGATTCTCAACACCGCATATAAATAAATGAATAAAATAAAGGTCCATCAACATCTAAAATTTAAAAAAAATTATATTTTTAAAGTATATTTAATTTAAAAAAAAAGGACATATTTTAAGAAAAAGAACCCAAAAGAAAAGAATAAGTTGAAAGAGGCCATGGTGGGCAATATGTTCAAAAATCTAAGTATTGACTCTAAACAATTAATATAGTAGCCAATAGGTGAGTTTAAAAAACAGGATGGAACCAAAGCAATAGATAACAATAACAAGAGATAAGATAGGAAGTCTAGAAAAACGAAAAATGTTTTACAATTCTTTGTTTATTTGTTTGAACCCAGGGCCTTGTGCATTCGAGGCAAGAGCGCTACCAACTGAGCTATATCCCTAGCCCAATAATCCTTTTTTATTCAGCAGGAAGACAGAGATATTGATCAACTTTGGAATTTATTAGAAAAACAGAAAGTTAAACAGGTATTTACTTATGCATGAACTGTGCAAGTTGGTGGCAGGGAATGGAAAAGGGAGTAGCTAAATGGTAGGAGGGTGAGGGGATGAGGACTCACCACCCCAACAGAGGTAAAGAAAGAAGAAAAAAGCAGCAAGAGAAAAACATAGTAAGTAGAAAGCACAAAATAACACCAGAACAGAACTAGGTCCAAATATAGCAGGTACTGCAATTAATAGACAAATTAACTTAAAGTAAAACTGACAAAAATAATCCATACACATAAACACTCTACACAGGTATACTGAGATGCCATTTTAAAACAGTCCTTTAAGGTTTAAAAGTAAAAACACTAAATATTAAATTTAAGAAACCAGGAAGAGAGAATAAACTCAAATAAACTGAAGACAAGAGAGGTGTCTGTGATAAGACAGGAAAGGAATACAACTGAGAAGGGACACAGAGTAAGTACTTCTTTTGTAATATTTTAATTTCTTAAACTGAATAGGAACACTTAAGGATTATTTTATTTCTATTTGTTTCTGTCTTAAATATTTCTGAAAAATGACATTTGACATCCCTCAAGAATGGCAAAAAGCCTGGCAATGTCAACTATTGAAGATACAAGAAAACAGAATTCTCATATACTGCTAGTGAAAGTGTAAATTATTAGTCAATTGAAGAAAACTGTGGAGAATTCTTTTTTTTTTAAATCTTTTATTTATTTATTTTATGTGGTGCTGAGGATCGAACCCAATTCCTCACATATGCGAGGCAAGCGCTCAACCACTGAGCTACAACCCCAGCCCCGAGAATTCTCAGTATAAACCAAAGTGCTTATATTTTTATGAGAACTACCAAATCCCACTTCTCAGCACATACTCTAAAAAACTGCATCTCTACCAAGAGACAGGTTCAGAGACACGTTTATAACAGCAGATATCTAGAAAAAACTTTATGTCCAGCAAAATGGAAACATATAATACAATGTGTTATGTACATTTTTACAATTTATATCAATAAAGATTCATCTCACCCAAAAAAGCTCCTTGTTTACAAACAGCAGCCTGTAATCTGTAATCTGTAATCCCAGCAACTTAGGAGGCTGAGGCAGAAGCATTGCAAGTTTGAGGCCAGCCTCAGCAACTTAGTGAGGCCCTAAGCAACTTGGTGAGTGAGACCTATCTCAAAATAAGAAACAAAAAGGGCCAGATATGTAGCTCAGTGGTAAAGCACTCCTGGGTTCAATCCCTAGTGCCAAACAACAACAAACACAGCAGCCTATTAAAAGATACTGCAATAGAATCTTTGAAAAATACAAAAAGCACTCAGTATAGTTTTTGGATGTACACTTATAGAGAAAAAATTCACACCAAATTCATGATTAATGTGATTCAAAAGATATACTGGGGGACATTAACTTTAACAGTAAAGTTGTAGGTTGTTTATTCTTAGAATATGTGATATAAATCTAAAAAATATCAGTAAGTTAATTCTACACACAAGTTTTTGCTATATTATTTGTATTACTTAAAACTAAAAATTTTAAAAACCCTCAAAATCCATTTAATTGTTGTAAGGATTATATTATTTAAATATTTCATGTACAAATGATATCTGGAGCCTAAGAGAAACTTTAAAAATGTGAGTTTTCCTTAAAATCAAACAAATTAAGTCTAAAGGCTATTTTGCCCTGATGAGTTTCATAAAAAAATTTTAAAACATTACTGTATATTTTTTGGATAAGCACAACCTTCCTCCACCTGTCCTTTAAATTTCAGCTGAGATTTTACCTTCTCTGAAATTCTGCTTAAGACTATGTCAGTTGCCAATGATAAACCACAATAAACCAAGTAGCTCCCTGAACTTGCCTACCTCTTTGCCTGGGATCTTATGTACACTGCACCCTCTGCTGGAACATCTTTGCCTAACCTGCATACTGCCAATTTTGCATTTTTCCTCAAGCAATTTTTTAGTAGGCTCTAGACCAAGTTAGGTACTCTTCCCCTCTGCTTTAGCACCCTCACATTACCACTATGTTAGAACTCATTTCATACACCGAATTGTAATTAATAGGCTTCCCTCTACATTGAGATCCTTCAGGGCAAGGAGTGGTTTACTCATTTTCTGCTGTCCTTCAGCACCTAGCAAAGTGCTTAGGGAAACAGGCACTAAAAAAACTCAATGAATTATGCAGAGGATCTAGAACAGGGGCTAGCAAATTTCTGTTATCGGCCAGAGAGCAAATATTTTAGGCTTTGGGGGCCATATGGTGTTTCACAACTACTCAACTCTGCCTTTATAGGACAAAAGCAGCCACAGACAACTCATAAATGAAGGGGAATAGCTGTGTTTCAATAAAACTATTACCCAAAGTAGGTGGTGAGCCAGATTTGTCCCCTGGACCATAGTTTACAGATCCCTGGTATGGAAGAAGGGCCTTTAAATTTTAAAAATTGAGAAAGACAGGAAAAAAATGATGATGAAAAGATCATAGAGAACTTAGTGCTTTAAACTTGTACTTATACAACTCAATTATCATTTTATTTTCCTTTCCTCCCTGAGTTGGTCTGTAATGATCAGAATAAAAGGAGGGCAAGAGCTAAAGAGGAGAAGAGAACAAAACACCCAAAGATGGAAGTGAACACACGGTTAGGCTTAAATCACAGAAAAAAAGAATCAGATCCTTATATGATTGCTTGAAAATAAATACAAATGATAATGAAATAAATAAAGTGTAAATCATTAAAAAAAACAAAGGTGAATTCTTCTGAAAGAATATGAAAGAACTTCTCAATTTGTACAATTATCTTTAATTGACTGAGTGTTGGTAACCTGGGTTGGATGCACAACTATCATGAAAATAGACTGAAGACACATAAACAGGCCAGAATTTCATTATGCTTTGAGATGAATTATGCACCAAAACAACATATGTGATTACCTCCACAGATGAACCTTCAATGACAACATTCAATGATAGAACGGGCTGTTTGGGTTCAAAAACAAAATTCCTCTCATTGCTGACACTTTCTTACCTCTGACTCCACATGCCAGCTTCCCCCTTCCCCACACCTCCTACATAGCTCTCCAGTGAAAACCTCCCTTAGTTGTAACAGAAGAGAGAACCTAAGAATGAGGCTGCATGGACCACGGGAATCCTAAAGTGCCTATGCTTGGTCAAAAAGTTCATATATTTCATCGGAGCCTTACTTCTCATAGTCCCTTCTTCTTCCTCATCCTCCGCATTGATCACCATGGTGCCCAGCTGTGATGGCAATGTGTCATCATGCTCGATCATAGTATTGGCTCCATCACTCATGGTGCTGGCTACTCGTACAGTACCCATCTCGTCACCAACCGCTCGAACCATTGTGCCAGAATCCAGCTCATCTTCCTCCTGTAGAACAAAATCTCAAGTTAGAGTTAATCTGATCAAAAGATGGTTTTCTGAATTATTATTACTCATCTTGGTAAAAATATTTCTGGGTTTTAAATTCATTTAACTTCTAGGTTCTAAATTCACCTTGTAGAACTGAAAGTATTCTGTATTTAACCAAAGGAGTTCAAAATTTATCCATATGAGAGGAGTGGACCTAATTCTAAAGGATACTCCTCCCCTCCCCTCCTTATTAGAGTCTACAGTACAGATCTAAGAGCTGACATGAATACCCCTGGAATCTCAGGGTAGTGAGGGAGTCTTCAAGTATATTAAGTATGGATCTTAGATTCCTCAAAATGGCTTAGATAAACCAAGTCTCACACTTGAGCATTTTCTCAAGTAAAAAGTTACATTGAATAAAAGATACAAGGACAAAAAGTAAAATTTAAATGTTTTAGAAAACACCAGAAGAACAACAAGCACAGATTCAGTGAGCCTCCAACAAGCCTTGGTCCAGTTAAGGACATATACTACAAGAGTCTCCAGTTCCAAGCTGATCCAGTATTTTCTACTGTCTTACTTACACTTGACCAACATGAACTAACAAGCATTGAGGCCTGAGGCCGACAGCAATGCCTGCCACTCACTGAGTTTTCTTCGTCATCCTGGTCCACTTCCCGCTGCTGAGCTTCTTGGCGTTTCAGTTTCACATCCATGGCTTCATTAATTAAGTCCCGCAGTATTGATACTCCTTTGGCACTCTTCACAAATGGGTGCTTAAACAAAGAAATAGAAATCATTGGAGCCAGTTTATGTAGCAATAGAGCTAAAACATCTACTGTCTAGCACACAGTAGGTACTTGACAATACTTATTGAATCAGTCAGTGATCTAATCTTTTTCTTTATGCCCTGGACAACAGCTAAACCACACTTGGTTTATAACTCAGCAGCAGCCTTTGCCCATCCTTTTCAGCCTGGATAGAATGACTACAACTTCTCTCTGTCAAATCTAGAAATTCTCAATGGGGTGGTGTTACCCTCTAGAGGAAGTTCTATAAATGTGTTAAGAGCCTGATGTCATCACAAAGTTTGAAGGGCACACCTGACACAGGATGGAGAGGCAGGAATGCTAGCAATCCTGTGAGGTATAAAATTAACTGTGGCACATTGTGCACATCTTTCAAATGTCTCAAAGTATATACATTATACTCTAATAATACTGAAAATGTTTTTCTAGAGATATGCAAAATGTCCACTGATTTGAAAGGCAATTTTGGAGATGGGAGCTTAAAATGAAATAAAGACACTGTTTAGAAATCACTACATAATTTACTCATCCCATTTGTTCTTTCTATTCAATGTACTAGAGCATTCCCAACTACATATTTAGGTAAAAAGGATGTTAGTGCAAAAGTGCAGTTACTGCAAAACACATATGTATTTTGTATAATGTATAATAGAGTAGACCCAAATATTATTCAATCAGCAAAAACAATATTGAAACACAGAGACACTGCTAAAGGTTTTTTTAGGTTTTTTGTTTGTTTGTTTTGGTACTAGGAGTTGAATCCAGGGACACTTTATCACTGAGCTACATCATCAACTCTTTCTTTCTTTCTTTCCTTATTTTGAGGTACAGTCTCACTAAGTTGCTGATCTTGCAGTCCTCATGTCTCACTCCTGAGTTGATGGAATTACAGGGATGCACTACTATGCCCAGCTAAAGTTTTAATATTAACACCATGTTATGTTTTTGTTGTTTGGGTTTACAGCACAATAAGAAGTTGTCTATGTTGTTAAAGACACATATGGAAATTTTTCTGGGGACTGCCTGTTGTTTTGCAAACTACTCTGATATTGTCTCCTGTTTTCTCTTTACAATCTACTCTATGTTCCCCTTCATCCATGAGGGTGTAAGGTCTCTCTTTGTAAGTACACCAGAGATTGAAAGGATGCCTTAACATATGGTAGGACTACAATACAGAAGATATTTTCCTAAAAAACTCTATAGTACTCCATCCAAGCAGGAAAACAATTTAATAAAATACTTAGAAATAAGACCTTGGTCATTAGCAAGGATACCATATTGTCTTGTGCTTTCTACTTGGAAATTTTGTAAAATCATTTCCTTCCTCTTACTGGATACAAGTCTAGCCTGTGATTACTTACCATCAGTTTAATACTAATGTCCTCTCATTCATTTTCTTGTGCTTTTTTTTGTACCATGGAGCCACATACCCAGCCCTTTTTTGTATTTTATTTAAAGACAGGGTCTTACTGAGTGATTAGTACCTTGCTGTTGCTGAGGCTGGCTTTGAACTCATGATTCTCCTGCCTCAGCCTCCACAGCCGCTAGGATTACAGACATGCACCACTGCACTTGGCTAATTTTCCTGTGCTTCTTGAATGGAATGGGTTTCTGACCTTCTTATTACCTTTTTTTAAATTTATTTTTATGTGGTGCTGAGGATCAAACCCAGTGCCTTACACATGAGAGGTGGGTGCTCTACCACTGAGCTACAGCCCCAGCCCCTTCTTATTACTCTTAAATCTAAACTCATTCATGCTGATAGATACAAGTATATGTTCCATTATATATATAAGTTGGATCAAGCGGGAGTATTTCTACATTGTCATAGATAATATTTACTGTAAATTATTACCTTTAGATTATAGATAATAAAATCTATTTAAGAATCAAGATTATCTATAAATTTAATTCCAGAAAAGTAATGAAGATATTATAAAGAGGGGGCATTGGGTCTGAAAATAGTTGAAAAATCACTGACTTAACTCAACAATAATAACAAATATTTATCAAGTTCATGCCATACTAATTTCAACATTTGTAAAACACTGTTCAAAATTATACACATTGTATCACTTTATCTTCACAACATCTGAGAAAATTATTTAATTCCCATTCTATAGATAAGAAAACTAAGGAGATACAGAGAATAAGTTATTTTTCCAAAGTCACAAAGTATTAAGCAGCCATAATTCAAACTCAGGAAGTCAAGAGTTCTGAATCCAAGCTCCTAACCATGAAGCATACTTACAGCCTGCCAATCTCATCCATTCCTCAAGGCCCAACATGTAAGCTCTCTCTTCAAGGAAGCACTCCCAGTGTCTCTAATTCAAAGTAACTTCCTCTTATCCTGAGATATATCAGCACCCACCACTGATTCAGAAAGGCAGACTTGATGGCACTCCTACTTTTGGACTGAGAATAACTCAGGCCCTACCATTGGCCCTGCTGTTTACACCAGCTAAGAAACTCTGAGTTAACCTCTCTAAGCTTCCATTTTCTCACCTATAAAACAGAAATTACATCTACTCTTCATAGGGCCTACGTGATAATTAAATGGCATAATGTGTGCAAAGTTGGCACATAGCAATGCTCACTCAATGTCAAAGTGCTTTCTCTAATCCTACATAGCCCTATATTTTCTTGTATTGGTTTTGTTCAATGAGTTAAGATTCTTTTCTGTCTTTCCTACTCAAATAGATTCAAACCTCCCTAAAGGCAGGGAATATCTTATACTTCTGTTCTATCTCCATGCAGGTGGATTAACAGCATTTTCTGGTCTGCATGCAGATGAAATGGAGAGGCAGCCTGACAGGTGACTCATACCTGGAGAAGCTGAGTGGCTGTGGCTCTCTGCTCAGGGCTCTTTACAAGACACTGCTTCACAAAATCTGTGAAGTTATCTGACCACAACTCTGGCTTTCGGAACGTGGGAGGAGGGTTTGTAGGAATCATGAAGATTGCCTAGTTAAAAAAAAAAAAAGAGAGAGAGAAGAAAAACTTAGTAAAGTAAGTGTGATACACCAATAAAAATATGCCTGGAATTACATTTGCAGTTTGGTAAAATTATTTTTCTCTGATAAGCCCATTTAAATCCCTACCAAAGTCTAAGCATCTCAAAGTACAAAGTATGACAACTGGAGAAGCTGATACATTGCTCTTTCCTTTCCCTCTCTCTTATGCAGATTTGTGCCCTAAACCTCACAATATCAATATATCAATAAAGTTATTTTTTAAAAAGTATTTATTTTTTAGGTGTAGATGGACACAACACAATGCCTTTATTTTTATGTGGTGCTGAGGATCGAACCTGGGTCCTGCCAGTGCTAGGCGAGCGCTCTATCACTGAGCCACAATCCCAGGCCTCAATAAAGTTTTTTTTTAATGATAACTGCATTATGTTGATTTTCAGTGGAAAGACAACACCTATGAATATCCATATCCTGAAGATAACCTCAGCTCCAACAGCTGCCAAATTTCCCAATAAATAAAGAGCCACAGAAAGATAAAACTCTTTGCAATAAACAGCTTAAATTCTTTAAATCTAAAAATATGACCAGTAAATTGTCTACTTTTTCTCTTTTCTGTGCCCCAGAGAAAGAAGTTTATTTTTGGGCACATGAATGCTTTTAAAAATCTTAAGTCTTTTAATGAGAGAACTTAATAATGAAAGAACAGGAAGAACTGACTTGGGGAGTGCAAAGAGAGCTGTGGAGCCCCAAAGAAGGCAAGTCTGGGGTTTATAACAGTGCTGTGATGAGGGGTTCTAGGGTGGTAAAGCCTGAGAACCCCTGAAAGTGTTGATACTGAGGAGTTTCAGTGGAGATGCAGCCCTGCAGGCCCTTGACACTCCCAAAGAAGATGGAAGTTGAAGAGAGCAGAGCCTCCAGATGAAGACTCTGGGGATTAACAAACCAGAATGTAGAAATTCAAATAACTACAGGGAAAAAAGAGTCAACATCTATAGGGGCCAGGCAAAAAAAAAAAAAGATAACAAAAGAACAGGCTGAGTGTTAGTGACAGGAGTTCAAAAAAAGCCATTAGAGAAAATGATGTAATAATTGGTATCTGATAATTGGTGACAACAGGAATCATGCGGACTAGCTGAATGGAAAGCTCATATGTAAAAATAAAACCACCACTACTCAACTCCAGCTGGTGTTATGATATTAAAATATGGGTTTCTAAACTATTAAAAGCATAAATAAGTACATAAATCAAACTAAGCAATTTTTTTTTCTGTAGACTATGTTCTGCCAGGGGGCTATCAATATCCAACTTCTGAAATGGAGGCGGGTAGATCACACGTAATTAGTGACTACAATTAGAATCAGTGGAAGTGTATCATTTACATTGACATTTATTAATTATATACAAATAATTCATTTATTGTTTGGAACCTAATCAATTAGGTCATAGAACTATCCTTCTAAAGATAGTAACTAATCACCCCACTGGTTTTCTGTCTATTTCCTTACCCTCATTGGATGGATATCAGCATATGGGGGCTTTCCTTCAGCCATTTCTATGGCAGTTATTCCCAGAGACCAGATGTCTGCCACACAGTTGTACCCAATTTCCTGAATAACTTCTGGAGCCATCCAAAAAGGTGTTCCTATCACTGTATTCCGTTTAGCCATGGTATCCTAAAACAGAAAGCAGAGAAACCAACACCAACAAAACTGAGGAAAAGAGATTATTTTCCAACAATAAAAAATGCCTTGCACTTCAAATATATGTAAAAATCATGCTGAAAGTTTGAACAAACAAGTCACAAAAGAAATTTATTTATTTTTTTTTAGAGAGAGAGAGAGAGAGAGAGAGAGAGAGATTGATTTTTAATATTTATTTTTTAGTTTTCGGTGGACACAACATCTTTTATTTTTATTTTATGTGGTGCTGAGGATCAAACCTAGTGCCCTGTGCATGCCAGGCGAGTGTGCTAACACTTGAGCCACATCCCCAGCCCTACAAAAGAAATTTAAATGACCAAAGGACATAAAAGTATTCTCAGTTATTAAAATATAAAGTAGCTGGGCACAGTGGTGCATGCCTATAATCCTAGCAGCTCAGGAGGCTGAGGCAAGGGGATCACAAATTCAAAGCCAGCCTTGGCAACTCAGCAAGGCCCTAAACAACAATGGAGACCCTGTCTCTAATAAAACATAAAAATGGGCTGGGGATATGGCTCAGTGGTAAAGCGTCCCTGGGTTCAATCCCTAGTACCAACAACAACAAAAAAATTAAATATATAAATGATAAATAAAAAAGTTTGGGCTGGGGTTGTGGCTCAGTGGTAGAGTGCTCATCAAGCACATGGGTTTGATCCTCAGCACCACATAATAATAAATAAAATATAGGCATCGTGTCCAGCTACAACTAAAAAAAAAAAAAATTTTAAAGTTTTAGTTTGTGGCTTAAAGAATATGTGAATATAGTACAATATAGTATAAATTATAGCAAACAACTATTTGTACACTTCCCCAGAATAGTATGTCCCTACTGAAAGAGAACCTTCCTACAGTTCTCTTTAGAAAGAGAAAGATTTTTAAGCAAAACTAAAGATTCAAAAGGATGTCCCAGGTTCCTTCTGAATTGCCTGTGACTTAAAGTTATGCCAATCGGGAGCAAATGATAGAGGCAACACTTTTGAATTGACCTCACTCTGTCAGACCTATATAAAAAATTAACACAAGAACTAAGGAAATGCTTAGTCATTTCCTTAGCTCTGAAAACTTCAAATTTGCAGGGGTGTTTTCAAATAGTGGCAGTCCAAGTAGTTTTCACTAGATTATTTCAATTAGAAACAGATACTTGCATAGCTAGAAATGTTTTGAAAATAAGTAATAAGTGGATAATAAACCCACTTAAACATGTATTGCAGTACAATGGTAGAACAGAAAATATTAAGTCCAGAAAGAAACAATGGCACATATACACACACATACATATATACACAACACAGTCTATTATGTATGTCATATGAGATTAAAATGCCATTTCAAATCATCAAAGGGAGAATTAAGCAAAAAAAAAAAATCTGACTTGTCATATAAACACCTATCTTACCCTCTCACCAAAATAATTTCAAATAGGTTAAAATTTCAATATTAAAAAAACAAAGCCCAGGCCAGGTATAGTAGCACACACCTGTAAACCAGCTACCCAGGAGGCTGAGGTAGAAGGACTTCGAGTTTGAGACCAACCTCAGCAACTTAATGAGACCCTGTCTCAAAATAAAGAAATAAAAATAAAAAGGGCTAGGGTGTAGCTCAGTGATAGAACACTCCTGGGTTCAAGCCCCAGTATCACAATAAATAAATAATGAATGAATAAATGGTTATATAATGTTGGAGCAGAAAAGGACTTTTAAAGCACAACATCAAAGAAATTCTGAGAAAAGTAGATGAATTTTTCTATATAAAATCCAGAGACTTCTATACTTAAAAAATTGTATCACCCTTGACTTTCTGAGTTTGGCTTATTGTACTTAACCTGATGCTCTCTAGTTATATCCACAATCTCATTCTTCTTTATGGCTAAATAAAATCCATTGTGTATACATATTTTCTTTATCCATACATCTGTTAATAGACACCTAGGCTGATTCCATAATCTGGCTACTGTGAATTATGCTTCTATAAATAGTATGCAGACTTTAATTCTCCAGGAAAAATACTGAAGATTGGTGTAGTTGAATCATATGGTGGTTTCATTCCTAGTCTTTTAAGGAACCTCCACACTGATTTCCATAGTGGTTAAACTAATTTACATTGGGAAGCTAAAGAGAAAATAGAAGGGAGACCAGTAGGGTAGAGGAAGGAAATCGGGGGGAGGGAAGTTGGAAGGGAAAGGGGAGGTACTGGAAAATGAAATTGATCAAATAATGTTACATGCATGTCACAATAATTCCACTATTATGTATAATTATAACACACCACTTTTAAAAAGGAGAAAAAAAAACATAGTCAAAATTAAGACAGCAGCAAAGATATGATAAGAAAGATGTAAATTTACTGTCCATCCAATATTAGCAAATTCTAAGGAGAGGGGCACATTTATAAATAGCAGTTGGCTCCCGGGCATGATGGCACACAATGTAATCCCAGGAGGCTGAGGCAGGAGGACTACAGGTTCAAAGAAAGCCTCAGAAATTTAGTGAGGCCCTAAACATCTTAGTGAGACAATCTCTCAAAATAAAATATAAAAAAAGGGCTGGAGATGTGCCCTAGCAGTTAAGCACCCCTAGGTTCAATCCCTGGCATCCATACACCCCGACCCCACAAAAAAGAAGGTGTTTATAATTAGCAGTTGGGAGCAGAAACTACTCCCTTCTAAGAGCATTTTGGCAATATGCATCAAAAGTCTTAGAATTTCACATATCTCCTGACCAATTTCACTGTAAAAGAAATTATCCTAAGAATATATTTAAGGAAATGTGAAAAGCATAGTTGCAAGGATATTCACCACAGAACTAGATGTAGGAAAACTATAAACAATTTAAATGGGCATCCAGTGTCCAACTGCAGGGAATGAGTTAATTAATCATGGTACATCCAGAGAATGAAACAGCCACAAATATCACCAAAAATAATAATAAAGATTTCTGGGTAACAAAGACAGATTGTACAAACATATTTCATTTTCACTCCCACTTAAAACTCACTTAAAAGATATCAAGAGAATTTTTAAAAAAAATTTTTTTAGTTGTAGATGGACACAATACCTTTATTTATTTTTATGTGGTGCTGAGGATCGAACCCAGTGCCTCACATGTACAAGGCACATGCTCTACCACTGAGCCACAACTCCAGCCCCAAGAGGATTTTTTTTTTTTTTTTAAGGAATGAATCCAGGGCTCAGGCTGTAGCTCAGCAGCAGAGCACTTGCCTAGCATGTGTGAACTGCTGGGTTTGATCCTCAGTACCACATAAAAATAAACAAATAAAATAAAGGCATGCTATCCATCTATAACTACAACAAAATAAAATAAAGAAATGCAGCATCTATCTTTAAATAAATAAATAAATAAAAATAAAGGAATGAATCCACAAGAACAAAAAAATCACCGCCATAGGCTTTGTAAGCTGGAAAGCAGTTGGCTGAGTGGTAACTATCTGAAAAGACTATTAAATGGAATCTTCTAAAAAAAAAAAAAAAAAAGTAAACATGCTGATTTCAATACCAAACTACTCCTTCAATAGGCTTAGAAACTGGTAGCATTTAGTCTGGAAAATGGAGAAAGTGGACCTCAAAACAGGAATACTGGGTTGAAAGAAGCAATTAGGGCCTAGGTTTTCCTTTCACATTAGGCAACCTGTGGGCTTCCCTAGCCCCACCCTGGCTTTTGGCGTAAGGCTGATGGTATATTCTTTAGAAGTAGAAACAGGATTTCCAGATTGTAGATTATGAGTAAACTGTGAATTAGAAACATTTTCTTAGCATTTATTAGGCTAAATGCTATTGACATCCATTGATACTTCTCAGAAGGCTGTCTACAGGGCTTACAGACTCTAGATAAGAGCAGTCAGAAAGGTACCTAAGTTTAGAACTATAAGTTTCCCAACAAAACAGCCCAGTCTGATCATCTTATACTAGTCTCACTTTATTTTAGTGAAGACAAAAAGAAGTCATTTTTTTTTCTTTAGCAATGTAACACATACACTCATTATAAATTAAAACCAAATAGGAAGTGTGAAGTTCAGCAAGATTGCAGGACATAATATACAAAAATCAGTTGTATTCTTATACACCAGCAGTGAACATAATCAAACATTCCATTTAAAATAGCATCAAGGGGCTGGGGATGCAGCTCAAGCGGTAGCACGCTTGCCTGGCATGCGTTCGACCTGGGTTCGATCCTCAGCACCACATACAAACAAAGATGTTGTGTCTGCCGAAAACTAAAAAATATAAATATTAAAAATTCATTCTCTCTCTCTCTTTAAAAAAAAAAAAGAAACTATAAAAAAATAAATAAATAAAATAGCATCAAAAAGAATAAATCACTTAGGAATGACTTTAATCAAGTAAGTCTAAGACTTATACACTACAAATTTAAAAACATTGCTGAAAGAAACGAGAGAAGATCAAGGGCTAGAGTTATCCTGCGTTCAATCCTCAGCACCAAAAACAAAACAAAGGAACAAATTTTTATGACTTTGCATTAGCTAATAATTTCTTAGATATGATACCAGAAACACAAGCAAAAAAAGTAAAAAGAACTTGGATATTACCTAAATTTTAAAATTGTGTTTCAAAGTATATCATCAAGACTGCGAGAAGAAAACCCAGAGAACGGGAGAAAATATTTGCAAATCATGTGCCCAATAAGAGATTCATATCTAAAATATAAGAGAAATTCTTACAACTCAACAGTAAAAAGACAACTCAATTAAAAATCAGCAAAGGATTTAATAGAAACTTCCCCAAAGAAGATACACAAATGTTCAATAAGCACAAGGGAAAAAATATTCAGTTATCATTAGACATTAGTAAAATGCAAATCACAACCACAATGGAATGCTACATATACCTACTAGGATGATTATAATTAAAGAGACAGAAATAAAGTGTTGAAGATGGGGAAAAATTAGAACTCTCATATAACAGCAGTGGGAATGTAGAATGGTAAACCACTTTGAAAAACAGTTTGGCAATTTCTTGAAAAGTTAGCCATGGAGTTCCCATATGACACAGCAACTTTGTATCATATGAAAACAGGTTCACACAAATTTCACAGCAGCATAATTCACAATAGCCAAAAAGTAGAAATAAACAAAATGTTCAACCAATGAACAGATAAACAAAACATGGTATATCCACAAAATGAAACATTATTCAGCTATCAAAACGAATGAATGCTACATGCTAATCCATGCTACAACATGGATAAACCTTAAAATATAATGTTAAAGGAAAGAAGTAAAAAAAAAAAAGGTCATATATTATATATTTATATGAAATATTTATGTATGTAGATATAAATGAAATTACTGAACTAGGCAAATCATAAAGACATAAAGTAGACCAGTGGTTCCTAGGGCTGTTGGCAGAGGAGAACGGGGAACGACTACTACAGGGGAGTTTACTTGGGAGATAATAAAAATATTCTGGAATTAGACAGCGGAAATAGTTATATAATGTGGTAAGTATACTAAAAACAGTGACTTGTACATATTAGAGGGGTATATGTGTATATGATTCTGTCAAGACAGGCATTATAGCAATAAGAATGCTACAAGTAATTTTTGAGTAATCAACCAATTACTAAAATTATTATTAAGTGTAATGGATACCCTTAATTTTAATATTATCTCCTTATACAGCACCAAAAGAATATATTTTTCAATTTGGTTTCCTTATTAAGGTTGCAGTTTTTATTATATTGATATGGTTTACTTGTATATTTTAACCATTTGAGAGGATCCACAAATCATCATATTGAATAGCATTTGATTTTTAAAGACATCAAAACAATTCTGTACTACTGCGAAACCTCTAAGACTCCCTAACATATTCCAGATTTAACATTAAAACTATACATAATGTCAAATTCTGAACTAATGCTTTCTCTACACACACACACACACATTCAATCACCCAAGAAAACTACTTATATATAGCTTATATATAATAATGTTACACATTTTAGTATATGCCTATCTAGAATTATTTCTATTTTCTATAGAAATGCTTGGGTATTTCACAAAATCAGATAAATTCTAGGCTTCCTGTTTTGAATTTTTTTTTTCTTTTCACTGTTATACACTAGTGAGGTAGGAAGAGAAAGAGATGATCCCAGAACCAAATAAGAGTGTTTTCAGTATAGTAACTGTCAAATACTACATGGAAAGTGAACAAAATAATGTTATACCTTATTTAAGAAAAACAATTTGGATTTATTCTTCTTCCTTTTAAAAACGTGCTGAGTAAGGGTTGGGATTGTGGCTCAGTGGTAGAGCACTGGCCTAGCACATGTGAGGCAGCTGGTTGGATCCTCAGCACCACGTTAAAAATAAATAAATAAAGGTATTGGGTTCACCTACAACTAAAAAATTTGTGCTGATATACTTCAAAAAAATTTAAATTAACATTCCATCATTTCTTTAGTTTTTATAAGAGTTAAAAACAAAGTTAAATTATGTGATTTAAACCCCAAGATCTAAAATAACTTATTGGCTCTTCTGAATCTATTTGTAGATTCTACAATTTTTTTATTAACAAATTGTTAATAAAATTAATTAATTCTTTTTCTTCCGGTATGGGGACTCAGCCCGAGGCCTCTCACGCTAGCTAAGCACTCTACCACTGAACTTTACCACTGAACTATGTCCCAGATCCTGCTGTTTTCCCATTTTATGGACCTCTCCACCTTTTTCCATTTTCTTCAAAATTAATGATCCTCCTGATTCAACCTTCCTCAGCCTCCAGAATAGCTGGGATTATAGGCGGGCACCACTGTGCCTGGCAAAGTCAAGTACTATTTTTTTAAAAAATAAAAGGAATTGCTTTCCCAGAACAGAGCTAAAAGTATCAATACAAGTAATATTTTTACTTACTGTAAGTTGACCTGCTACTCCAAAATCTGCAAGTTTTGCATGTCCTTCTGTATTTAGCAAAATATTTCCTGCCTTGATGTCTCGGTGTATTTTTCTCATAAAATGAAGGTATTCCAGTCCCTTAAGTGTTGATTGTAATATTGTAGCTATTTCATCTTCTGTTAGCTGAAAAAAGAAAATAATAGTTCAAATTTTATCTATTTACATAATACATTAGAAAAGGGAGGAGGGAAGGTTCAATTTAAATTCCTTTCCTTGACTATAAACTAAGATTTTATTCAACCCATTAGCAGCTTATAATACCATCCACATGCTGGCTGATCCCAAACTCAGAATTTCCTGACAAGATCTCTTCCCAAAGAGCATATTCATATATCCATATATGACATCTAACTCAAAAGCTAATAAACTTCATAAGCAGAAGTTTTTAGCTTATGGTGACTTATGCAAGTTCTTGAATTTCTCTTTATCTCAATTTCTCAATATATAAAATAGGAATATCATCTTTCTTTGAGAGTCATAAAAACCAAGTTATATGCTTCTCTACTATGTGATAAATATTTTTTTAAAAAGCAATGTTTTTTGTTGTTTCCCCCACACACACTTCTTTGGGTAATCATGCAAGGCCCTGGTTCAATCCCCAGCACCAGACACACACACACACACACACACACACACACACACACACACACACACACAATCAAACGGTTTATTATACACCATGATTAATAAGGGTTTAATACTTATCACACAATCAATAAATATTTAACAAGCACCTATAGTGAACCAGGCATTATACTAATAGTATTAAAAACTGGCAACCATTTTTCTATGTGTTTTAATGCTAAATACTGCTTTTTTATCTTATTAAATCCTTAAAAAAACTAAGTGAGACAGACGTACTACTATTGTCATTATCATTTTATAAAAATGAAGTTAAGGCACAGACAAGTCAAGCGATTTAACTTGTTAAGTAATTTAAGGCCTCAATGCTAATAAATAATAGTTTCCATGAAAGTTCAAACACTATTAGCAAGGTAACAGGCTAGAATTTACGGTACAAAGAGAGCAAAGCTCACGACTCAACTTATTCCTTATTCTAACCAGCTCAGCCAATTAAAGTGGCACTGTGCAAAGAAATATAATGGAAGTCACAATATAATTTTACATTTATAATAGAGCCACATTTTAAAAAAGAAACAACTAAAATTAATTTTCACAATATATTTTACTTAACCATATAACTCTGGCGCATATTTTATACTTATAGCACATCTTGATTCAGACCAGCCATATTTCAAATCCTCAACAACCATACATAGCTAGTGACTATTGTGCTGAACAATGCAGAATCATAACATTTGGTAAAACAATGGGTAATAATTAAAATTATAAAGAACCATCAAAATTAATTTTGGGTTGTTTTAAAATACTTGAAACAAAACAACTTCATGTTGCACACAAGCAGCTTTGGGTGCCATTTTCTAAATCAATAAATTACTCAAGCTTTGTAATTTCCTTAAATTCTCTTACATTAGGATAGTCTGCCTAGCTAAATTTTTATTATTTTTATTTATTTATTTACTTCTTTTGTGGAACTGGAGATCAAACCCAGGGGCACTTTAACACTGACATCCCCAGCTCTTTCTCTTTTTTGAGACAAGGTCTAAGTTGCTGAAGCTATCTTCAAACTTGCCATTCTCCTGCCTCAGCCTCCCTGCTGCAGCCGGGATTACAGGTATGTACCACCATACTTGGCTTATTCCTAGCTTAAACCTTGCTTTTTTATTAAGAAAACACCATCAATTCTGTATAGCATAAATAAAGAAAAGGAGATAGTGGTATGAATAATCCAAAATTTATGACTTAAGTTTCAAAGCAGACCCCACCTTATAAATTGTACAGTAATGCACAATTTATAAATACTTTTATATACTTTTAATAATTATCATTATTTCAATTTTTCTATCAAGACCAAAAACCAAACAAACCCAAAAGGCTAAAATTCCCTTGCTCCTCCTACTCCTAACCACTCACAATCTATACAGAAACCAAATTATCTTTTTAAAATGCAAATCATCTCCTACAGTTTCTCCTTTGCCTATTTCCTTCTAACACACAAACATGATAAACTCATCCCAGCTTCAGGGTCTTTGCACTGGCTATTCTCCACTTGCACTTCAGCTGCTCCTTCTTGTCTTACTTTACATGTTACCTCTTTGGAAGGACCTTTCTCAACCACCAACTGCACTGTAGTGGCCCACCAGGCACTCTTATCACTGTACCACTTCATCCTGATTCATTTTCTTCATAGCACTTATCAATATCTTGTATTTTGTTTCTAATTTCCAAGTAATTTGTTTTTGGTGCCCTACTAGAAAGTGCACTACCATGAGAGTAGGGTTGTATGTTTATTAAGGCCTAAAGCAGAGTTTTAGAAATACTAACTGAATGAAAAAACAGAGTTTAAGCAACTGAAACAGAACTATAACCCAGAAATCTTAGGTCTTATTCTAGCAATCACATATGGCAAATAATTTTCCATAATGAGATTATTCTCTGATTAATATTAAGTAGAAATTAATCTAAGAACATGTTGGGTAAAGAGAAATCCAAATTCAAAATTAAACATTCAAAATTCATTCCATAACCAGGATTTGAGAGTCATATTTCCCACAGTAAAAAATAAAGCATGTTAAAAATCACTAGATCGAGTTGATGTCAATATTGCTACTTGTAGGATATGATAAAAGTCAAGAAGAGTAAAGAACCACAGAAAAGGTAAAACGTGACAGTCAGCTCTCTAGATATGGTAGTAAAAGCAGCATGTGAACAAAAGGCAAGAGAAAAGATGCCACTAGAAGACCAGCTCAGCATCATTCCTCTAGAAAGTAAACTTACCGTTTTATTTCGTAATCGAATGATATCAGATACAGAACCAGCACCACAGTACTCCATGACAATCCACAAGTCTGTGTTCTTAAAATAACTGCCATAATATTTGACTACATGAGGACTACAGAGAGACACAACACATATTAGTGAATGGCCTTCAAATGTTTAATTCATTCTGTTAAACATATGAAAACTAATTTCCATCTCAAAAAGATCAATTATTTCTAGTTAAGGCTAAAATAAGCACTCTCCTGATTAAGAATATAAGATGGGCTAGGTTTTCCAAAAGGTAATAAATAACAGAAGTACAAAAAATGGTGGGTACTTTAACAAGCATTTCTAGGTTTACAATTTATCCTCAGAAAAGAAATATACATTCAAAAAGAAATAGTTACCAACACAGAACTGTTAACAAAAGTGAAAATTTAGGTACCATTTAAATGTACATATATGACTGCATGACTAATGTGATTCTACAACATGTACAATCAGAAAAATGAGAAATTATACCCCTTTTATGTATAATATGTCAAAATGCATAAACACATTCCACTGTCATGTATAACTAAAGCAAATAAATAATAAAAAATTTTAAAAGTCCATTCAACATTAGAGAATTTATTTAATAAATTTAATAAATAATGATATATCTATACAATGAACATCATAATTCGTGAAGAATGTTCTAGAGGAATATTTGATAACATAAGAAGATACCCTATTTTCTAAAAATAAATAAATAAAGGCTACAAAAGAGTAAGTACAATAAAACTCCAAAAAGACACATGGATACACATATCAATACTTAACAATGTTAAGTACAATGTTAATCTGCCTTCTGATAGCTACCTCTAATTGACTAGATTGTTATTAGGGCCAAATAAAGTTGAAGAAAACCCAAAGATGACAAAACTAACTTGGCTTCATTAACTCTTAGAATTTCAAATGCTCCTTCATCCTTGGGAAATATGCCAACAAGGACAGGAGGGAAAACACACACACACACAAAAAGAATATTAAAAAGAAATGGGTGACCAGATCTCTAAGGTTCAGATCCCCACTTGTACTCTCCCCTTCCTTCAACTCCTGTAGCATTTACTGTCTCTATGAGGTACCTTCTATTGCAGTATGTTCTATACAGTTTTGTACTGTTGAATAGATTTCCCTGCACACATATATGCTGACCTGTCCAATCAGTCTATAAACTCCCAGGATTGTGCTCAGTCTCTGTATTCCTTACAGTGCTTACAGAGTAGGATATTCAAAACATCTCATTAATTAGGAACATATCCATATCTTATTTGGACAAAGTCTCAATTTGCCAAATGGAAAGAGTTCCCATAATGGATCTCATAAAGGAGTAAAAGAAAAACCGCTAACTGAATCTGGCCAATCCAATCAAGAAACATGGAAGTTTATCAAGTAGATGGTAACAACAAAAACAGGAAAAAAAGAAAGGGGGAAGAAAAAAAGAGAAATTTCAAAGTCTAAGGTTGAAGCTTTAAAAAATAGGAGGTACTGGGCTGGGGATGTGGCTCAGTGGTAAATGCCTGCCTCACATGTATGAAGCACTGGGTTCAATCCTCAGCACCACATAAAAATAAATAAATAAAGGTATTGTGTCCATCTACAACTGATAATAAAATAAGAATTTTTTTTAAATAAGTTATAAAATTGCAGCCATTTTTAAAATAAGAAAATTTTTAAAAAATAGGAGATACCAAGCTGATCTGACCATAAAGAACCAATGTAACTTCAAGTCCAAAACATTCTCGACCCCTATTTCCAACTCCCTGGAGCTAGGACTGCCCTTAACTTTATGTTTCTCTCTAATCTAAACAATGCTGGGGAAGCCTGCTCCATCACAGCAACGAAACCATGTTGTCACGGAATTTCAGTGCAAACCACGTGCTTTTCTGCGGTTGCCTTTTAGCCTGACTTCCTGCTTACAACATTTGGCAAATCTTAGTTCCTCAAAATTAAAATACTTAACTACTCTCAGCTTGAAAAAAATTTCTAAATGTGAAGTAAGGAATAGTAATACATAAATAAGTATTCTTTTTTTATAGGCAAATCTAATAGTCGAAGGTTTCTAGAGCTAAAAATCATCTGAATTATCTTGTCTTAGCTGTCTCTGTAGAAACACTCTCTCATAGGAAGTAAAAAGAGATCATTATCAAAACAAAACCAGAAAAAGCCAGCACCACATTCTGCCTCTTCTTCCTGGTTTCAGGGCTCACTGAAGGAGGGAAAAAAAATGCAAAAACAGAAAAAATAATTTAGCAAGGAAAACAAAGCTTTTTCATCATATTTCTTTCTAAAAAAGAACATGCACATGACCTTACTGACCTCTCCCTTCTACAAAAATATCTAAGTAAAGGAATCTTTAGGTGTCATATTCTAAATATAATCACAGCAAATTCCAAACCATATTCTCTCCAAAGGAGTTCCATGTATCTTTACCTGTCACATTGCTGCATTATAGAAATTTCTTTGATAATCTCCTGCAGGTCTGACTCCACAGGAACTTGTTTAATAGCAACAATCTGACCAGTCTCTTTGTGGATAGCTTTGTATACACTGCCATAGGACCTATAATTGGGGGAAGGAAAATATTCACAAAATCAAAGGCAAGCCAAGAGATAAGAAGTGGCACAATACAACCAATTTACAATTCTATTTATCTAAGTGTCTAATACATACATACTTAGCTACGTTTGCAAAATTGAGATAGCTAAAGTACTTTGGGGAAAAAAATGACTCCTTAAAAATTTTACATCTAAATTTATGAATTATGAAATAATAATAGCCTCCATGAACTGTATGCCTGATGTTTCCTAGAAACTATGCATATTTCAGTGTATCCTTATTTTAAAAAAAAACGAGTAAGAGGTGATTATTCCTACATTACAAGTAAAGGTGAACAGGTTTAGAGAGATCACATAATTTGTCCAAGGTTACACAAGTAATAAATAAGTGATTGGTTCAGGATTTGAACGGAGGTGTCTGAATACCATGTTAGTTTTCTCTCCACATCTACATTGGAATACAATATTGAAGTATTTGTTTCCTTACATTCACTATGGGTACCATAAGTTCTCTGTCCTTATTTCCCTTACTTGTAATAGTGCTTAAAATATTATATAAGTTAATATTAGTATCAAATGAATACTGCACATACTAAATTTTTCACCTTTATTCCATCTTTCCATAAGAGCTTATTATTAAAATAGCTTACATATTAATTCAATTTGGAAGCTTTAAGATTAGACTTAGAATCTAAATCACCACTACAGATTAGCTATTACTTATAAACACATTATTAGTTTTGTTGTGCTTCAATTTTCTCATGTGTAAAATTATAATAATATAAACTACCTTAGAAGATAGTTATGATGGTCAATGAGATACCATCATCATCTTACATAGATTTTTCATTGGAATCCAGGTAGGGTCTCAGTGAAAAAATGAGTAAACTGTCCTTCATCTTTCCCAAACACACATAACATCTTGGTTGGGTTAAAAAAAGGAAAAAAAATTCAAAACAACAGTGCTACCTAATATGTCAATCTAGCAGAACATTCAAGCTGCCAAAAAGATGCTCAAGAATAATTTCAATGTCAAAGTAACATAAATTTTTGAAAAAAAAAATCTATCCTGAGCACATAAAAAAAATTCTATCAGAATTCTTGTATTTACAAAACTAATATGAGGGGGCTGGGGTTGTGGCTCAGTGGTAGAGCGCTCATCTCACATGTGTGAGGCACTGGGTTTGATCCTCAGCACCACATAAAGATAAATAAATGAAATAAAGGTACTGTGTCCATCTACAACTAAATATATGTGTGGGTGTATACACATAAATACACATACACACACACACACACACACATATATATATATATATATATTTTAAACTAATATGATGATGCTTAAACAAGGCATCAAGTACCCTTTCACTACAGAAAGGTCACTGTTGACCTGGGTAGAAGACCCAACCTCTGCCTCTTCCTCCTTGCTAAAACAAACCTTGATTTGTTAGGATGGCAATGTTCTTGGTCCCAAAGGATAAATCACACTAGCCAAGCCAGTCACAATATTCTTTTTCCCTTATATCAGTCACTGAACCAGAAACAAGCATATGACCGACTTCTAGCCAATGACATTTGACTAGAATTCTGCTGAAGGTATCTGGTAAAGGTTTTCTTTCCAGGTAAGAAACAAGCACACAAGAAGGCCCATTTCCCCCTGCCCCTTCCCTTCTTGCTTTAACTATTGTCATGTAAGGATGAAGCTTGAAACAAACACAACCACATTCAGATTATAATTGTCCAAACACCAAACCATTATTGGGTCAATTAATCATTTCAGGAATCTCTTACCCCTAAATTTATTGTTTAGTTATTAAATGTCTTTATAGGTTACCCACTAACTAAATATTCTGTTAGTCCCATCCATAGGTATTCTTGATACACTAGATCCAATATATCTGAAAATATATTTGAGCTTTATTCGGAAATAGTAATTTGGCTGGATGCAGAATTCTTCTTTTCATTCCTTTTTTTAAATTGTTTTTAGTTGTAGATGGGCACAATATCTGTTTTATTTATTTATTTATTTTATGTGGTACTGAGGATCGAACCCAGTGCCTCACACATGCGAGGCAAGCACTCAACCACTGAGCTACAACCCCAGCCCCTTCATTTCTTTTTTTTTTTAAGAGGAAAAAAAGTTTATTTGGGGCCGGGTGTGGTGGCACACACTTGGATTCAGGAGGCTGAGGTAGGAGGATCTCAGGTTAAGGCCAGCCTCAGCAACTTAGTGAGGCCCTAAGCAACTTGGCAAGACACTGTCTCAAAATAAAAAACAAAAAGGGTAGGAGGTAGCTCAGTGGTTAAGTGCTTCTAGTACCAAAAAAATCTGGGATTCATAGTTTCAGAGATTCAGTTCCTGGTCAGCTGACTTCATAGCTCTGAGCCAAAGGCAAGGCAGAACATCAAGGTGGAAGAGCATGGCTAAGAACAGCTCAGGATATGGCAACCAGGAAGCAGAAAAGTCAGTGCAGATTCTTTTCTATCCCTGGTCCTATGTATATTGATTATAAAAGACATATTTATTTAAACGATTTTATAATAAAGAATTAAATATTTAAGATAATTAATTTCAATATTTTAAAAGTATTAGAAATAGAGAGATCTCTGCATGCACTCACTTAGCAATCATGACCAGAACAATCTCCAGACCTCCCCTTTGTGCTATCTTTTTTCTTTCTTCTTTGTTTCTTTCTTTCCTCAGTACTGGAGATTGAATTCAGGAGTGTTCTATCTCTGAGCTACTCCCCAGCCCTTTTTAAATTTTATTTTGAGACATGGACTTGTTAAGTAGCATGGGCCTCAATCTTGGGATCCTTCTACCTTAGCCCCCAAGTACCTAGGCCTAGCCCCCTATACTGATGGCATACAAAATTCCAATAGCTCATATGAACAATTAACATTCATGATTCCACATATTGCATTTACAATAATCTGAAGAAATGTAAGAGCCAGGCCCTGTAATCCCAGCCACTTTGGAGGCTGAGGCAGGAAGATCAGGAGTTCAAAGCCAGCCTCAGCAATTTAGCCAGGCCCTAACCAACTTAGCAAGACCCTGTCTCAAAATAATAAATAAAAAAGGCCAGGGATGTGGCTCAGTGGTTAAGCACCCCAGGGTTCAATCCCCAGTACCAAGAAAAAGAGAGAAAGAAAAGTTAGAAGACTTCAAAAATCATGCTCACTTAAAGGCAAGCTCCTTATAAGATCTGACTCCTTACGTTAACCAAACTAATGACTTAATGAATGTTTAACTGGCAGAAAACAAATATGGTGAAGTAGGAGTTTCACACAAGTCACACAAGGCAAAATCAAATGGAAGTAATACAGTATCTTAGGCCAACCTAACCACGTACAAGTCTTATTTGTCTGGTGCACCTAAAGTCTTTCTCCTGGGTGTGCTAGCAGTCACCATCTGGCTGCCTCTTTGCAAGGCCACTCCCTTGTATAAGTACAACCCTGGTGGTCTCTCTGCCAGTTAAAACAGCACTGAGATCCTGGGACTGCAGCAAAGCAGAGCCTATGGAATCTGAAGCCCAGGTCCCTCACATTGCACTGGGTTTGTGTGGGCCAGTCTGGGTCTAGCAAGCCTATGGAATGCCAGAGAATAGAAGAAGTTCCCCCAGGGGTAGCACAGGTTGGAGAAAACTGGGCTCTCTCCAGATCAGTGAGTCCTGAAGTGCACATGGGGATGGAAGGGGCTGGCTACAATGGTGGGAAGACTGGAAGAAGGCTTGACAGCATCTTTCTGTCGGCTCACCCACCCAATTGGTCCGACACAAACCAGACTGGAGCTACCATCAAACTTTAGACAACCCCACCTACAGCAGAGAAGGAAAGCTGAGAAAATTTTTGAAAGCCAATGAAAACTATCATTCAATTTTCCATCAAGACTTTGCTTTTTTTTTTTTGTTTGTTTTCCCCCTCTCTCTCACATCTCTACCATCTTTGAATCCAAATATTTTTCATACATCAATTTATTGAACAATGAGATGTCTGAATAGTACATTATGTTTTTGTTGTGTATCCTTATATTTTTACTTTTTAAAAAAAATCTGTATATATTTTTTCTCTCACCTATCCTGTCTCTGTGGATTCTCTTTCTCATTTCTCTCATACTAACAGCCAAACTCTATTAATTCCTTCCTCGCTCTTATTATAAATTTTTACCTCTATCTTCTCTTCTTTTCCCTCATAAACATCACATCTTACATTACTTCTGTTCCTTCATTGTCCATCACTAAAAATAGTAAACCCTTTTAGCAAACTTACTGTTCATATTGTAGACAATAATTGAACACATCACTTCTGTTTATTATGACAAAACTGTAGATGCCTTTATAGTAGCTATTTCGTTTAAAGGTGTATATTGTTTGCACTGGATACTGTTAATATTGGTCTTCCTCCTTAAAGGCGAGGTCTAGAAGCCTTCAGGGACACTATAAGACTTACAGAGTAGAAACTGTACTGCCTCAGAACAGTATGAGATGGGAAGACACACAAACAGCATGAAAAAACAAGGGAACAAAGCACCTCAAACAAACAAGATGTTCCAACAATATAATTCATAGATAACAGAGTAGAAGACACACAGTTAGGATGATCTTCGAAATAAAAGATGGTACAAGAAAGAAAATACAGGAAGTAAAAGATTGCTTCAATAAACAGGCAGAGATTATAAAAAGGAATCAAGCAAAAATCCTTGAAATGAAGGAAACAATAAACCAAATTAAAATTTCAATGGAAAGTATCACCAACAGACTAGACCACCTAGAAGACAAAACCTCAAGCCTGGGACAAAACCTGGGACGAATGGTAGAATGAGACAGACATTATTACCCTACATATGTATGATTACACTACTAGTATGACTCTGCACCATGTACAGCCAAAGAAATGAGAAGTTGTGCTCCATTTGTGCACAATGTGTCAAAATTCATTCTACTGTCATGTATAACTAATTAGAACAACAACAACAAAAAAAAAAAAAAAAATAGAAGGGAGACCAGTATAATAGAAGGGGATCAGGGGGAGAAAGTGGAGGGAAAGGGTGGTACTGGGGAATGAAACTGATCAAATAATACTGTCTTATTGTGTGCATATATGAATATATTATAACAAATCCCACTGTTATGTATAGTTATAATGCATAAATAAAAAGGAAAAAATTCTCCCACACATGTGCATAAGTTATCTTTAAAAATGCATAAGAAATTGCTATAATGGGTGCTTCTGGGTGGCTGAGAGCAATAGAGGGAAATTTTTTTATTGTATACCTTTTTATACTTCTTGAATTTTGAATCATATGAATTTACTATCTATTCAAAAAAGGTGCTCCTAATATTTTAATGTCTTTGTCATTACGGAAGATATAAATAATCTGGGTTAAATTAAAAGGGTATGTGAAGCATTTTTAAAAGTGTAATGTAACCCTTTCTGTATCATAAACGTCAATAATAGCCACTATTACTAAATATAATTTCAGCAATATTTTATAAACTCGTTCACAAGTCTGTATTCCAAAAAGTCCATTGGTTCCCAAACTAGGATTATGAATTCCCTAGGAAGGTGTAAAGGTAATGACCATCTTTAAGTTATTTACTATATTTCCCAAATCTGTAATAACTAAAACACCAAATTTTGTTGGTTTTATTGAAACCACATTTTTGCATATCAATCAGAAACCATTAGCAGCAAATAAACATATATGTCAGATTTTTAAAACTTCTAATAAATTTTAATCTAATTAGTGCTGTTAACTAGGTAAAAATAATACAAACCTCAGATTCTGGAAGAAAAAAAAATAGATATACTTGATACTAAACACTGGGAATTATTAAATCTTTTTATAATGGTGATTAGTGTAAAGTGAAGAAGGGTGTTCCGAGGGTAAACGTACTACCCACCCAACCTAGACTCATGTTGATAGTCAACATTTTTTTCTTTTCCTTGGATTGAAGAATTATTTTCATGAGAAAGGCTCACATCCTTCAGGTGCTGGGGCAGGAAAAATACTGTGACCCACTGCTTTACCTATATTTTCTCCACACTCACCCTTCTCCAAGTTTCTCTAGGACATCAAATACTTCCTCTGGTTGTTTGGTTAAACTATCCTCATCCAACTTTTTCAGCTGCCTGTGAAAAGAAAATAATATAAACATGAGATACATTTTACTTCCTAACAACTAAACCATAAAATGAACCACTTATTTCACAATTAGTATCCTAGGAATGTCTTTAGTAATAAATAACAACAAAGGCAAGCTAAGAAACTTTTTTTTTTTTATTTTTATTTATTTATTTATTTTTAGTTTTTGGTGGACACAACATCTTTGTATGTGGTGCTGAGGATCAAACCCGGGCCGCACGCATGCCAGGCGAGCGCGCTACCGCTTGAGCCACATCCCTAGCCCACGCTAAGGAACTTTTAAGGGACACTGAAGGACTATTCTGTGGGAGAAATAAACTAGTTATAGGTCACGTAATAAGCAAAATCAGGACAGAAGGTGAGGAGTTACCACAATTCAGACTTCAATTCAACATATAGAAGAATCTTCTAACAATAAAAGTTGTCTTACAATGGTGTTGACTGCCTTAAGACCCTAGGTCCCCACTGTTGGAAAATTTAAATAGAAAATGAACTGCCATGTGGCTAAAATGCTACAGTGGATTCAAGCAAAAACTACATCCTTAGAATCCATTTAAATCTTTAAAGTCCATAAAGTGACATAGTCATCTCCTCAGAAAAGATGTTTAATATAAGGTTAATTATGTACTGAAATATGAATTGGACTAGTTGCCAAGGAAAACAGGAGATCTGAGCATTTTATTAGCAAGGTTTTGGTTATTTTGTCAAAACACATAAGTTTATAGGTATCACAGAAACAGAAAATGAAAAGTATACATTTAGACTTGAGTAAAAGTGAAAAAGATCTTGGCAGTTGGGAGTTTCAGCATCACAAAGACCCTCCCACATATAGCTATGTACTTAGACTAGTCCTCAAAATCAAAGATACATAGCTGCTCACCATCTCCAGACAGTTCAAATGTCACCAACTATACTAGACAATCATAACATACATAAAAGTTAACAAGTCAATATATTTTTTAAAGGAAGTTAGCTTTTTTAAAAAAAAAAAAAAAACTTTATTTTTTATGTGGTGCTAAGGATTGAACCCAGTGCTTCACATGTGCTAGGCAAGCACTCTACCACAGAGCCACAACCCCAGCACACAAGTCAATATATTTTTAAAACTATGATCTCCAAAAATTATTAAGAGGCTTAAAGAAAGAGCTTCCTAAGGAATATCTGTGTGTGTGTGTGTGTGTGTGTGTGTGTTAGCACAATGTCTACACAATGGCTTCCTGAAATTACAAAGGACAACAAAGAAAAGAGAGCTAAGGAAATGGTAAAATATGGAAGTAGTTAACCTGGAGATTTCTTATAAAGAAAAAGGTTTAAACTAGCTGGCTACACAATACCAATTCTTACAAGAAAAGACCTGAATTTAAAAATACACACACACACACATTCACAAATATATACTTTCATAGAGAAAATAGGAAAATCAGAAGATTAAAACAAAATCTGACCACATCAAATATATCTACCAATAAACACTGACCTCAAGAGAGCAATTGCACAGAATTTTATACGTATCAAGGACTATATATAATAGACACTTTATATATCAAGAACTCTATGTAATAGAGAAATGGAGAACTAACTACTTAAAGTCATTTGCTTAGCTTGTCTTAACCTGAAGATCAATAAAACACAATTAACACACTGACCTTTTAGGGGGATCGGGAATGAAAAGATCCCCAAATTAAATTCCAATGACATCATAAAAACTCCCAACTTCAAAAGAAAAGACTGAAGTGAAACTCCTCTTAAACTTACATCAGAACTGAAATTTCTATGAATTTAGAAATTAGAACGAAAATATCATATGCCAGGGTTTTTGGTAAATTACAACTACATAAAAGTGGACAGGGACTAGGCATGCTAGTGCATGCCTGTAATCCCAACTACTTGGAAGGCTGAGGCAGGATTGCAAATCCAAAGCCAGCCTGAGCAACCAAGTAAGATTCTGACTCAAAATAAAATAACAAGAGCTGAGCAGAGGGTTTGCCTTGGAATATAAAGCCCTGGGTTCAATATCCATATTGAAAAAAACTAGTGGACAATACTTTATTCATCAAGTATAAAGTTTTATAAACAGTTTATATAAAGAAAGATCAAATGTGTTTCTTTGAAGTGTTGACTCTTGTGGTTTACAAAAAACAAAACTCACTGTTTCAACTATGCTACACAGACCACAAAATAACAAAGGAAACTGTCACTGGCATGAGAGACAATTGCAAGGCTCTGATAATACTTTGGCAGACAAACTTTATATGACTGCTCAGATACTTTTTTAAAACAATCTAAGTGGGTTTTTGTTTTTGATCTGGGATTATTTAAAACAACATGATCTTAAAGGAGCTTTATATCTCTGTTACCCAGTAACCAAAAGATGGTCAAAAAATGTCTGTTAAATGGATCAACAAATGTAAAGATGCGAATCATACTTTCATCAGCCATCTTTGTGAGTTATAAAAATAAAACAGAATTTCACCTAAAAAGTATTACTAGATTATCACTGGGTGTGCCCTGTAATCCCAGTAGCTCAGGAGGCCTAGGCAGGAGGATCACAAATTCAAAGTCAGCCTCAGCAACTTGGCAAGATCCTAAGCAACTCAGTCGATATCCTGTCTCTAAATAAAATACAAAAACAGACTGGGGATGTAGCTCAGAGGTTGAGTGCCCCTGAGTTCAATCCCCAATACCGAAAAAAAAAAAATCACTAGATCATCGACAAATAAAATTTCTATGGAAAATCTTTTGATAAGTGACTCACAGTGATATTTTACACAATGAGTCTTCATGGCATGGGGTACTACTACCAAAACAGCCTGATACTGCAGATGCAGCTCTCTCAGCTAGACTTCCTCAGGTCATAAACAGCTTCAGGACTTGCTCATAACCAACAAGCCTGATCCATACAAAATCCATGAACCAAATACTGGAGGATGCTCTTCTCCAAAGTCAGACAGTTACAAGGATGGCTGGCATCCCAGGAATGCACTCTATGTCTTCCACTAAGTGGCAGCTCACTTTTTATAATCACTGAGTCTCATGTAAGACACCAATCTATCATGATTCACTTGGTCAGACACAAATGTCAAACTCATGAACACAAAGAGCATTTCCTGCATTGGGACTATTGGAAATGCATGCCAACATCTGTATCTTTCCAAGCAAAATAATTATTTTTATGAAATGTTTACTCAGAAGTCTGGCTATTTCTCAAACCTCTTTCTTCCATCTCAGAACTCCTGAAAGCTTCATTTTATTTAGGTATACTTATCTCTCTTTCTGAACAGAATTCAATATAGGCTACCACAAATATAAGATAAATAAAAATTTTTTAATGAGAATGACATTAAATGTTTTCCCTTACCCCAATACATATGTTGAAGTCCTAATTCCCAGTACCTCAAAATGTTACTGTATTTTGGGCATAGGACCTTTAAAGAATTAAGGCAAAATGAGGTCATATGGTTGGACCCTAATCCAATATGATTGGTGTCCTTCTGAGAACACAGGTACAAAGAAAAGACTTTGTGAAATCAGTCATCTATAAACCAAAGAGAGATTACAAAATAATTCTGCCATCACACCTTATTTTTGACTTGCAGCCTTTAGAACTATGAGAAAATAAATTTCTATTGTTTAAATCGCCCAGATATGATACTTTGTTATGGCATTCCTAACAAACTAATATAAATGATGGTAAAATTCACCTGCACAAATTAAGCAGTCTACTAGTTATAATGAGCAAGAGAACACCAGTCATTAATTCATTCCTGCAAAGCTCTTCTCCTGCACTTTTACTACACTTTTTTTTTTTCATTCAAAAGATCTAGGAATGAATTGGGTATGGTGGTGAATGCTATAATCCCAGCTACTCTGGAGACTGAGGTAGAAGGATTCCAAGTTTGAGGCCAGTGTGAACAACTTAGCAATACCCTGTCTCAAAATAAAAAAAAAAATAAAAAGGGCTGGGATCATAGCTCAGTGGTAGAGCACTTGCCTAGCAAGTGTTTATCTCTATGTTCAATCCCCAGTAATGGTTGGTGGGGTGAATAATGAATGAGCATGTCAAAAAACAAAAAGGTTTACTCTTTGCCCAATATTACACAACATGAGGGGCAAAGAGAGAAAAACAACACTCGGATTCCTAATCTTCTTTTTAATTAAATGAAGGCCTTGGAGAAAGAAACCAAGGAGAAAGAGTAAATGTATTTCAAGGGGAAAAAAAAAAAAAAAACAGTGTAATTGGATCATTATGATGCTATGCTATATCAAATATACTCTAACATACACAATAACTGTGAAACCAGGTATTTCCAGAAAGGCAAAACAGTGAGACAGTTAAGAACCGGGACTTTGGACCAGACCACCTGGTCATTAAAATCTTAACTCTGCCTCTTTCTACTCCAGCAAATCACAAGCCTCTCCGTGCCCCAGTTCCACCATCTGTAAAATACAGACATAGGGATATCCACCTATTTCGGCTGTTGTGAGAATCCAGTGAGTTAGTAAATTGAACCTTATGAAACCACCATTTTTACGGTTCACAAGGGTCAAATCGAAGTTTCACACGGTTCAACAAGGAGACACTGAAGAACAGCGCCTGACACCCTGTAAGTGTCTATGGGTGTAATGATTACGGTGATTACAGTCTTGACACACTATGCTTGGTGAATCATGAGCCCGTCCCAATAAGCTATTTGCCTTCTGCAATGTTTGTGCACTTCAAACAACCCCCCAATAGTGCTGCCCAGGCTGTCCATCCCTTCCCTGCACCTCTGCTGGCTGGCACTCCCACACACTCAACACTTCCTACTTTGGTGCTCTTTCTGCTGCAGGAAGTCAGAAGTCTTCTCCGTGATACAGAACTTAATGACACTGCACCTCAGTGTGTGCTCCCTCCTTTTCTCCAAATGTGGCCGGGTGGCAAGAAGACCCGGGAGTCCACAGCAGGAATCCACGATACAACTACAACCAACCCCGGAGTTCAGACTTTCCAAGATCAACCAACCTCCCTGATCTTAACCCAAAACTATTCCGGGTACCACTGGGATCTGGAACTAATGGTCGCCGGGTCCATGTGTCTTAACTCAGGGGACCCCAGCTTGCCCAGCCTGAAAAGATCTTATTTCCTTACCTACCTCCCAAAGTTGGGTTTTGAGGGGCTGAGAAGGGTGTGGAGGAAAGTAGGAAGGCACTCCGGGCATCAGTAAAAGATGCCACCAGCATCCCTCAGTGGGCACACCACCAAGAACACCCTCCTAAATGCTGTCCTCCATCAACTTCTCGGCGGCTAGAACCTCGACCTTGTTTTCGCGCAATTTCGGCCTCCGCGGCACTGCTCTTCCGCGCAACGCCTTCCCCCGACTGCACGCCCCCCTCAGGTGGCACTGAGGACCCTTAAAACGTCCATCGCTTTTCCCCCGCGTCACTTACACGCCCCTCGCCGGCTCTCAGCCAGCCTCGGCAACCCCCAGCCTCGGCGCTCCCTGGGCGAGAGCCTTGCCCCGGGGCCCCGGGCCTCGGCAGGTGTCTGCCCAACTTGCCGCCACGTTCCTCAGGACAGGACCCCCAACGCGAGCGCCTCCTCAAACCAGCCCCGCGTTGAACGAGCTCAGCAGCTTTGTGGGACCTTCACCCGCCAGACGTCCCCCTCCCTCGGCAGGTGCCCCATCAGCCAAGTCGCCTGGCGCAGGTCCTCCCCTCTGCCGGGGCTCCCTCACAGGTGTCCCCCCTCAGCCAGTTCCCGCCTTTCCCGCTCTCGCCCCAAGCCCGTCCTCTCATCCAGTGGCCCCTCACCGGCGCGGCGGGTTCCTCAGCTGCACGGTCTCCATGGCGCTGCCGGCAGCGGCCCAGCCCCGCTCACTGCTCCATCCTCCCCCGGACCTCCCCGAGCCCGCCCCGCAGACCCTCCCACACTTCCGCTTTCTGCCTCTACCGGAAGCGGCGTGAGGCTCGCGGGCTGGGCGGAGCCGCGGGGAATTGCTTCTGGATCACGTGGTGCGGGAGTGCGTCACGTGGTGCTGGCCCGGGTGAGCCGCGGAGACTCCTAGCGGCGGAGTGCTCAGTGGACCCGGGTGTGTGGAGGCAGCAGTGTGGGTGCGTCGCGCTTCGCTGAAGTCTCCGTGGATTCCCCGGGCTGGGAACCCATCTCTGCTTCAGAGTTTCCCCCATTTTAGAAGCAGATACTGCGGTTTCTAGCGAAGCACAGACTCCATAAGGACTGTTGATTTTTTTTTTTTTTTTTTTTTGAGCGGGGTAACGGTACTGGACCCAGGGGTCCTCTACCGTTGAGCTACATCCTCAGTTCTTCTGAGAGAGGGTCTCGCAAAATTGCCCAGGCTGTCTCCTACTTGTGACCCTCCTGCCTCAGCCTTCCAAGTAGCTGGGATTACAGGCTGGGCTGCCACACCCAGCAAAACTGTAGGTTCCTAACAGGCCAAGTTCTACACATTTTGGAGAGTCGCTGCTCCAAGTATCCTTGGAGCTATTTACGGTCTTCTACTTATTCACTAGTTGAACTCTAGTCTCAGCTGATACACAATGGAAAACATCCCTCCTCTGTTCTCTTCCTAGGATTTTTCTGTGATGGACTGACGTGATGGCCTCTTTCCACAGATTCAGCCCAGTAGTGCCCAGTAAATATTTCTGCAGCAATGAAAATGTTCTGTATATGTGCTGTCCAAAATGGTAGCCACTAGTCTTATCTGATTAATGTGAATGAAAAAAACGAATTTTAAATTTTATTTAAATCTAAATAACAAACCTCAGCCAAGCACAGTAGGTTTATTCCATTGCATATATTTTTGCGTGTCTTTTTTATTTATCAGCTGACATATCTTTGGGTTGCGACTTTTTAGCAGATGACTTCCCCTCCCATACTGGGGATTGAAGTGGGGGGGGTACCACTAATTACATCTCGAATCCTTTTTAGTTTGAGACAAAATCTCCCTAAATTGCCCAGGGTATCCTCAAACTTGTGACCTTCCTGCCTTGGCCTCCCAAGTCGATGGGATTACAGTGGCAGCTGACAGATTTTCAACTCAGAGTTAACCATTTCATCAAGGCCACATTATGTATGCAGCTTTACTAGTCTTAGTGGGCTAATATATACAGGTGTTATTGGACAATTATTTGTAGAATTTGTTTCATTTAAACACTTTTCCCCACTATTAACTGGTAGTTTCTTTAAACAGTTATCTCTGCCTTCCTTGATTGAGAGAATATTGCCAAGTAAAAATGTGTTAGAATTAGGATATGTCTTTATTTGCACAATCCAGGTTCAGCCGATACTTTTATATGTTGATTCAAAACCATGAGGCTGCCCAGTGTGGTACTGAGTAGCAATTCCAGCTACTCAGGAGGCAGAGATAGGAAGATCACAAATTCAAAGCCAGCCTCAACAACTCAGTGAGACCCTCAACAACTTAGTGAGACCCTTAGTGAGACTCTCCAAAATAAAAATGTTTTGTGGCTGGGGTTGTGACTCAGTGGTAGAGCACTTCCCTATCACACATGAGACAACTGGGTTCGAACCCCAGCACCACAATAAAAAATAAATAAATAAAGGTATTGTGTTCATCTACAACTAAAAAAATTTTAAAAAATAAAAATATTTTTTAAAATGACTGGAGATGGGATGTAGCTCTGTGGTAGTGCACCTCTGGTCCAATCCGCAATACCAAAAAACAAAACAATTAAAAGGCTGAAAACAATTTGGGGGATGAAAGTGTAAATATCATCATAACTTTTCAATTTACAATTCTGAATAACTCTCAACTCAGGTTGTCTTGCTCTGTTTGGGCTACTGTTAACAAAATACCATAAATGAGAAGCTTGTAAATGATAAATTTATTTCTCACATTTCTGGAAGCTAGAAACCCAAGTTCAAAGCACCAGTTAATGCAGTGTCTGGTAAGGGACCTCTTTCTGGTTCATAGATGACTCCTTTTTTGCTGTATCCTCATGTGATAGAAGTGGCTAGGAGGCCTCTAAGACACTGATGTTATTCATGATGGCTATGCCTCCACAATCTAATTACCTTCCAAAGGGTCTAATACCTCCTAATACCACCACCCTAGGGGTTAGAAAGGATTTAAATATGTGAATTTTGCCAAGAGACATTCATGCTAGGTGCCAGATCCTATTAAGTCTTAGACAAAAATGAAGAGGTCCTATTCCTGCCTTCAAAGACCTCAGTGTTTGAAGAAAACTATACTGGCACTCAGGGACTGATAAATGATAAAATAAGGATAAACCTAAGGACCAATGGCTGAGGAGTGACATGGGGCAGGGCAGGAATGGAAGATGATGTTTGAGTTGGAAATTCTAAATTGATTCAGGATTAGGTAGAAGTGTTTGGAAAGGAATTCCAGAAGGCTAGGAGTAAGAGAAAGAACTTAGTGTGTGCCGGTAGCAAAGAGATTTTTTTTTTTTTTTTTTTACAAAAATCAAGTAGGACAGAGAGGGACATTAGATGAGGCTTGAAGTATAAACTTAGGCACTTTCAGTTCCAAGTCTTCATCCCTCGATCTGTGCATTTATTTACTAAATCAGTATCTACAGTGTATGAGGTGCGAGGTTCTTTCTAGCCTTAGGGCTGTTGCACTTGCTCCCCCTTTGGAACAGCATTCCCTAAGTCTTCTCAGATCTCAACCTAATTATTACTCGCCTAGAGATGCCTTCCCTTGCCCCGCATCTAAAATAGCGCCCACGTGGTCACTTTGTATGGCATTATCCTAAAGAGCACTAATCGCATTATGAAATTAGCGTCTTCACTTGCTCATGATTTAATTGCTTGTCACGCCACTCCATAACGTAAGCGCCCTGAGAGCAGACATCCTCCTTATTGGCCTCATCCAGAGCGCCCAATTCCCCAGCTGCCAGTTGGGGAATCTCCAGCCACCTCGCGAAGCAGACAGAGGTTCCAAACTGAGCACGCGCAGAGGGCGGGGCGCTACGGGTCTCGGGTTGGCGAAGGCCGCGCCCCCTCGTGGCCGGGTTTCCTACCGGACCTAAATAGTCGCAGCCGGTGCTTCCGCCCGGACGCCGTTTCGCATCACTCAGGGGGAAACCGAGGCGGCCCTCGTGTGCCCGCCCGGCTCCGGGATGGCCCCAAAACTCCCAGACTCTGTGGAGGGGCTCCGCGCTGCCGGCAACCAGAGCTTCCGCAACGGCCAGTACGCCGAGGCCTCCGCGCTCTACTGCCGCGCGCTGCGGTTGCTGCAGGTGCGAGGTATGAACCCGCCCCCCGGTTCCTCCTCCGGGCCCGCTTTCTCCAGTCCCCACCAGCACCCGGCCTCACTGTATTCGGTGTTTCTGGGGCTGGCTCTCTCCGCGGCGGACCGGCCCCCCGGGCCCTCCCGTTAGTTCCCGGTCCCTTCCCGACTTTGGCATTCGACGAGAACCTTCCTTGGCCCTTCCTTTCCACCTGCTCTTGAACTGCCTTCTTGATTCTCAGCTTAAGTTTTCCGGCCTCATTCTGATCCCTGAGGATATAACTGAAACCGCTTACCCCTCAGCTGTTGATTTTTCAGTGAATATTTGTTGAGCATTTGTTATATTAAAGATGGGTTATTGAGGTAGGGGGTCTTAAGCTACTAAAGAAATAAACGAGACATCTGAGATAATGAGGGCTATGAATGAAAGAGACTGAATCTGCCTCCTCCATCTGAAATTGGGAATAGCCTTCACCTGATGAGAGTGGAGGCTGCGGACTCCCATCCAAAGCTGAAAGGCATTAAAGATGATGTCTAGGGGAGACTGACTAAATCTACATACGTACAATTCTTGTCTTTTGTCACTTCCCTGCCTTTTCTCCTTTAAAAATTCTGCCCATCTTCAGGATTTTCAGAGATAAAACCTTTGAAACAGTTAAGTTTGCTCTGTCTTCCTTCGGATCTCGCTTTGAATACAAACTATTTTCCCAACTGATTGACTCCAAATGTTTCTGAAGCAGTAAGCTTTATGGCCCAGCCTCTTTCCTCCCTGGTGATTTTAGAGCTGCCCAGGAACATAAAGAAGACATGAGGAATTGATGGATAGAGTTGACTGAAGCACTCCTTTAGTTGTCAAGGACAACTCTGAAGAAGAGATACTTGAAGTGATATCTGAATAAGAAGCCCAGCACACAAAGTTTAGGGTGCTGAACATTCCAGGGGGAGGAAAACGGCTATTAGAAAGGCCCCGAGAGAAAATAAGCAAGGTGTGTTCAGAGTTAAAGTATAGTGAGCCTCTGGAGGGAATAAGAAAGACATGAGGTAGGCAGAACCTTGTTGTAAAGCTGTTTTAATCCTTAGGAGTTTGGGTTTGGTTTTATTCCCTGCTGGAAAGCTATCGGAGAGTTTTAAACAGAGGAGTAGCATATTCCCTTCTCTCGGCCTCCAGTTCATAACAGACCTTTGCACAAAGCAGCTTCTCCAGAGTATCTTATTCAGGAGTCCCCATTTGTTAAAGCTTTGATTTTTGAGGACAGCCCTGGATGGATTCTCTGTAAATGACTTTTTAGTACCTATTTCCTTTTGCCTGTCTTTTTCTCGTTTTCTCAGCCAGCATTTATTGAATTCTTTACTGTGTGCTCAACATAATAAACATTATCTTGTTTATCTTTTTTATGACCCTATGGATAAGACACCCATAGATGAAGAATCCAGAAAAATTAAATTGCCTACCCTAGGGTTACACAGTGAGGACGTGTCAGAGCCAGGATTTGAATATGAATCTGTCTGATTGCTAAGTCCAAATGTTTAGTCATTTAGCTAGACTTCTTCCAAAATTTCACATTTTGTTGAAACTTTCAACAATTTCAAGTTATTTAACCCCCCCTTTTTTTTCTGGAAGCTTTTAGGCCCATTTCCTCATGTCATCCTCACTTGAGGAATTTGCTAAGGAATCTGAGATATTGATATTTCTGCCCCCTTCCCACCATAACACCCTAGCTAGCCTGGAGTTTAGACTTAGCAGGTACCAAAGTTTGATTCTGATCCTGCTACTAATTTTCTAAGTAATTTGTGGATAATTGCCTTCATTTTTCTGATATTTTCTTGATTCTGAAAGAAGCTCGGGGAGCACCCTAACACAATGAACCCTTGCAGCAAATCTGTAAAGTGATATCTTTATGTGGTAGGTGAGCACACAAGATCTGAGGGGTTGAATGACTTGCACAGGGTCACAGCTGGATTGTGGTTTCTTCTCAGCTGTAAGTGTGGGGGAGAAGTGGGGGGAGAGGCTCGGGCCACACATGCTAGGCAAGCTCTCTATCACTCCTCCCAGTCCTGGATTTTAGGTTCTCATGCACTTTCCAGCACACCAAGCTATTTCTGAGTAACTTGAGATGGATTACAGGTTTTAAGTGTTTGTACTTGCTCCTTAAGTACAGGATGTATTTTACTTATCCTTTGTTTTAGTCAACTTTTTTGCTGTTGTAACTAATAAATCTGACAAGAATAATTTTAGGTGGGAAAGTTTATGTGGGGGCTCATGATTTCAGAGGTTTCAGTCCATAGATGGCCAACTCCATTGCTCAGAGCCTGGGATGAGCTAGAACATCATGGCAGAAGTGTGAGGCAGAGAAAGGCAACTGGGAATATATTACCAGGAAGCAGAGAGAGTTCTATTCCCCATGGACAAAATACAGACCCCAAAGGCATGCCCCCAGGGACCTACCACCTCCTGCTACACCCTATCTACCTACAGTTACCGTCCAGTTAATCCCTACCAGGGGATTAATGCACTGATTGGGTTAGGATTCTCATTACCCACTCATTTCACCCTTAAACCACCTTGCATTGTCTCACCCATGAGCTTTTAGGGGACATCACATATCTAAACCATAACATTCCTGTACTGTCTGTCTCAGGCCTGCCAAAGTAAAGCAGAAAAAAATTGGCTATTGGGGCAGGGGATGTGGCTCAAGCGGTAGCACGCTCGCCTGGCATGCGTGTGGCCCAGGTTCGATCCTCAGCACCACGTACAAACAAAGATGTTGTGTCCAACAATAACTAAAAAATAAATATTAAAATTCTCTCTCAAAAAAAAAATTGGCTATTAATTATGTTTGTTATTGTTGGCATTGAGTGAAAAATTCAGGTACTAACATAGTATTGTGATTCTTAGTGAAAGAAATAAGTTTCAGGAGGAGAGGCTATAAAATACCACTTAGGGAATGCTTCAGTGGACACAAAACAATATTGTATCTTAACTATGAAAACATAATAAAAGTAAGTAATACTAGAAAATTTAGATACCAGCTTCAGAATCGTGCCAGCCTCTGGGGGAGAGAGCACAGGGATAAGGATGAGGATGGGTAGAGCATTAGCCATCTCAAAAATAAAAAGGTTGGAACCATAATTTTGCTAAATAAAGCAGTAGATATGAGTATTTTAAATGATTTTCTGAATGTTTCAAAATTTTTAAAGGAGTCTGTTTTCTCTCCTTCTGGATATATATCTAGAAGTGGAGTTACTGAGGCAACCATTATTTTCACTGTTTTTCTTGGGTTTTTGGAGGTGATGAGGGGGACCAGGGATTGAACTCGACCATCCCCAGCCCTGTTTTGTATTTTATTTAGAGACAGGGTCTCACTGAGTTGTTTAGCACCTCACTTTTGCTGAGGCTGGCTTTGAACTAGAGATCCTCCTGCCTCAGCCTCCCAAGCTGCTGGGATTACAGGCGTGTACCACCATGCCCAGCTTGTTTTCTGGGTTTTTGTTGTTGTCTGTTTGTTTAATTATGGCCCACGCTAGTGGGTATGAAGGGTTTGAAAATTATATTTAAATGTGGAAATCATTGTAGCCATGGGAAGGGACATGATCTTCTGTGTGCTTATGGGTAGGACTGCCATTAGAGAAATGACTTGTAATGCTCTCCCTGATGGGTAACTTGAGTCCTCCTGATTGAGTTCTCTGAAGTCCTGGCATTCCCAACTTAGTTTTCACTTACCAGGCAAAGTCCTCTCTGACTTGACCAGGTAAAACTGCTTTCATGTCCCCTACAACTTTTTTTTTTTTTAATTTTCTTTCTGGATATATATAACAGTAGAGTGTATTTTGACATATTATACATACATAGAGTATAACTTATTCTAATTAGATCCCATTCTTGTGGTTGTATATAATGTGAAGTTTCTCTGGTGATATATTCCTTACACTTCTTTGGTTAATCTGCTTATCGGGCATTTCTCATATTGTTCTTTTCCTTTTTTCCCCCCTTCTATTGGGTTCACATGCTTTCTATAATAAGTTAAGATACACATCCTCAAGTAGTTACAGCTTTTTTTTTTTTATTATTTTTTGAAGCAGGAACCAGCTGTTTCATATTTATCTTTCACCTAGTAATCAAGTTCAGTACTAGAATGAATGAAGGAGGAGCTAGTTGGTTCCCTGTGAATGGCATAAAGCTCTGGGTCCCCACTGTTATGTAAAAATGTCAGACATGCTGTTCCATCTGGCAGACAAGCCTGATCAGGTTATAGTCATCTCTGCTGCCTTTCCCAAAGCCTAGAGAGCCCAGGTATGAAATGAATCCCAGTGTCCAGAGACATCCATTTCTGATGATATTCTTTCTGTTCCTGCCTCCACCTGGGTAGGTTCTTCAGACCCTGAAGAAGAGAGTGTTCTGTACTCCAACCGAGCAGCATGCCACTTAAAGGATGGAAACTGCACAGACTGCATCAAAGATTGCACTTCGTAAGTGGCCCAGGATAACACTGGGATGCCTGAGGGTTTTGGAAGAGGAGGTCAGGCGTATCTGGCTTATTTTCTTCTTCAAAAGGATTCCACCAGTCACATCTGTGACAAGTTATTTGGAAGTGTCACTAAGTGACACCTGGCCACTGAGAATGAGAGGCTCCATCCTTGTGGCACCTGACTTGTGTCTTTGGAGTCAGCTCTTCTGCTCAAAAAGAAGTAGGGTGGGCAGCTGGACATAGGCTTTGCAGCCTTTATGAGACTTGATATCTGGGGAGAGGTAAGGTTGCAGACCTATGCTTGTCCAGGTGATTTTCTGGGATGGGTGTAGGTGAGAGGGAAGAAAAGAAAGATAGATAGAATACAGGTTAACAGATTGTTTATAAAGAACCAAGGAGAGAGAAGGAAATGGGTCTTTATCAGTGAACAGTTGTAAAAAGATATTGAACAATTTTTCCTACCTCTTCCTCTCCAGGCCAGTCTAATAGTGCTTTATTTCATCATAGCTACAATAGCACATAGCTAAATGTGTTCTCAGATCTGATATCCTGTGACATTGGCTTAGATTTGTGCAGGGATAGTAGACAGGAGCAGAGACATGAGCATGCTCCTAGGGTCTGTGGTGGTTTTCCTCTTTGAGTGCCCAGATCACTCTGGTGTTTATCATCCTTCTCAGTCCAGAACTGAGTTGCAGAGAGTTGGAGAAATAGTGATTTGCCTAGGATTACATAGTGGCAGAGGTGGAATCCAAATACCATCCCAGCTGACTGCAGAGCCTTTTGGTATTACCACTAGGCCACAGTCTAGAAACATGTTAGCATGAAAGCTGCAAATCTTTAGTTCTTAGTTTTGGGGGGGATTGAAGCTATGAAAATTGACATACATGCACACAAATTTCACAGTATTGATTTTTGCCCTCTTCCCCTCCTTACTTCAATCCAGCATTAAAAGTCTTTATTTACGGTTAAGCATTCTTTGCAGTGTCTCTTGCCCTAGAATTACCTTCAGTACACTGAGTGCTGCAGATGACCCTGACTGAAAGATCTGTTCGAGAGCCCTGGTAGTACATCAGGCAGATGATATTTTTGCCTCCTGTTCTAGCGCACTGGCCTTGGTTCCCTTCAGCATGAAGCCTCTGCTGCGGCGAGCATCTGCCTATGAGGCCCTAGAGAAGTATCCTCTGGCCTATGTCGACTACAAGACTGTACTGCAAATTGATAACAGTGTGGCGTCAGCCCTGGAAGGCATCAACAGGTGATTCACATTCACTGTAGGATTTCTCCATGGGAATTTCCTGTCCTCCTTGATTGGCTTTTGGCCATTGCTTCAGTTGTCTTCTGGGCAAGGTCTGACTATACTTAGAAATTTCCTTAGGAGCATGTGGGTTATATGAAATGTAGAAGGAGAATCTGCTGTTGTTTTAGCAGGTATTTAAGGAGTCAGAATCATTGAGATTGACTGATTTTTGTCTGGATGTGCAAGTTCATTCACACAGTAACGCTTATTGAACTCTTTAAGGTATTGTGCCAGGTTCCATGAGGGGAAGTAAAAAAAGAGATTTGGATCCCATTTGTCCTCAGAGTGCTAACTCTAACTGGAAAAGTAAGGCGCAAGCATATGCAACCAGGACTCAGCCTGTAGGGATTTTGTTTGTGGATGTAGTTTACAATATTGTATTATGACCCCTCCATGAAGCTCCTCAGGTGAAATGTCTTCCTGGTCTCCTGAGCCATGTTTGGTTTTTATCTCATAAATACCCTCATTTGTATAACTGATGATGTTTCTCCTATGAGGGCTGCTAGAAAACCAAAAAAATAGCAAACCCTTGACTTCCTAGTACACGTTAAGTGTTTTATTTCTTGCTTGACTTTTGTCAGCATCCTGTGTTTTCTGTTTGCCTCCTTTTAATTTCTATCACTCAACAAAATATCAGACTTCACACTAGAATCTGGGGTGCTGACCAAGACTTAACTTTTCCTATCCTCCTAGGGCTGCTGGTCTCAAGAAGACATCAGTAATAGGCACCCTCAGTACATTGTGCTAAGTCACACAGTAGGAGGCAGCACAGAGGGTTCTTAGGACAGAAAGGAGGCCTCTCACCAACTAGGAGGAAGGAGGCCAGAGAAGGCTTTTCAGGGTAGGTGAGCAAAGACTGACAGAAGAGATCTGGAGTAGAGGGTCAGCAAGGCAGAAGGGCAGCATGTACAAGGGTGAATGAGCCCAACATATTACAGGAATTGTAAAATGTCCACTCCGCATGGTACGGTAGATGGGAAATTCATCTTGGGATGAGTTAGTGAGGCCAGATCACACAGGGCCTGGTGCATGGGGCTGGGACTTAATCCTGAGTGAGTGAGGCATCTTAAGAAGGTTTTTAGCCATGAAGCAACATGAACAGATTTGTGTTTTGTAGAAAAGCTTATTGTTGAGTGATGACATGAAGGAACAAAGTAGGAAGGGAGCATGCAGCAGTCCAGGAGAATGGAGAGATAGTAGAGAGAAGAGTGGCACAACAGAGGACACTTAGGATCTTAATAGTCTTAGCAAGTGGGGGTGGTGAGAAGGGAAGAACAGCAGAGAACATCTAGGTTGTTGGCCTGTTGCCATGGAGGTAACCGTGATGTAAGGAAGGCTGTTTACGTTGGTTTGGAACAAAAGAGAAAAGTAGGCAAGACATAGAAATTTGAGGGTGATCAACACAGAGGTTGAAGATGTGGGAGGAAAAAAAAAAATAACACCACAGCCAGTATGTAGTGGGAAGAAGATGGAACTTTGAAAAACTCCAGCATTGGGGGACTTGCGAAGAGAAGTGGAAGAAAATGTGGGGCATTTAATTGCCACAGTGAAGGAGTATTTTAAGAAGGGATGGAGATGTCATTAATGTCCGGTATTCCAAGAAGCTTGAGTCGGCTAAAGGTAGAGTCACTAGTGATGCTGGTGGATGCCATTCAGTGGGGTCAGAAGCCAGATGGCAGAGAGTGCAGAAAATCTGACGTGAAAGAAAGCAGGGGGGTATAGCTGGGATGGTAGATGGATAGGAGGATTTTATTTAGTGAACAAAGACTTAAAGGAACCTAAATGCAGACAGTTAGAATCAGTAGAGAGAAAGAATGCAGATAAAGGCAAGGGAGATGCTGCTTGAGAGGCAGGAGATGGGGTCCATCCCATCTGGAGGGATAGTCACTGTTGTCTCCTCTATTGTGACAGGAGAGAGAGGAAGGATTGAGTCCCTGGCAGGTAGGTTTATATTTGGGGTATGAGAAAGTTTACTTTGAAAAAAGAGAAAGGTTAGAAAACAGCTTAAGAGATTTTATATAGCTAAGTTAATCAGGAAAACAGCTTTGTAACCTCGTTGGAGATCATTAATTTGTAGTAAGATCAGTCTGTGTGATTTTTATCCTTGTAACCCAGGAACATGCCTTAAGAACAGAAGTATATGACTATTCATCACATACTTATTAGACCTTAGTGGGTGCCAGGTGATGTGCTAGGTGCTAGAGATCAGTTAACAAAATGGACATGGTCATAGAGTAGCATGTTAAGCTGAGAGCCTAATAAGTAGGACTTAGCTGGACCTAGAAGGTGGGAATGGAAAATGGGAGAAATTGTTCCAGGTAAAGAAAAAATAAACATAAGGATTAGGAGGGAATATGGTACACAATAAAAGTGGAAAAGGGGGTGCCATGTTAACTTAGGGAAATGGGAACCCTGAGAAGTTTTAAAGTTGGAGAATGACTTAAGATTTGCATTTTAGGGCTGGGGATATAGCTCAGTTGGTAGAGTGCTTGCCTCACATGCATAAATCCCTGGGTTCAATCCCCAGCACCATTAAAAAAAAAAAAAATGCATTTTAGAAAAATCTCTGAGCATTGTCAGGTGCTTGCATGCCTTTGTACTAGATTCTTTGAGAAAACATAAAACAGAATCTTTCCTTGGGGAGTGTATAATGTTTTGGGGACAGAGCTTAAGTATCCTCAACAAGCAACAGATCACCGCTTTAACATAGTGCCGCCAAACGCAAGGGAAGGAGTGTTACAGAGGCTGATCTGATAAGGTGTCTGTAGGTGGCAGACTCCTGTCCTCTTCAGCGGTGTGTCAGAGGATATAAACAAATGGTTCAGACCAGGGAGAGGATCATAACTGGCTTTTCTGAAAGGGCCTACTTCCCTTGGGTGTGCAAAAGGAGGACTATCTTCTTGAACTGGCTGAAAACCTCTCTGCAATCCTGCCTTCCCTTCCAGAATGACCAGAGCTCTCATGGATTCACTTGGGCCTGAATGGCGCCTGAAGCTGCCCTCTATCCCTGTGGTGCCTGTCTCAGCCCAGAAGAGGTGGAATTCTTTGCCTTCAGAAAACAAAGAGTCAACCAAAAACAAATCCAAAGAAACTACAAAGAGCAGAGGTAAGCTGTGACCATCTCCTGTCCAGAGAGTCTTAGACCCTTTCTTTAGAGTAGTTTTATAAAAATTGGCCTTGTTTAGCTGGGTTATAAAAAATAATCTTGTAAACAAAGTTTAAAACAAAACAAAATGAAAAAGTCTCAACTTCTTAAATATCATCTCCTGAGTTGTGCTGTGAGGTGGCAATGCAGCTACCTCATAGCCTTAAGGATGAAACTGTGGGGCGGGCCAGGCTACAGCCTGGCACATGGGCATATAGAATTGGCTCCCGTCCTCTGGCAGCATTGAGATGTATCACTGAGGATGTTTTTGATTACAAGAATATTAAAACAGTGAAATGAATTTATTGGCTCATATAGCTGAAAAGCTCAGGAGAGGTTTGCCACAGCAATTCACTACTTCCTCCACACCCAGTACTAGAGATTAAACCCAGGGGTGCTTTACCACTAGCTACATCCACAGCCCTTTGTATTTTTAATTTTGAGACAGGTTCTTACTGAGTATCTGAGGCTGGACTTAAACTTGCAGACCTTCTGCCTCAGCCTCCCAAGTCATTGGATTACAGGCACCATGCAAGACCATTACCAGACTCTTTGACTTCAATTCTCAGTACTTCTCTTTGTTCTCTTCTATGTTGTTTATCAGCTTTGACTTCAGACAGGCTCCCCTCCTAGTGATAAAGTAGCTGTACCAGTTCCTAGCTTTCAGCTATGCACCATGCCTCATGACCTAGAGGAAGAAAGAAAGTCCCTTGTGTCCATAATTCACTAGTAAAAGAACATTTCCCCCAAAATCTCTTGGTCAGGCATTGTCTATCCGTGTCTGTCTGTGTGTGTTTGTCTCTCTCTCCCCGCCACCCCCTGTTCTAATTGATCATAGGCCAGAGGATGAGATTTTTGTGATTAGTTCAGCCCCAAGCTATCTGTGCTACTTCCATAACTAGAGGAGGATGCACTGTATGAATCCTGGAGAAGGATGAGTAAAAAAGCCAGAAATCTAGGTAGCCACAAACAGGAGACTTTCCACAGGAAAGCTCTTACAGGAAACCAAAGGAATTAGCCCAGCAAGCTAGGTGCAAAAAGGAGCAAGGCTAAAGCCCTGTCATGTGACCTTTAGTTATTATGGGAGGGCAGAAATTATTTCTTTTTCCAGGCCATGGGTAGCATTCATTCTGGTTTGTGGGAGCCTAGTAAGTTTTCCCCACTCTTCTCTGGAGTAAAAATGTAGGGTGCTAATAACTAGATGAATTCAGAGCACCTATGATTTGTTTTGTGTTAAGCAGTGTGATACAGAAGACAGAGGTAGCCGTGGCTCTCAGGAATTTCTTGGTCTGTTGAGGACCTGAGACACTTAAGCAGAACATTTTAAAATACAAGTCTTTAGTGTTCAGAAAATTTGTTTTAAGAACTGGCTTACGAGTGCTTGCTGGAATCGGGGAAAGGAGATGGTGATGGGGGTGATCGTTTCAGCTGGACCTGGAAAAATGAGGTGAGGTTAGAAGGGAGCAGAATTCTTGGCAGAGGCAGTGGAAAGTAAAAGTGCACAAAGTGAACAGTAGGAATGAGTTATGATTGAAGTAAGGGGTGTATTGCAGGGCCCAGGAATACCTGGAGCTGTGCATGTGTTGCAGCCCATTGGTTTACTTCTAGAGGAACTCGTGCACACATAACAAGGACAGAAATGATCATAGCAGAGTGAATGTAATAGTAAAAACAAAACTGGAAACAACTCACATCTCTACAGTTAAGAGAATGGACAGATCTGCGTGATATTGCAGCCATGAAAGTGAATGAACTACAACTTCATGAATCAACACAAATTATCTTAGGAATATAATGCTGAGAGGGGAAAAAGAAAACCAAATCATATACATAGATTTATGAAGTTCAGAATCAAAGTAAACAACAAATGGTTTATTGTATATAGGTAAACTATACTTTAAAAACAAAACCAGAGAAAGCACAGAATGGGGATAATAGTTTCCTCCAGGAGTGGGTTGAGTTGGGGAAGGGCCTACAGGACCTTAAAGATCCTAGTGTGTTCTGTTTCTTAAGCAGGGGGATGAGTTCCAGAATTGATTTGTTCCTATAATCTTGCCCTTGTTACAAATATTGTAGATGGGCACAATACCTTTATTTATTTATTTTTATATGGTGCTGAGGATTGAACCCCACACCTCACTCATACAAGGCAAGCACTTTACCACTGAGCTACAACTCCAGCCCATAAATATTGTTTTTACAGGCAGTTTTTAAAGATTAAAGAAGCAAGTGATTTAGAACAGAGGCCAGAACAATTAACTAGAGCCAAGCAGTAAAGGGGCTTGACCACACCAGCATTAGCAGCTTTGGGTTTTAACTTTGTTATCTGCTCTTGAAGGTTGGAGCAGAGATGAATGTGTAAGGTGAGGGAGAATACTCACAGGTTAAACCAAAACAGGAAGTGCCTGGTCTTCACCACTTTTCTGAAAATACAGAAACTACAGCCTTTTTACAGTACTGGGGATTGAAGCTAGGGGCACTCTAACACTGAACTACATCACTAGCCCTTTTTTGAAATTTTTAAGACAGATTCTTGCTAAGTTGTTGAGGCTGGCCTTAAACTTTATAGGCTTTCTTCACTAGATGCCTGTTTATTAATACTTATTCTTCTACATGTGTTGGTAAGGAAATTGAAGTCCAAAAGTTCAGTGGTCACACAAGATGGATTCCAAGTACCAAGTGGCAGTACCAAGACTAGAACCTGGGTTGTTTTTTTTTTATCATGTGTATGTATTAATATGTTTATAACAGGAGTCTCCAACCTTTTCTGAATGAAAAGTGTTAAATTCTCAGAAACCGTTAATCAGGAAGGAGGATCTGCAATGGTGTAGGCAGTCTCTGGGGGAGAGAGGATTATAGACAACTTTGAAGAGATGATACTGAAGAGATCTCATTGATCTCATTTGGCACCTGCTCTATGGTTTTTTCCTCTTCTGAATTTGTATCTAGTGCCTTCTGCTGGGGATGTGGAGAGAGCCAGAGTTCTGAAGGAAGAAGGCAATGAGCTTGTAAAGAAGGGCAACCATAAGAAAGCTATTGAGAAGTACAATGAAAGCCTCTTGTTTAGTAACCTGGAATCTACCACGTACAGCAACAGGTATCTTCTACACAGCTGCTGGCCTGGGGGATTTCAGAACATTGGATGATTTGTTCCATAGTCTTCTCTCCAACTGTGGTAGGTTCTTCAGTCCCTAGCGTTTAGTCATATGTTACAACTCAAAACATGTTCATATCAGTTACAAGCACTGTGAGCTAGGCATTGCTAGTGGCATTTGCCCTCTCATAGAAGTAGAAACTAAGGGATATCAAAGAGTAGCTGTTTATTTATATATAGTGCCTCACACATGTTAGACCCCCTCCCCAAAATTTTCATTAATTACCCCAAGTAAGCATACAGTAAAGTAAAAGCCATGTGCTTACTGAAAACAACTTCAAAATGAGTCTTTGCCTCTCCACCACCCTCCTCTTGTTCCCTTACCCCATGACTTCTCCAAGACCCAAAAATATTGGCAGTTTCTATCAGAGAACTGGTCCAGAGCCCAGGGAGTAGAATAATGATTGCCTGGCCTGGGAATAGGAGGGTCACAGTTCAGCCAGAGATTAGATTTTGTGGGTGGAAGGTTCTTTGGGAGGAGCTGCTATCAGTGACCACTAGCAGTGAGGGCCTTGGAGCCAGAATATCATACCTTTATTGTATGGGACTCACTGCTTTACAGTAGTGCTTGGAGGTACAGATAGAGGTGATAGGAGGTCTTCCTGTTTTGGAGTTGAGAAAACCAAAGCTCAGAAGGAAGGGCTTTGCTTAGCTCAGGCGGCCCATAAACAGTGATGCCAGAATTGGAATCTGGCTCCAGTGAGATCTGTTAATATTCTGTCAGAAACTTGACAGTCATCAAGGACTGTATCTGATCCAAATATTGATTATAAAATGTTACAAATCTGTGTCTCCTTTCCTACCAACATGTACTTATCACTCTTGTGTTCACTTATCTTTAATCTGATGCAGGTTTACTATTCCTTATTCAAAACTCTTGGAAAAAAATGTGTTTTAGATTTTAGTAAGGTAATACAGTCCATATACTGAATTATGTAAAACCCAGGAGGGAATGGGGCAGCTTACTGAAATTATTAGTTTTTCTTCAGTGAAATATGAAAATTCCATATTCACATGGAATGGCAGAAACTAAGTAGTCTCATATCAGTTCCAGGTCTGGTGGTTTTGTTGCCAAAAGAGTTGAAAAGACAAAGCTTGGACTGTGGGATTTTGAACCCTGTGACTTTACTCTCTGGACCAGGGGTGCCTTAATTTGCCAGGCTAACTTAAAAAGGAAGCCTGTAGCCCATTTACTTCATATTTGTGGAAATATCTGGGATAGTACTTTGTTTTGCTTACTGTTTTTTGTTTGTTATTGGGAATTGAACACCACTGAATGACATCCCCACCTCTTTTAATTTTTTTTTTTTTTTTTTTTTTTAAAGAGAGAGAGAATTTTTTAATATTTATATTTTAGTTTTCGGCGGACACAACATCTTTGTTTGTATGTGGTGCTGAGGATCGAACCCAGGCTGCATGCATGCCAGGCAAGCGCACTACCGCCTGAGCCACATCCCCAGCCCCACCACCTCTTTTAATTTTTTGAGACTGGGTCTCATCTTGCTAAATTGCCTCAGCCTTGAACTTATGATCTTCCTTCCTAGTTCAGCCTCCCAAATTACTGGGATTATAGGCATGCACCGCTAAGTCTGGCTTAAGTACCATTCTCTAGGCAAATGTATCTGTGCCACACTGTTTTAATTGCTCTTGCTTTTCAATGTCTTGTAAAGCTGATCTTTGCCGCATCATTTTTTTTTTTTTTTTGGTAGCTGCAGATGGATAGCATGCCTTTATTTTGTTTATTTATATATAGTGCCTCACACATGCCAGGCAAGCACTCTTTCACTGAGCTGCATCCCCAGCCCCTTCCCCATTATTCTTAATTGAGGTATCCCTGGCTGTTCTCCTACACCTGTTGTTGTTCCAGCTAATCGTTAGGATCATGTTGACAAATTCCAAAAACTGTTTTGTTGAACGGTTTTTGGTTGTGACTGCATTGAATTTATAAACTTAGAGGACTAATTACAAAACTGAATTTTAATCCATTGTGACTGAAAGCTTAGCACATCCTGGATGCAGTTGTAATGGCCCACTCATGCATATGCATCTGTGTGGAACAGTGCCTAGTCCTCCGCTTACTCTTTGTGCTAATGAGACTTGAATGCACACCGTCACTTGGTACCCAGCATCTATAACTTGCTATATGGAATGACCCTTCCCTATGAGAATTATTTAGTATTCAAAACAGTAGTTTGGTTTATGTCATAGTCTCATTTTACCCAGATTGGCTAAGAAAGATGAATTAATGAGTATAAGGGTAAATAGCTTATACGTGGCAGCACAGGTCTTGTTTTTTTTTTTTTCAGTGTTGGGGATAGAACCCAGGGTTTTGTGCATATGCTAGCCACACTGCCAGCCGCAAGCCAGATCTTTGTGATCCTAAACTTATGTTCCTTTTTACTCAATTCATGTTATATTCCAGACTCCTTTGTGATTTAACCCCTTTTAACTGGATACAAAATCATACTACTTTCCAAAAATTAAAGGTCTTTGTTTTATAGACCAAAGCCACTTTTATCATCTTAAGTACATTTTTTAGATGTCATATATAATTACATTCATCTTAATATTTATATTCTGAAGTCACTATACAGTACATAATGTTTATATGCTTTGATTCTTCCACTTTCCCAAAACTTGGTTAATATTTTAAATTGCCAGAGCCCATTGGGAGAAAACCTAAGTTTCCCTAGAATTGCTCTGTGTTCAAAGTTTAAATCAGGGACTACTATTCTAAAACTTAATAATTTATAACAACCCATTTCTTTAGTAGTATGGGGAATTCAGTTGTTCAGATTCACTTGGTTCTCATTTGGGGTCTTTCATTCAGGGTCAGCAAGATGGTAGTTGGGGCTTAGAGTCATTACATGTGTGCCACCCACTGGAATAATATGTGGCTAGGGGACAGAATTGCTACAGCAAGTGCTGGGCATGGTAGTGCATGCCTGTAGTCCCAGCAACTTGGGAGGCTGAGCCTCAGCAACTTAGCAGGGCCTAGCAACACTGACTAGCATGTATAAGGCTCTGGGTTCTATTCCAACACAGTGAGACTGTGTCTGAAAATCAAAAGAGGTAGGAGATGGCTCAGTGGCTAAAAAAAAGGATTCCTAGAGCAAGCTGGCACCTTTTTGTCTCTCATGGCGGCTTTTCCCTATTCGCTGGCTTGGCCTTCGCATAGCTTGGTGGCCTCAGAGTAGTTAGCTGCTGACATGGCAGCTCAAGTCTTCATGAGTACGTGTTCTCAGAGACCCAAGGCAGAACCAACAAGGCCTTTATGACCTGGCCTTGAAAGTTGCATCATATCCCTTTCTCTTCCCTCCTCGTGGTCAGCGCAGTCACAGAACCTGCCTGAATTCAAGGGGAGAGAACAGATTCACAAACACAGCCTCCTCTCAATAAGAAGAGTGCCAGTAAATTAGTACCTATATTTATTTATTTTTTATTTTATTTGGTACCAGGAATTGAACCCAGGGGCACCACTGAGCCACATCCTCAGCCCATTTTTTATTTTGAGACAGGGTTTTGCAAAGTTGCTTAGGACCTTGCTAAGCTGCGGAGGCTGGCTTGGAACTTGAGATCTGCATGCCTTAGCCTCCTAAGCCACTGGGATTACTAGCATGCACCACCATACCTGGCTTACACCTGTCTTTAAATTGCTACAGGAAGGTTTTTCTTTAATTTTATATATTCTATGAAACCACCAAAATACTAGATTTTTTCCTTTTTCGGGGGGGGGGGTAGGGTGGGGTTTAGGTTTTTGTTTTTTGCAATGCTAGGGGTAGACCCAGAGCCTTGTACATGCTAGTCAATCATCCTATTACTAAGCTGTATCCTCAGCCCAAGTTTTTCCTGTTTGGTTGTTCCTGCTTTTTTAATTCATGATGATTCTAGAGTTTGTCAGGGAAAAATACTGAACACCCATATACCTACCATCCATATCCTACAGTATTTTGTTATATTTACTTTATTAGCCATCTTATATTCACCATCTCATTATATTCACTACTTACATGTCAGCTTATTATTGAAATTAATATTTGTGTTTTCTCAAACAGTAAATATTTTTAATCTGTAAAGGGTAAGGTTTCAGGCTGACTTGACTTTTCCCTGATTGAGGAGAGTGGAGCAGACACAGTAACAGAACCAGATAGAGTCTGGAGTTGTTCAGATTCACTTGGTTTGAACTGGGTCTGGCCCTTAGTAGCAGTGGCACCTTGGGCAACTCTCTTCACCCCCTCTGAGCCAGCTGTAAAAGCTTTTTTGTTTTTTTATCTGTAAAAAGGGTGTAGGATTGAAGAAGCTACAGTCAGCACAGAGTAGGTTCAACAATCCAGAGGTCACTCCTCACCTACCTCCTGGCTTACAGGGACCCACAGAAGTGACTAAACCTCTGCGATGGTCTTTCCCCTCAGAGCACTCTGTCATCTGGTCCTGAATCAGGACAAGGAGGCCGTGAAGGACTGCACAGAAGCCCTCAAGCTGGACGGCAAGAACGTGAAAGCACTGTATAGACGGGCTCAAGCCTACAAGTCACTCAAGGTAAAAGGGCCTGCCCAAGGAACCAACATAGCTGCAGGGGTTTATGCCATTATTCATTCAGGGTACAGGTGAGGTAAGTGGGTTCCTGCCAAGTTTCTTCTCTTCCAAGGTCCAGGGTCGCTCAGGGCAGTTAGAGGCTGGGTTTTAAGACACTGTTGCCTCAGCAGCTGTCCCCATCCATTTGAATTTCACCTCATCCAGGTCCCTTCCCCACACTTTTCTTCTTCCCCATTAGGACTATAAATCCAGCCTTGCAGACATCAGCAGCCTCCTACAAATTGAGCCCAGGAATGGCCCTGCACAGAAGTTACGGCAGGAAGTTAACCAGAAACTGAAATAAAACCTTAAAGGGCAGCAGGAACCTTTTGTCTGCCCTTCCCAGAGAAGCCAGGGGTGTCCTCCCCTGCAACCACCCCCGAAACCTAGCATGCCCCACAGGGAGCTTTGAAATACCCTCCTGAGCCCCTCTGACAGCAGTGGCCTCCACCTTTGAGAGGCTTTGCTTGTTCAAGTTAAGCCAGCATAGTCAAGCACAGACATGGTTTCACCACAAAGGTCCTTGCTAGAGCTGAGTGTGAAGCTAGAGCCCTGTTCCCACCCTGCTGCCTCAGTTAGCATATCAGACAAGCAGTCCTCAACAGCAAAGCACTTGACTTTGTCCCTGCCCCAAGTGTGCTGCAGATTGAATGCTGCCTTTGTAGCTGCATCAGACCTCACCTCTCTGCAGTTAATCTGAACTGAGCTCCTGGGTAGAGGTGGGGGAGAAGCTAAAATCCCTGGCCCACCTACAACCAAAGCGGCCTGTTGAGCTGGTTCTCCAGTGCTGCAGCTGCTGTCCCCACCCTGTCTTGGGCACAGAATTCTGTGTCAGCCCCAGTGCCTTTTTTCCAGGCCCTGCTCTGGTGAGAAGGCAGAGCTGTGATCCCTAGATGGCTCTGCCCTTGACTCTGTGCTGTTGCCTTCTGCATGGAGGTACCTAAGCTATTGCAAGAGCCCGATGGTTATGGCCACAACTCTTGGGATGGGGAGAGGGGCCTCCTTGAGGTCAGTATCCTTCCATTCTGGGCAGCAATTTGCCTCCCCACCCCCCTCCCCAAAGTGGTGGCCCCACCAGGTTTCTTAGTTCTTTGTAATATGTTGAAGTTAATTTGAACTGACTGAATTTGTTGAACTGTGTGTTAAGCTATTACATTAAAAGGCTTTCTTCTGTATAGAAGTCATACTTTCAATTATGCCTTTTCAGCTTTGCGCCCATTATAGCAGTAACAATAGAAGCTGCTGCTTCTTGTGCTTTCATCTATTTGTTGAACAAATTTACTCAAATGTCTGCATGGGCCAGGTGCTGCACGAAGTGCTGGGGAGGCAACAAAGAATAGACTACCTGCTGTAGGGCTGACAGTCCGGTGGGAAGGCAAGAAGTCATCAGATAATCGCCCCCAATAAAGCCACAGCCTACAGAGCAGCATGGAGTAGTCACCAGCACCTTACCTGCCTCCACAGGGAGGTTCCCACAGTGGAGGGAAAAGGGCCCTTGAGGGGGTAAAGCTTGAACTTGTTTTAAAGTGAGAGGTTAACTGGTGAAGCGGGAGGGCGTTGAAAGCAGTGTGCAGAGACCCAACAGCCTGTGTAAAAGTCCTAGTGGGGAGGACATGGTGAGGAAGCACAGGGGCTAAAAAATACCACTCAGGTTCACACAACATGGCCTGGAGTAAGGCTGGAAAACTTTAGAATTTGACCAGAATTAAGGGCTGCCTCCCCTTCCTGGGCTGTGGTCCTAGTTAAATTAGTTTTACTTCAATGCAGAAGTTTTATGATTAAACAAAGGTTTGTTGGCTTATACTTCTCATCACAAAGGTGATAAGGAACATGAGCTGTGAAGAGAGGTCAGGAGCAGCACTTAAGCACGAGTCTTTTGCTATCTGAATATTCATAGACCTCTAGACTCAAGTTCATGGTAGGAGTCAGACACACCCAATAGGCCCCAGGTGTGGCCAGAAGACCTTGTCAGAGTGGGGAGCCACACCCCGTTATTACTTCTTTTGGGGCTTCACTGATTTGAGGCAGATTTAGTGGCAACACCCATCACAACCCACATAGAGCTATAGAAGGCACATCTTGACTCAGTGGAAGCAGGCAGCCAGGCCTTGGCTTTCACAGGCGAAGGGGCCTTTTTTTTTTTTTTTTTTTGGTACTTAAATTCCTGATAAGCATATAGAATGTCATGGTAAGCTTTGTCATCACCTGTGTTTGAAAGTTATCACTGTCCATCTCCTGAGAGGCTATGAAGATTAAAATTTCTACATGTGATAGGTTAACATTTCTAGGAAAGGGACAGCTATCAATATTACTGTCTTAATAGCCATAAATGAATTCTACCCCCTATCCTAAGACAAGGTCATTACATGGGAATGACAGTCTTCTTCCACTTCCCATGTGGGAGCCGGAGAGAGCAAGGACAAAACCTGAGACCCTGCACAAACAGTAGGAAGCTACTGAAGGTCTTTCACAGGGTGAGAGGAAAGATGCGCATCCTGAGGCAAGCTTTCTGATTGTGTGGTGGAGGACATGGGAGAATGGTCATTGCAGATGTAGTGAAGCCACTGAGAGGCTATTGCCAGAGTCCATCTGAGTTTGGACTAGGGTGGGGATAGTGGATTTAGAAGTAGAAAGATGAGAGTGGGGGGGTAAAAATTAATAGATTTCATGTGGAAGATGAGGCGGGAAAGTGAAGTGGCACAGGGGGTGGGGGAACCCTCAGATTGGGGCTTTTGCAACAGAATGAGGGTGGGGCCATCTATTAAAACACGGACCACTGGAAGGGAGAGCCACATCAAATCATGAGCTTCATTTTAGACAAGTTGGAAGTGTTAATGGTAGATGGCTGGGGATGTGGCTTAGTAGTAGAGTGCTTGCTTAGCATGTAATAGGCCCTAGGTTTAATTCTCAGCACCCAAAAAAAAAAAAAAAAAGTTGATGGCAGATAAAATGAGACCTGTAACCCAGGAGTCTCCAAGAGTCATCCTAGAGCAGGTGCAAATTGAAGATGCCATTATCAGATACCGAAGAGAAGAGGAGAGGGCCTGAAGAAATTTTAGCATTCAGCATTTGAAGAGAAGATAAAATCTGCACAGGGGATATGGGGCCAGAAGCTTGAGGAGTGGAGAAAGTTTGAAATAGCATTTGTGAGTCAGGGGTGGTGGCACATAGTTTGAGCTATGCAGGAGGCAGAAACGGAAGGATCACAAGTTTGAAGCCAGTATGGGCAAATTAGGTCTCATCTCCAAAAATAGAACATTTATAGAGAACAGAGGAATTAAGACAGAATAAACCTTGAAGACTCAGTTGGATGTATTGCTGGTGAACTTATGGCAGTACTCATGTGCTGGGTTGTGATCCTTGCCCTTATCCTTTGGCTGTACTGATACAGGGGAGGTCATAAAACTGGGGTCTACATCCCTGATGGGAGGTGAGGACTAATTATCCCAAAGAACCTTCTTCAGAGACTTTTCAGTTTCCTTCAGGGGAAGGAGACCACAATCTGGGAAGGCATCCTAACATTTCTACATTTAATTACACAACTCCTCCAGCAGCCCAGGGCCTGGAAGCAATTTCTTGCTTCTCAGGTGTTTGCCAGCTGTTTGCTCAAGCCAGGGGTCCAGAAATGCCACACATCACTGTAGCTTTTTCCCACTTTCTCAGTCCAATGTATGAGACCCATTTAACCATCCACTGCACTCCTGATGGGCTAGTCATTTCTAATTTGGAGCTACTACAAGTAGCCTAGCTCAGTTCCTGACAGTTTGGTTCTAGTGTATGCATCCTGTGTACATTAGTGCTTTTGGGGGTTCTATTTTTTAGGTCAAAGCCCCAGTCAAGTCTGCTCTTTTCTTTGCCTCCAACTCCCTCAGGCTCAAGAAAGCCTCCTAAGAGGCCAGATTTTGCAGCACTTTTAATGCACAAAACAAAAGGGAAATGGCTGGCTTGGTGACAGCCTTCATTCCATGTACAGGGCTCAAGTAAAGATTCAGTCCAGTTGGGAAATAAGTTATAGTTCACAGGGCCTCAGAGCTGAGAGCAGGAGATGCTGTTTCTCTTGACAGCCACAGGAGTAAGGAATCCATTTTCTGGGAATGGAAGGGAAAAAATTGTTGCTACAGGATAGCAGACATCCAGTATTCAGCTGATGGAGCCAGCCAGTGTCCAGGGGAAGCTCAGACCATTCTGCATGAGGCCAGTAGGGCAGCTGCTACAAGAGCACCTCCCTGACTCTTCACCATTCAGCCACATAGAGCATCATCTCATGTGATGATTTCTCAGCTTCCTCCATGCCTCAAAGCCAACAACATAACACGGCTCTCGGTTTCTGAGAGGCAGCCTGAGGCCCAGTGTCCGCAGCTGCTTCTGAGCTCAGCTGCTGTATCCCTGTCCTCCCAGCACAGCCACCCACCTGATTTCAATGCATGTATGCCTTTGGCTGCTCCATGGCCTGGTGTGCCTGCAGCACTGCCACAGCCTCTTCTATCTGCGAGACACAAGTAGGAGGGGCTTAACACAGCTTCTCAGAAGGATCCCAAAAGGGCCTTGGCCTCCCCCACCTCAGCATGATAAAGGGTCTGTGAACCCCTCATCCACTGCTGCTTGCAAGATCCCTTGCCCCACGGTCACCTTGTCAAGATAGAGGTACACTGCTGAACACTGGAAAAAACCCTTATACTGAGTCAGAATGTAGTTCCTTATACCAAAACCTCAAGTAGCACACCCTCAATTAAGGCCCTCTCCCACAGGTGTGGTGATGCATGCCTGAAATCCCAACAGCTTGGGAGGCTGAGGCAGGAGGATTACAAGATCAAAGCCAGCCTTGGCAACTTAGTGAGGCCCTAAGCAACTTAGTGAGACACGCTGTCTCTAAATACAATATAAAGGGCTGGGGATGTGGCTTGTTGGGAAAGCACCCGAGTTCAATCCCCAGTACCAAAGTGGGGGGGAAGCCCTCTCCCACACTAACATTCAGCAGGCCTTCAAGGAGTATGAGCAAGAAGATCCACTTCATCTGGCCTCGTGGCTGGACAGGCCTTGTCCTTGGCTGTCCTGCTGACCAGGCTCTACCTACCTTGGCATGGAGGGACTCTGGAGACTCCAGCATGAGCAGCAGCTCCGAGTTGTCGATCTCCAGCAGCATGCCTGTGATCTTGCCGGCCAGCTGGTTGTGTACGTTATGGACAAGCGGGTAAAGACGCTCCCCTGTGAGAACAAGCTCTGATGGCTTATGCCACACCTGGCCCATACATAGCCCAGCACCCAAGAGTGGTATCAGGGGTGGAGCAGCGAGGACATCTGGGTTCTTAACCCCAGTGCTCCTTCTATGCTGTGTCACTTACTGGGAACTTCTTTTTTCAGCTGCATAGTGCCCATGGCAAACCCTGCCTTAAAGGACAGTTTGAAAAATCAAATTTGATAATGTATATGAAGTAATTACAGCACAGGGCCTAACACAAAGTCAGTTGCTGTTTAAAGACCACTCATTCATTTTGCAACTAGATACATCGAAATTCTGGACAGAATATGATAATGCTGAACTTGGGAGTTTCTTTGGAGGGTGGAAAACAAATCATAGGGCAAGTTCATTTTCCACTATAAGGATTTCTAACAAGAAGTCTTAGTGTTGGCATCAGGCACGTGGAGGGTCCAGCCAGGATTGGGATCTTAAATGGTGGGATAAGGGTCTTCCCAGAAGGGAGTGTTTACAGAGACCACCTAAGAAAAACTTCTGCCTTTGTTAAGCACATTCAAAAAAATTTTATAGCAGATGGGATGGGATATGGAATGGCAAAACCCTAATAAATAAACCGAGAGGTGAGCGGTGTGGAAGTATCTAAGGCCTTCAGCTGGAAGATCTCGGTGACCATGCAGGGAAGATGCTGCCAATCAGGAACAAGCCTGCTCATTCAGTCACACAGACTCATGTCATGGACGGAAGTAAACCAGGAATTCAAGAGTTCTGTGCACAGATTTTTTGCACCTCCCTGCAGTGGGCACCAGAACACAGATTAAATTTGGTAACAAACTGTAACACCCCTGGGCCATTTCTCAGCCTCAACTCAAGGTTGTCCGCTTTCTTATGGTGCCTCCTGATCCTGGCCCTCTACATCTGGGGTGTCTCTCACCAAGTTAGTCAGAACAGCAGAATTGGAAAAAGCCTGGGCTGACCAGAGTTTTAAGACTAGGGTAGAAGCAGATCGGGTGAGATCGCTGGGCAGCTCTGTGAGGCTCCCAGCAGTCTTATCAGCTCCCAGTCCTCCTTTTGCTGCCCCAATGTAGGGGTGTCAGCCACTCACCAATCATCTGCTTTTGCTCATGCAGGGGCGCTGCAGCCAGCATGGATGCGGTCAGGGGCTCCTGGCCAGGCACGTGCACAGCAGGCTCCTGGACCTATACAGTGCCGGGGACATGTCCCTTAACCACAGGGATGGGAAAGGCCTCCAAATACTATGTGAACACGGGCCTCCAGGAAGGTTCTGGAAGAGGGGAGCCGGGGATAAGGTCTGGACAACCAGGTGGGGCAGAGTCCCTAACAAGAGCACACGGGTTAGAAGACTTAGATGTGCTATGACCCCATATATGCCCCTAATCAGTGTTACCAAATGAAAGTCATGCATCACTAATCACTAAGTGCCAAATAAAGCACCGTATCAGGTAGCTTTATGGACACGTCCCCAGAACACCCTTTCACATGTTGGTAACTTTAAAAAGTGTTTTTGCTGTTTAAAGACCACTCTTGTTCAAATGCAAAAGATAGTTCAACTAGGCACATTAGAATTCTAGACAGGATATGATAGTATTGAATTTGAGGCCTCTTTTTGGTAGGAAAATAAATACACAGTCTTTCATTAAATGATAGTAGATATTTTTAGTCCTATTTTGATACTTAATCACATCCCTTCAATACTCAGTATATTCTTAGAATACCTTTCACTGATGTTCAACAGAAATACTACAGAAATCCAAATTAATTTTAGTAATAACCTAGGCAAAGCAAATCATAATTAGCAAATAAAATATGACCTTTGGCCCTCTTTCCCCTTCTGCTGCACACATTAGTTAATGGAACTTTATAAGCCAGCACATTAGCCAAGGTTCTGAGTCAGGATTCCTGTAGCCCAGAGTAGGGCAGGCAGCTGGGCCAGTCTTACCCCACGGGTACTGTGTACAGTTGAGGGACATTTGTATGGCGGGAGAGGCCGACCTGGTGTAGAGCATCCCGCCCCACTGGGTCCTATCGTCTGGGTACCAATGTTGGCTGTAAAAAATAAACAGGGTTCAAACAGCTGCTATCCACAATACAAAACCCCAAACAGAAAATAATGTGTTGGTTAGCATAGAGAAATTGAAACACTTGTGCACTCTTGACAGGAGTGCAAAAGACAACCAGCGTGGAAAAACATGTAACGTGAGTGTTCCTCAAAAATGAGAATCACCAAATCACCCAACAGTTCCACTGTGGGTATGTACCCAAAAGAATGGAAAGCAGGGTCTCGGAGGTTTGTGACTCATGTCCACAGCAGCAGCATGCACAGCGGCCAGCAGGTGGGAGCAGCTCAGGTGTCCCTCACAGATGACTGGATGAGCAACACGTGGCATATGTGTACAATGGAATATTATTTAGCCTTAAAAAGAATGGAGATTCTGGGCTGGGGTTGTAGCTCAGTGGTAGAGTGCTTGCCTTGCATGTGTGAGGCCCTGGGTTCAGTTCTCAGCAGTATATAAAAATAAATAAACAAAAATATTTTTTTAAAAAGACAGATTCTGACACATGCCACAGCATATGTGAATCCTGAAGATACTGTGCTAAGTGAAATGAGTCACAAAAGGACACATTTATATAATTCTACTTACATGAAATACTTAGTATAGTCAAATTCTCAGAGACAAAGTAGAATGGTGGTTTCCAGGGAATGGAAGGAGGGGCGGGGAGTGAGGAGTTAGGGTTTAATGGATATATAATTTGTTTTGCAAGGAAAAGTTCTGCAGGTGAATGGTGGCAATGGCTGCAACTGTGAATGCACTAAATGCCACTGAATTGTACACTTCAAGATGAGTAAGGGAGCTGGGCGTGGTGGCACACATCTGTAATCCCAGCAACTTGTGAGGCCAAGACAGGAGGATCGCAAATTTGAGGCCAGCCTCAGTAACTCAGCAAGGCCCTAAGCAATTTAGTAACACCTTGTGTCAAAAAATAAAAAGGCCTAGGGATGTGGTTCAGTGGTTAAGCCCCTGGGTTCAATTCTCCAGTACCAAAAAAAAAAAAAGGTTAAGCGATGCTGGGCACAACGGTGCATGCTTATTAACCCAGCAACTCTGAGAGGCTGAGGCAGAAGGATCACAAGTTTGAGGTCAGCCTTAGCAACTTAGTGAAACCTTGTTTGAAAATAAAAAGGACTGGGAATGTAGCTCAGTGGTAGAGTGCTCTGGGTTCAACCACCAGTACCAAAAAAAAAAAAAAAAAAGTCAACTGGTAAATTGTTATTTTACCACAATAAAAAGAAAAAAGCAGGGTGTCAGGGCCTGGCAGTGACCTCAGGCCAAGGACTGAGTCTAGCTTGTTCATACAGAAGCCCCAGATGCCAAGCACAGGACCAGCACACAGACTCGCATGAGGAGGTTTGCTGAGTGAAGCAATGGCTGTGCTTGCCTTGCAGCCAAAGTCCACACGTGAGCACAGCCACTGCAGTCCTAAGATCCAGCTCCTGGCTGTGTGTTCTCAGTCCTCACAAAAGGGACGCGCTTTTCTTACACCCATTTTAAAGAACAGGTGATCAGGGACAGTAGTTAGTGAGGACCACAGAGTGAGCAAGTCCCAGAGCTGGAGGCCACATACATGCATGGCCTCCAGAGTCAGCCTGGCTTACCAGGAGGCAAGGTCACCATGGGGACTGGTCTTACTCCCTCCAAGGCCAACCTCAGCACCAAGACTTGCCTACCTTCCTCACACCCATAGTCCTCTTGGCCCTGCGCACACTCACCCACTCTCTGGGTGTGGTGCACCGGGTGGAGCTCCTGGGTGGAGGCCTGACTGACACTGCCAGCGTGGGCCCGGGGGTGCCGAGACATGCCTGTTGGCCGGACCATTGCAGCAGCTGGAGGACAGACGGCTTGCAGCACAAAGAAATGGAAGAGAGAAAGTTTATGGGCTATAATCACCATGCTCTGAAGGGTCCGGGGCTGGGAAGGGAAACTACAAATTGACAGCAGAGAGATGAGTGACTCCAACCCAAAACTCCAGGGAGTGGGAGTATGGAAATCTTCAGTGACAAAGCCAGCTCGTATCTGCCCAAAGCCCCAAGATGCCAAAGTGCTGGAGTCATGCACCTTAGTTCCCCTAAGACAGCTTTAAGTGAACGTGAACTTGGCTCTTAGGAAGGTCATCAGCAGTGTAGCCAGAGGAGTTTCATTTTCTCAGATTTGTTTTTTTTTTTTTTTTTTGTACTGGGGATTGAACCCAGGGGCCTTAACCACTGAGCCACATCCCCAGTGCAGGGGGGAGGGGCGCGGAGGGGGCCCACTCCACCCCTTTTTCTTTTTTAATTTAAAGACAGGGTCTTGCTGAGTTGCTTTAGGGCCTTAGCCTCCTGATTGTTCAGCTATAAATGAAAGAAGTCTTCGGAGATAAGGACAATGGCCACCCTGCATGTCCTCTACAGCCTTGCTGCTGTTCTGGGGGCTTCATGCACACTCATTCAGGCCCACACTGAGAAGAGGAAACTGAGGCTCAAGAGAGATGAAATGGCTTGACCCTGTGTTACACACTGCTTCTGGGGCCCATGCCCATAGGCTGGGCTGAGGGTATGGCAGCTGGGTCACTCACATGAAGGTCTATGTGGCTGGGCTGTCCACCTGGGGGCAGGCTGGATGGAGGCCAGGGAGCCAGAGGCACAGTACGCAGCCTGGGCCGGAGGCTGTGGGGGAGAAGAGGACCTAGAATGAGGGGCTCAGCAATAGAGGGGCCAGGTGAGAAATCTCATCCTTTCAGGGACACTACTGCAGGAACTCTACTGTCCCCTCTAGGGAACAGGTTGGTAAAAGGCTCCTTCCTCTCTCATGAGGACCCTTTAGGGAAAGATCTCAGATTTCAATCCCTGCTCCTTATCAGGCCTAGATGAAAAAAGGCAATACCTCTTACTCAGATTTGTACCAGCTGAGAGGGCATGTCACCAACCCTGTGGCCTTCAATGGCTTCTGTCTTCCTACTTCCTCTAAGTCCCATGAGGTCCTTTCCCAAGCCAGGTTCCTCAGAACAGCAGCGCAGGGAGGTGTTAACAGGCACCCCACACAAACCACCATGAACTGAGGAAAGCCTCCTGCTCTCCCCTCTGTGGGGGCCAACGTGGGGTCAGCGTGTTCGGGCAGGATAGTGGATGTGGTAAAGAAATGGAGGATCCTTTTGTTTGATACAACATCTCAACTTATCTGACCAAAGAAAGTCTTTCTGCACAAGCGATTCAAGACTCTCAGGCGGGGAGATGCTCCTGGGTACTCCACCTTTTACAGGTGAGGTGACAGCTTCAGGGGTTGGGACAGCTGCCTAGTGAATTTTCAACAGAAGCTCTTCCTGGAAGCTCCCGCCTTCCTGCTCTACCTGGCTATCAGGGAAAGGGTGTGGCGGGAGCTGTGGGCAAACTGTCACCTGGGGCAGAGCGGGCAGGAAGTAGCTGGAGGGCTGCTGGAAGGAGCCCAAGAGGGGGCGGCCCAGGGCCCGCACCGTGGAGAGGCGCTGCATGTACTGGTTGGTCAAGATGGCCTTCCGCTCCTCTTTGCGCTGGGCCAATGCCACGTACAGAGGCTTGGTGCCCACGATGCGCCCATTCATCTCTGTCACAGCTTTGGTTGCCTCTTCTGGAGAGGAAAAACACACAAAGCCAAACCCCTTGCTGTGGCCACCCTCTGTCATCACCTAAAAGCAAGACAAGACAAGGGTTGCTGGGGATGGAGGAGGAAGACTCCCGAGCTGTGCTCCCCTCCTCCCCCAGGAAGCCCCGTGCGAAACCTGTGCTCAGGGAACAAGCTGTGCACCCTGAGTTGACTGAGGCCACTGTGTGCCAGACACTGCATGCCTTTACATGAGGCTCACGTGTACAGCCTCCTGGTGAGGGAGGTCCTGCAGCTCCCACTTTACTGGAAGAAAGGGACCCAGACACAGCCAGAGGCCTCTGCAAGGCCCTGGGCCAAGTTCTTTAGGAGTTTGGGGAAGATATTCTCAGCCTTATAAAATGGCCTCATTGTTTTGGAGTAACTTCAGACTTACAGAAAAGTTACAGGAACAGTACCGAGTCCTGGGTCCCTCGCAGCCTCCCTAAGCTAGCAAGGCACATTTGTCCAGACTCTGACCCTAATGCAATGTGATTAACCAGGACACTCTCCCCGCCCACTCTACACTTCATTTGGATTTCACTTTTTTAACTAATATTTTTTCTCTTCCAGGATCTCTCCCTGTTTTGTGGGTAAGCTTTCCTGAGATTGAGACACTGCCCGGCTCCCACACTCTTAGGGCTAGAGCTCTTTCTAACACCTGCCCTTTCAGAGCCCACACTCTGACTTGGTGACTTTCAAACTGCCACCCCACAGTATAGCTGGGAACCCATAGATCCCCCGACCCAGGGAAGTCATTATAGAATTCAGAGGGGCTGTGAACTTAATGGGGAAAAGTGACAGGCTTATTTCTACACTAGCATTTCCTCCCATTATGAATATGGGCAACAAAAGAAAAATATCATGGCAATTTTACCCAGGCCTATGACTGTCGTGAAGAGAAATCATGACATAATGTTGCTGATCTCAAGCTGTCATTTACTCTACTACCCTGATAGATCTTAGGTTGATGTGTTAATAAAGAAGTTCTTACTAGGCTGGGGATATAGCTCAGTTGGTAGAGTGTTTGCCTTGCGTGCACAAGACCCTGGGTTTAATCCCAAGCACGGCAATAAAAAAACAAGTAGTACTTACTTCTGACATTTTAGTATTTTGATGTCATACTTCAATAAAACTGGTTTTTATAATCCTGTGAATTTTATCATTTAAAAATATTATTAGAAGGGATCCACAGGCTCACCAGACAGAGATGTTGACACAAAAATACTGTTAAGAACTGTTAGTAGGATGCCAGGCATACCTGGAGGCCGAGGCAGGAGAATCCCAAAGCCAGCCTCAGCAACTTAGTGTGTCCCTAAGCAACTCAGTGAGACCCTGTCTCTAAATAAAATATAAAGAAGGACTGGGGATGTGGCTCAGTGGTTAAGCACCCCGGGGTTCAATCCCTAGTAAAAATATATATATATATATATATATATAAATAAAAATAAAAGGGGCTGGGGATGTAGCTCACTGGTAGAATGCCCTGTGTCAATCCCCAGTAGCAAAAAAAAAAAAACACAAAAAACTGATAGGTAAAAACAATGGTAATGATAATTAGTAAACATGCAGAATTTATTATGAACTTGACTATGGACTAAGTATTTATAGTAGTTAGTTTATACATCAACTCAATTCTCATAATCACTACTTTATATAAAATGGAAAATATATAAAATTATATAAAGTCCTCATAACCTGATTGGCCTACTGAAAAGATGATCACCCCAGGTGTCCCTCAACTCCAAGCGATCCAGATTTATATATGTCCTTTGTTCAAGGACTCCTCAATGTCAGTGAATCTCCTAAAATTAAATACAATGTGTGCCTGATGATCACAGCCACTCCAGCCTGCTGCACATGGACTGCACGTGCTCTGTATGCAGCTCCATGCGCAGCACTCGGGAGCCTCCCGAGGGATGTTGTTGCTTCCGTTTCACAGGTGGGTAAACAGAGTCTGAAAGGCACTCATATGCCCAGGTTCTCCAGCTGGGAAATGGTAGGGCTGGGATTTAGATGTAGGTCTAAGGAACTCGAAGAGCACAGCTTTCCAGTACAATACTGCACCAAGGGTGCTGCACTTCCTAAAAGCAAGACCTGATCCCATAGTTTCCTGTCTCATTTTTTAAAAGGTCTCTACCTCTCCACCGTCGCAAATGAGAATCTTCCCCAGATACCAGGCTCCCTGAAAGGTTTAAGGTTGGATTCAACGTCGAGAGAAATTCTAGATCCCTTTCTAAGACCCCAACCATCACATATGCGCAGGTCCCCAGCCCCATCACCCACACTGTTCCGAATTCCCACCCACAGAGCCTGACAAGTCAAATGCTGCTGCCACTGCTACTCCAGGAAGCCTCCCTCCGTCCCACCTAGCTTTGCCTCCAGCATCCCCCGTTCTTATGAGTTCACAGTATTTAAAGGCTATTAACAGAACATACCAGTCTGTTCCAGAACACACCTGGTATGTTCCTAGATGCTTCCCACAGTGTGGGATGAATAAGCCATGGGTCATCTTAAAACCATCTGGGGACTTTTCAAAAGGTACCCAAGCCCTGCCTCCAGATATCTACATTCAATTTGTCTGATCCAGGTCTGTACTGAAGAACTTTCCAGGCCATCCTCAAGAAGCCGGGGCTGAGCACCATGCAGTGAGCCCATGGCTCTAAAGAGATAAGGCTAAGAAGTTAAGACTCCTGGTCAGGGTCATAGAGCTACTGAGTAGGAGGACCATTTTCACATCTCAGATGTCTCACAGGGGTGGGCACACGGTGCTCAATAAATGGGGAAGAATGTGGAAAACCAATACAACCCATTCTCTCATTTTTCAGATAGGAAAACGGAGTCCCAAAGGGGTTATGTCATTGGCCAAAGCCAGAATACAAAGGTCCACAGAAATTTTAAGACATAAATTTCCAGAATCTGGCATACAGCAGGTGCTCAATAAATGTTGTTACAGTGCACCCCAACAAATCCAGTAGTAGACTATACATCTACTTTCTTCCCCTCCAACCTAGACAAGGCTGCAGATGGATTACGAGCTCCAATAGGGTCAGACAGAGCCCTAAAAAGCCCAGCACCAACTCCCCAAATGCCCAGTGAGAGGTTGGTGGGCGTGCGGGGATGGGAGGGTGAAGGGGAGGCTGTGCCCTGGACGCGTCCCGGCCCTCACCTTCGCACTGGTAATCACTCCGTAGGGAGAGAACACTTTCCTCAGTCTCTCGTCATCAATGGAGTCATCCAGATTCTTCACATACAGGTTCACGCCCTATAGGAAAGGGCACTGCTTGATTCGCCCTCCCGCCTCAAGCCCCAGATTGCCTTAGGACGACATCGGGCTGCCATGGCCACCAGAGTCACTGGGAGCCCTGCCAGCCCAGCCTCCTGTTCTCAGGCTCCCATGGCTCAGCATGCCCATTACCCAGAAGCTGCAGCCCTGGGCGGTTCTCATACACCTGCCTGGGTCTCCACCTCCCCATGGGCTTTACGCTTTTTATAGATGGGAGACACAGGGGGACGCAGAGCTCCTCCCAGGCAGGGCCAGCTGCCACTCACGCCTGCTGGCTCAGAACCAAGTAAGTTGACCCTCCCCTGGTGCCAGGCACACCCCCAGGTCCTTCACACATTTTGACATTTAATCCTTAAGAGAAGGAGACTTCAATCCTCATTTCACACACATCAAAACTGAAGCATAAACAGGTCAAGTGCATCGCCTCTGATCAGACAGCCTGGAAATGGCCGACAGGACTGACCCCGGTGGTCTAACCTCAGACCCCTGGCTCCTTGGCCCTGAATGTCAGCTGCCCCCAGGACCTCAATGTCCTCCTTCCAGACTGCCCAAGCACAAAAGTATATGAACACACAACAGAACTGAGACCCCACCATTGTACAGTTGTATATCCTGCTTGCCCATATTGTGTCCTTGGCCTGTACCCAGTAGCACCCTGCCCCCAAAACACGACCACTGAAAATTCCACACATTGCTGAACGTCCCTAGTGTAGAGAGGAAAAACTGCTCCTCACTGTGCGCTACTGAGGATGGGCTGCGCGCGTGGGTGTAGGTATGTATGGAGTACACACACCCTTCTCCATGAGGGACCTAGAACTTCTATTAAAAACTTTTGAAGGATTCATTTCCCAAAGAAGGCTTAAATTGTACTGATCTACAATTTTAATTACATGAATTAACTTAAAACGTTTTTTAAATATTTTTTTATGTTGATAGACCTTTATTTTTTATTTATTTATACGTGGTGGTGAGAATTGAACCCAGTTCCTCCCACATGCCAGGCAAGCGCACTACCTCTGAGCCACAGCTCGAGCCCCTTACTTAACTATAATTTTAATGACTGCACCACATTCCACCTTTGAATGTGACACATTTGGCCTAATTATTTGTAGCCTGGAGTAGGATTTCCTCTAGGGGATTTGGAATATGTAGAGCCCTTTGTCCACATGAAGGCCTGGGCTCACCTGGTAGCGGTTCTGCCTGTCCTGCTTCATTTGTTCGAACCTGCGCTTCAGCTCATTTTGCCGCTCTGCCCGCTTCTGGGCTCGGCCCACATACAGCAGCAGCCCGCTCACCTCCTTCCCATTCATTTGGTCCACAGCCTGGGGAGGGGAGCAAACACTGGTAACCACCCAGACCTGGCCATCTCCTTGGTCTCCAGCCCTGCCTTTGGGCCTAGAGGGAACTCCCTGCAAACCACTCTGGCCTTCCTTGCTCAGGATCATTAGTACCGGATAAAGGTCATTTGAAAAGTTTTGCAAAGTGAATTATAGATCTTTAAAATTTGAGTAGGGCTCTATTTAAAAATAAAAAATTGAAGTCTGCAAAGTTTCCCTTTTTTAAATTAAAAATTTATATATATAAATATATAAATTAGTTGTAGTTGGACACAATACTCACACATGCTAGGTGAGTGCTCTACCACTGAGCCATATTTAAAAATTAATTATCAATATTTTTGCATCAGAAGGGTAGGGCCAGAAAATAAAAACTTCCCAGAGAGGTGACTTTGTGTGAAAAAAAATAAAAAATAAAAAAATAAAAATTAATTATTTTAAATATATTCACGTTTTCCCATATTTTAAACACATATTACTCAGTGAAAGAAGCCAACCTGTAAAAGCTACATGCTATATGGTTTCCACTATATGACATTCTGGAAAAGGCAGAACTGTGAGGTCAGTACAAACAGTCAGTGTTGGCCAGTGGCTGGTGGGTAGGGAAGGCTGAAAGAGCACAGTTTCTTAGGGCAGTGAAACACTGATAGTGAGACAATGAGCACATGTCCTGTGATAACCATGCGCCAGTGCAGGTTCATCAGCTATAATGAGTATGTCACTGTTGGGGGACACTGACAATAGGGGAGGCCAGGTATGTGTAGGGGTAAACGGAGTATACCTATACCTGTGCCTTTCACTCAATTTTGCTGTGAACCTAAAACTGCTTTAAAAATTAAAGTCTGCTAGAAAATATCTGAAATTCAAGTTCTTACTGCAACTACATGTGGACAATTTGAACAGAGCAGCAAGCAAATGACACGATTACTGCTGGGCATGAAGGCACAGCTGTAATCATGTCATGTAATCCCAGATGCTACCTGGGAGGCTGAGGCAGGAGGATAGAAAGTTTGAGGTCAGTCTGGGCAACTTGGCAAGACCCTGTCTCAAATAAAAAAGGTCCAGGGATGTAGCTCAGAGGTAGAGCATTCCTGGATCAATCTTCAGTAACACACACACACACACACACACACACACACACACACACACAAAAGGACAATTATAATCATCACTTCATATTGGTATTTCACAGTACGAAAGAATTCTTTTTGCTAACTGAGGAATGTAAGTTTTTTTTTTTTTCATTTTTTAGGTGTAGATGTACATAACACAATCTTTATTATTTTTATGTGGTGCTGAGGATCTAACCCATGCCCCGCCCTTGCTAGGCAAGCACTCTACCACTGAGCCACAAACCCAGCCCTGTAAGTTTTTTTTTTTTTTTTTTTTAAATAAACATTTGTGTCTTGGCTGGGCATTGCAGCACACGCCTGTAATCCCAGGAACTTGGGAGGTTGAGGCAGGAGAATCACAAATTCAAGATCAGCCTCAGCAACTTTAGCAAGGTCCTAAGCAACACAGTGAAACCCTGTCTCAAAATAAAAAAATAAAATGGATTTGGGCTGGGGATGTGGCCCAAGTGGTAACGCGCTCGCCTGGCATGCATGGGGCACTGGGTTCGATCCTCAGCACTACATAAAAATAAAGATGTTGTGTCCACCGAAAACTAAAAAATTATATATATAATATATATATATATATATATATACACACACTCACATATTATATATTATATATACACACATATATATATTTTATATATATATAAAATTCTCTAAAAAAATTAAAAAAATAAAAAATAAATAAAATGGGCTGGGGGTGTGGCTCAGCAGTGAGGTGCTCCTGGTTCAATCCCAAGAAAAGAGAAAAGAAAAAGAAAGAAAATGTTTGTATCTTAAACTAAGGATTTAGCAGGCTTAGGTCAGTTAACTGCATAAAATTCCGCATCCTCTGCAAGAAGTGCAACTTATCTCTGTTATCTATGGACTTTGAACTGCATTTTCATTAGCTCAACCACAAGAATCAGAAGTCAATCCCAAGCATTTCTTGACTCAGTGGCTAGGATTTTTCATGGTTTTTTTATTTTTTACACTGTGTTAGGAGAAATATTGAAGGGAACTGTCTTAAGTGGCTGGTTCATTAGTAAAGATTTGTGTCTGATGAGGACTTTGGCTTCCCTGCCTCAGTATTCAATTCTTTGAACTGCAAGGCTTAGAAGTGACCATGGGGATGGAGCCTTTGCCTTTGCCCTTGCCCTTGCCCCCCAGCCTAGAAGGGCCAGACTCTCCCACCCAAATAGAGGGGAACTTCTTCCCCTCCACAGCGGCTGGAGGCCCATACACCTGATCTCCCTTCCTCCTAGTCCTGGCTCTGCCCCTCCTCCCTGGAACAGAGCCACTGGGCGGCTCCTACCTTCTGGGCTTCCTCATGCTTTTCAAAGTTGACAAAGCCGAAGCCCCGGGAGTGGCCGCTGTTGTCCCTCATCACCTTCACACTCAGCATCTTTCCTGGGAAGGATCAACCTGGCTCAAAGGGGAGGCGGGGAGCCCCAGGATGCTCCCTCCCTGACCTCGGGAAGCCCCAGGAGGGCCCTCCTCATGGCAAACCTGGGTGTGACAGAGGAGCAGTAGGGACCCCTCCTCCCTCAGGGAACCCACACACCAAACTGGGAGAAGAGGTCCTGCAGGGCCTGCTCGTCCGTGTCCACGTGCAGGTTCTTCACATAGATGTTGGTGAACTCCAGGGCCCGGGCACCCAGCTCGGCCTCCCGCTCCCTTCGAGACTTGAAGTGGCCAACAAAGCTGTGGACACACCACCAGGGCAGGCAGCGGCCAACCTTAGCACCCCTCACCGCACCCCCAAGCCACCCAGCATCACTGGGCCACTTGTGCCAGTCACTGTCCTTCCCAGCCTCCACCTCCCTCTCTGGGCAACTGCACAGGGCCGTTCCGTGTAGATGAACCTGTCCAAGACTCTCCAACAGCCAAGGGGCTATGTTTCAGAGCTTGTCCCTAGCATAAGATTCAGAAGACTTTATTTTGTGACAAACACACACCATATACCAGGCAGCTAAGAGCACAGGAGGCAAGAGCATGAATTTGGGATTTAGACAAGAACTTGAATCCTCAGTCTGCATCTGCCTCACTGTGTAACCCTGGGCAAGTTACTTCACCTCTCGGAGCCTCAGTGCTCATTCCTGTGAAACTGGGATCCAAATCACATCATGAGGCTTTGCTTATCCATTTAATACATACCGAGTGCACTAGAAAAGCAGGACTGAGTCAATCAGACAAGGTCAATGCCAATGTCACTCTGGGGGATGGGCTGAAATCCCTTAAATACAACATTAATTTTAAGTAATTTCCAAGTTCACATAAACATACCTCGGAGAGTACCTTTTTCCTTTTTCCATTTTATTTCTATTTTTAAAAAGAGACAGAGTCTCACTGTTGCTCAGGCTGGTCTCAATGCCTAGACTCACACAGTCTGCCTGCCTTAACCTCCCAAGTAGCTGGGCCACCAGACAGCGCCATTATGCCGAGCTGGTATGTCTCCTTAAGGGGAAAAAAAAGGATAGCTGTGTGCATTCACCACGCCTGTAATCTCAGGGACTTGGGAGGGTGAGGCGGAAGGACTGCAAGTTGGAGGACAGCCTTATCAATTTAGCAAGACGCCATCTCAAAACATAAAAGCATAGCTCTGTGGTAGGTGTGAATCTAGGGGCACTCTAAGAAGAGAGCCAAGCACACGGAATGCTGGTGCTGATGAAAACCAAGCGGAAGAGGGAAATTTGAGTTAATACTTGCTAACAAAGATGATACTTTTTTTGGGGGGTGTACCAGGGATTGAACTCAGGGACACTTGACCTGAGTATTTTCTTTAGAGACAGGGTCTCACTGAGTTGCTTAGCACCTTGCCATTGCTGAGGCTGGCTTTGAACTCATGATCCTCCTGCCTCAGCTTCCCAAGACGCTGGGATTACAGGCATGCGCCTCCACTCCAGGCAAGATGACACCTTTTTGAGAATTGGTAAAAGCCCACCTAGGTCAGTGTGACCTGTCAATAGGACCCCCGCGACCAGAGACCCTGGTAAAATGCCCCCAGGTACTCTCCCAGCTCAAAGCCGCCTTCCCTCCCCAGCACTGAGGGCTGGGCCACCAGATGGGCAGAATCCACACTGGGGAGGGCGCAGCCAGAAGCAGGTCCTCCCCAGCATCTGTATCTTCCTATCTGTAAAGCAGGGGTGACATCGGCCTGGACAGGCTAAGCATGTGCTGCTTTTCCTTCTGTCCCCAAATCCCATGAAACAAACAAGGTTTAAAGAAAATGCACAGCCAGACTGAGAAGACTGGGAAACAGATGAAACCACTGAGTCCATGGACGATGTGGCCTTCAGCTGAAATCCCCTCTCAAATTTCGAGATGGTCACAGAATTTCTGACTTGGGACAACCCTTTAACACCCCGCATCAGCTCCAGTTTGACATTAGGAGAGGCCCTGAGAGGTCAAGCAACTTGCCTGAGGTCATGCTTCGGAAAGAATGCTGCCCAGCGTCTGGCACCCACCTTTCCTAGTTGGTCCCTCCAGCCTCCGACCCTCCCCGGGGCACAGCCACTCACACTTTGCGGTCATTCAGCAGCATCCCGTTCATGGTGCTGATAGCCTGCTGCGCAGCCTCATGGGTCTCAAAATGCACAAAGCCGAAGCCCCGAGAGCCGTGCTCATCACATACCACCTGGACCACAGGGAGGAAGGACAGACAGAACATCCAACTCCCAATCGGAGTTCCGGAGAAAAGGATGACAAAGATGATCATGAGTGCCCAGCCCCCCGTGTGCTCACTCTGCGCATGTCAAAGACGGTCCCATGAGGACTGGGGTAGCTCAGTGGGACAGTGCTTGCCTAGCAGGCACAGGCCCTGGGTTCCATCCTTAGCACCAAAAATAGAAAATAATCCTATGTCACATAACAGCACCATTGTAGAGATGGGAAACTGAAGTTCAAAGAGACCAATCCACTTGCTTAAGATAATCGAGTACTCAGAATGAGCACACTGTGCCTACACCACAGACTAGCTCTGTCTTCCTACGCCAGCAGGTCCTCAAACCCCCATTGTGTTTTCTTTTTCAATAGCACTGGGGATTCAGCCCAGGGGCACTCTACCACTAAGCTGCATCCCCAGCCCTTTTATTTATTTTTTATTTTGAGACAGGGTCTCACTAAATTGCTAAGCCTGATCTCAAACTTGCCATCCTCCTGCCTTAGCCTCCCAAGTAGTTGGGATTACAGGTGTGCACCACTGTGCCCAGCTTGGGATGCTCTTTCTAAAATGTGATTCTGACCAGTCTGTTTGAGCTCCAGTGACTCCTACGCACAAAATTCTCAGCGTCTGAGGCTTTCCAATAGATCTGCACAACTGATCCTGCATCCACACTCATGCCCAGAACACACCCTCCACCTCCCAGCCCCAGACAGGGCTCTTCCACCCACACTCAGTAACATTGACTGGGACCCCACTGTGGGTCGCACACCTGCAAGAGCATCCTATACCTTTCTTGATATGTTTGCTAGGAGAAACCTCCCAGACAATTCTCAACCTGAGTCGGAGAGGGAAAATGGAAATAAATGACTTGTCCAAGGTCAGCCAGCAGAAATAGCTTCTTAGTTATTTTACTTGCCATGTGTTGCTGACAGTACTTCAAGTGTCTTTCCATTGGCTCCACATAACTCAGTTTATCCTCATGACAACCTATGAGGTAGGTTCCTCCTACCAAAGTCACCTTTTTAGGCCTAAGGTCATGGAACCAGGAAGTGGAAGAGGCAAGGTTTAAACACAGGACATTTGGCCCCAGACCATGGTCTGACCTTATGTTGCTCCCAACTAAGCAACTGGGCTTGGCACTTAGGTGACCTGATTCAGGTCATGTGCTCTTCCCACAGTGATACAGAAACCTCTCTGACAGCTAAATGGCTCTCTCCTTCTTTATCACCGTCACGATCACCATGCTTCTCCCTCAGAGCTGATTTCCAGCTATTCCATCTCCAACTGGCCCAAGAGCTCCCAAGGTTAGGTACACACAGTAAGCCTTGTTTCTAAACCGGCCCACAACAGAGCCTCATTAAGTCTGCAAAGACCTGCCTGCATCACATGGAGCTTTCTATCTACTCCTCAGAGTCCCAGAGGACCTCAAGGCCCGTACCCAGCACTGACACACTGACCCCTGTTCAATTTTCTTCAGTGGCAAATCCACTAATTCAAATTCTGATTCTGCCACTAAAAATCAACCCCAGTGCAACATAACTGTGGACAAGTGACTCCAACTCTCTAAACTTCTCTGTCCTCAAGTGCAACTCAGTGATCCTTTGCATGACTTAAGGGGCTGTGGAGGGAAATTGGATGTGACCATATGTGCTGAAAACCTAGCACGTAGAAGGTACTTAGCAAATCTGCATTGTTACTGAAGAGTCTCTCTCTTCCACTGATCCTCAAAAATGGGGAGCAGCCCTGTGTCCCTGTCACAGGGAACTTTAGTGTATTACTATACCTCAAGTCTCAGTCTGCTCCTCTGAACCACAGGGAGAGTCCCTCATCCAGAGAGAAGGCATGAGGCCTTAGAACTTAGGGATTGTGCCTGACACAAAGTAGCACTCGGAAAAGTTCCAAGACAGAGATGGCCATAAGTCCCCAGGAAGGTGGTTGCCCCAGAGGCTTCAGGGTAACTCACCAGCCTTCCCCATACAACACAGGGGCAGAACACCCAGGCTTAAGCCCTCTGGCCAGCACACACCAACCTGCTGTCTGGCCTCTGCTGCTCAACATCTTCATAGACAAAGTGAGAACAATCAGAGACCTTCTCAAATGATAATTCATCCCATCACTCAACAAATATTTACTGAGCACCTATTATGTACTCATGGCTAGTTGAGATACTGAAATGCAACAGTGACTAAGTACAGGATCACTACTCTGAGTGAACTTGCATGCCAATGGGAGAAAAATCCTTCTGTTTTGTTTTGGTGCTGGGGATCAAACCTAGGGCCTCATGTATGCTAGGCAAGTGCTTTACCCCTGAGCTCCATTTCCAGCCCGCAAAGAAACCTTAACAAGATGTGGCAGGGTCTGGGGGTGCAGCTCAGTGGTTCCATTTGTATTCAACAGGCACAACAAAAACAAGATGCGGACACTGATGGCCATGATAGCCCCATTCATGGCTTTCCTGTAGCCTTTGTCCTGTAATCTCTAGCCCCCTCACTCTTTACCCTGCCTGTGGGTTGGTCTTGAGTCTTGTCTTGGCCAACAGCATGCAGAAATATTCGTATCCTAGTTCTGAGTTCAAGACTCAGAAGGCCCAGTGAGTTTCTACCTTCTGTCTATGGGGGCTCAAGCTAGGCTGCTGGAGGGTGGGAGGCCACAGGGAGGAAAGCCGAGCTCCCAGCTCCCAGCCAAGCACTGCTTCATACGCCCCAGAGGCCTCCCATCAGGCAGAAGGAGCACAGGAGGGAGGGCAGCCAAGGTCAAACCAAAGTGCCCCGCTGGGTTCAGAACAAACCACCAACTGCAGAGCTATGATCTAGATAGACAGTGGTCGCTGATGGCCACCACTTGGGGCTGGTCACACAGAGGGCTGACAGGTAGATTCTGTTAGTTCTGTTGAGACAAACTGAGAAGAACAGCTGTAGTTCAAGTGCTTGCTATACCTGGGGTTGTGCTGAAAGGACCTTCTAAACTGTAAAGGGAAGTGCTGGTTGGCAGCCCTGCACCACACAGGTATTTGGCACACCCACCTTGCAAGAGAGGATGTTCCCAAAGGCGGAGAAGGTATCATATAAAGCCTTGTTGTCGATGGAGTCCTCCAGGTTCTTGATGAAGATGTTGCCCACACCTGATCTGCGGAGTCCTGGATCTCTCTGTGACCACATGATGCGGATGGGTTGGCCTTTGATCAACTCAAAGTTCATTGTGTCCAGTGCCCGCTCAGCTGGACAGGAGGAAAGAAAGCAGATTAAGGGAATTTCCTGACCTTGACCATCTATGACACTTAATTAGAACTGGAAAACAGCCATTGTGTGGTTCTCACCTGAGACAGGAGCCTAAAAGCTCAGGAGGGGTGGGCTGAGAAATTAATGTGCACAGTGCTACTCCCACCTCCCCAAACCCAGGTGAGCAAGGATTCCCATCTCCATTTTACAGAAGGGAAAACTGAGGCTTAGAAGGGTAAAATGTTAGTGGTAGAGCCAGGTCTATTTTGTCCTCTTAAGCACGCTGAGTAGATGAGAATGTAACAGAGGGGTCCAAATGACAAGGGGTGGCAGCAGTTTAAGGAAATTAAAGCTCAAAGGTGATGAACAGCAGAGCTGAGAGTCAGTCCCACCCAGGCAGTCCAGCTTTGAGGAAAGTGAATGCCACCTGTCTGAGCCAGTTTCCTCACCTGTAAAGTGAGGACAATGACAATACCTCCTTTGCACACCTAGAAAAGAAGTAATGTCACCTACCCCCAACCTGTTGGACAGACTGAAAAGTCAGGTATACAATGTGACACGTTTGCACTTGCACTGGATGTGCAATAGGAGTCTGGTAGATGGCAGTGTGTCTGAAAATAGCCACTCCTATTCACCCTCCTGCCACTGCCACTGCCTGTCCCTCCAAGATAATAAATACACTGCCTTTGCTGTGGGGTTCTGCTAGTTTCAGAGACATGGAGGGAGCTGGGAAGTGCAGGGGAGCAAGCCTCAAGGAGTCCCTCATCCAGTCCCAGTAGCCAGGGGCAAGACTCCTGCTCCCTGCAGCTCAGTGCCCCTGTTTATGAGCTGGGACCAAAAGGTCAGGTCCCTGGACACTGGCCATGCTTGCAGAGGGGCTGGGAAGCCAGGAACACCATAGCAGGTGGGGCGGGACAGAGGAAGGGGGAAGCATTCAGTTCAGCCACACAAACCCCAGCTCAGGAGAACTTGCCCATCCTCCCAGGACCCCTGCAGTAAGCCACCTTCTTTTGGACTGAGGCTGGGGCAGGCTTTTTTCGGCCATGTTTCTAGAGGGTTACACCACAGCATTACAGCTATTATTCACTATTTTTCAATCCAGATCTCCTTTCTCTGTGTGTGTGGGTGTGGGGGGGTCTTCTGGGGATGGAATTCAGGGCCTCCCCCATGCTAGGCAAGATCTACCCTTGAGTCACATCCCCAGGCCCACACAAACCACTTCCTTTTTTTTTTTTTTTTTAAAGACAGAGTCTCCAGCGTGCCCAGGCTGACCTCCACCTTGGGATCCTTCTTGCTCAGCCTTCCAAGTTGGACTCGTTGGGATTATACAGTTCTCCATTCTTCCTCTCTTGGGGAGTAAGCCTTAGCCCCATGGATACTGGGGTCATTTGCCCCAGCTCACCTCACAGTGGCTCACCTCACCTATTCTTTTGTCCTCGATTCTCAAAAGAGGTGCAGACCTACTCATCTAACGAAGTCTAATCAATCCTATCAGCCTTGGGACACCGGGGAAAATGGAGGCCACAGTGTAGACCTTATGTCAGGCTCCCTGGGAGGCTGGCACCCAGGTTTCTGAACTCTCGAGCTGTGCCTTCTTGGACGCCTCCCCCCCCCCCCCAGGTGCTTCCAATCTCATCCTCACAACCACTCTTGAAGGCAGACAGGAGCTCCATTTTGCGGAGAAGCAACTGGGCTCAGAAGGGTTGAGTAACCACAACTGTCTATTTGGGGTCAGGTCTGCCCTACCCCAAAGGCTTTAGCTGTTTTCACGTGGTCTTAATCTCTCTTCTCTACAAAAGGAGCAATGCAGTCACTGCAATTCTCGCCTCAGCTACCGAGCCCCTTCCAAGACCCTGCATCTCTGCGCCTCAGTTTCCCTGGCTGCAAAATGGAACACTAAAGCGAGCGGCCAGTCCTGGGGGCGGTCTCTCTGGACTGGGGCTCATCCCCTCTCGTCTGCCCTCCCGGGGCTCACCGTCGGCCGGCTGCTGGAAGTTGATGTAGGCGTAGCCCAGCGAGCGCCTGGTGGCCACGTCGCGGCACACACGGATGGACAGGATGGGGCCGGCGGGCGAGAACGTCTCGTAGAGCATGGCCTCGTTCACGTCTGGGTGCAGGTCGCCCACGTAGAGCGAGGCCAGCGGGTAGCCCTGGCCGCCGGCGTTCATGGTGAACCGAGCCGGGTGCGGGGGAGACGAGAAGTGGGTCACCGCGAGGCCCGCGCTGCGCAGGCAGGGACCAAGCCTGCGGCGGCCCAGGACTATCCCTCCTGCGCGCCCGGCCGCCCCTTCCCTTTACCGCCCCCACCCCCGGGCCAGCGAGCCAATCGCCCGGGTCCAGCCCCACCCCACCTGGGGGCCCTCAGCCATCTCAAGTCGCAGGTGCGAGACATCTCGGACCCCACCGCGGAGGAGGGCCTCGGGCGGCCTAGGGTGCTGCGGGCGCCGGTGGGCAGCTCAGGAAGGGCGGGCTACGGACGGAGTTCTAATCCAGTCACGCTGCGCCTTTCTGGACCCATTTTCCTTCTTGTAAAATGAACGGGGTCTCCCTCTTGTCAAGGATTAGAAACTGCTTTTTGCGCTTTGCACTTGCAGAGGGGAAAATTCTGAGCCAGACTCGCCGTTTCAACTTGGGTACAGATTGTTATCCTGCCTACGGAAATGTTTTTCTGAACCAGCTCGACCCAGTTCCACCCTCATGTGCCAGAATGGTAAACCTCAGTGACTGGGGGCTAAAGGCTGGTTTAGAACTGGGGATCCCCGTCCTTCAGGCCTTCCTTGCAACTGGCTGTTCCACCGCCGAGACCTCTTGGTGAGACAACACCTGTCACCTGTGGAGGAGGTCTTCCACCTGCATCCCATCAGGGGTTTACTTGCATGGGAACAATAGGGACCCAAGAGCAGAAAAGGGCCAAGGAAGTGGCCCTACAATAAGCAATGAGGCTGTTTGCAGCCCTAATCTATGTGATGTAGGACCATTTTGTTTAAATTCCTGTCCACTGTAGACGGATACTTTATAGTGGTTCTTCCAGGGCCTCAGCTTCCCCTGACCTTGGATTGGGCATGGCTTCCACAGGTGTGACAGTTCCTGAATGGGGGCCGGAGCTGGTCTGCCTGTCTAGCCTCACACTACAGGTACCAGTTCTCATCTTAAAAAATACCCCTCTGTGGAGACTTCTCTCCTATAGGAGTGTGGATGTTTTTAGAAGGGGTGTAAACCCTATGAAGAAAGTGCTGCCAGTTATCATGAACAGCAGTACCAAGACTCAACTCTAAAGTTGGTTTCATCTCATTGACTAAGTTGTATGTTAGGGTTTAAAAAAAAAGTCAGGGTTTGGGAAGTGCTGCAAAATAATTGTGCATACCAAATCTTACAAGCCACAAAAAGGACCTTGACATCTGGTTAGATGTTGGAGAGGTCTCAAGTAGAGAGTGTTTAATTAATGGTAATTTCTTTATCACACCTTTGATTTCGGTTCTGAAGATGAAATAAAGCTATTTTCCTATTTTTCTTTTGTTATGGTACTGGGGATTAAACCCGAGCCTTGCATGTACTAGGCAAGTGCTGTACCACTGAGCAACATCCTCAACTTTATTTTTTGAAACAAGTAGGGCTAGGTTGCCCATTTGGCCTTGAACTTGTGATCCTCCTGCAACAGCCTCCCAAGTAGCTGGGATTACAGGAGTGTACCCATCACCCACCTGCTTTATCCATTTTTCAAGGAAACAGAAGTAAAAATAGGTGATCAGAGTACCTAGCTAGATCTGTATCAATAGAGATAGTGGTGGCACATCAATTCACAAGCAACTAACTGATAAAATTTTTTATTTCACTTTTGAGTTTTTACACTTTTTCCTGATTATTCCGTGTAAGGTGAAACTAGAACTGTTTAAAAGACATACACAAATCTAGTACATCAATAACCGGGGATTTTTCTTTTTTGCTATACTATTTTCACAACCACAGGTGTGCTTGCTAGGCAATATAACCATCACAGAAGCAAACATTAGGCAGAATACTGGTAAGGAAAACAAAGCAGAGAGCTACCAGATATACAGACAGCTTGGTTCCACATTCACTACTGCATTTTCAAGCGCCAAGTATTAACTGCACATTTTTGTTCAGCTAGAAAGAAAAGAATTTTTTTTTTTTTAGTTTTTTTTTTTTTTTTGGGTTTGGTTTAAATCAGTGCATGAATTTTTCTTTTCTCATTTCAGCAGATGGACAAACAAATGAACTCTATAGCTTTATGGAATGTTAAGGGTAAGGGGTGATACTGTGAGACTGACAGGCCTGGCTATTCTTGATTCTCTCCTTTGCAGTGCCCATGCAACTTCCCTGCATTATAGGGTCTTGTGTAGACATGTCTGAGAACTGAGCTGGATGAGTACACTTTGGAGATCTGGTGATAGGCACTAACAAGCATTATCAGGGTTGGTTGCAATAAAGGGAGAACTCATGGAGATTTAAAAATACTTTTTGATTCAGATTGTGGTATGACTGAAGAGCAACAATTGTGCTGAGAACTGGAGGAAGACTGGGATGTGGTGTGAGAAGCTCTTCTCAACTCTGAAGCAAGCCTTACTCACCAAAATGCTCACCACTGTCTTGCACCCTCTGCCCACACGGCATAAAAAGTAAATAAAAGATACAGATTTCCAAAGGAAGAAAATGTAAGGAAGCAGAAGGACATACATTTTTAAGAGGGAAGAGGAAAACAAAGTCCATAATTCAAAAGAACAGGGGGAAGGAATGTTTAGATTTTAAAATTTAATGCCCCAAGTTAGGAATATCTTGAGTACTCCTCCAGTGAGAGGCAATCTCTACAGAACATTGTTCTTAAATGACTTACCCAGGAAACAGATAAGGTGGTTCATAAGATATATAGCTTGTTTTTCTTTAGCTAAGTAGTAACAAGGAAAACAGATCCGACTGTTTTGAAAAGTTGCAAATCAGTAACATATTGCTGTAGGAAAGGGGGCTTAGTCACTCATGTTATAATGAGCACTGAACCTTTTGCAGTGTCATAACCCAGCTATCTGCCACAAAGAATCTCAATTTCAGGATCTGAGTTTCCTCAAAGGAAGACACTGTAGACTTTTGTGGTCATGAACTTTTGAGTGGCAACAGCCCAAACTGGTCAAGTGTCTACAAGCCCTGAACCACAGGCAGAATTACTGTGAATTACCATTAAACTTGGATGCCAAATGATGTGTCTCACTCCAGTCCCAGCACCACAATATAGTCTCTATAACTTTCTGTACAACTTTACAACAGAATTGTATTTCAGTGACTATTTTGATATCAGATTAAACTTTCCAAAAAGTTACACATAATTCAGGTCTATTTTTTCTACCAGTAAGAGTTCTGCTAAGTTACAAAACCCCATAATCACAGTGTTCAGTTTAAAAAAATTAAGCACACAGTAATTCTGTCAATATTAATGAAATCAAAACTTCAGAATGCCGTGGCATTTATGTGACCAATCCGAGTTTTAGATACAAATACCAGCTGTTTATACCATGGACCATTTTTGCTAGGCTGAGGCTGTGAAAAATCGAAGTCAACGTACGAATTTTTGTTTGTTTGTTTTATCGCACAAAGGGATAAATGTGAAGGGTACAGAGTGACACTGAACAGATCACAAAGCATGATAGACATTAGTTCTCTCCCTCCCCAGCATCTCCTTCATCTCCCTGGTTTTCGGATGTCCACAGCTGCAAGAAAAAAAAAAAAAAAAAAAAGGTATTATCAAGGTAGGGCTACTCAAATTTACGTGGGAGTGGTTCAATCTATATCTTATTCCATCAACTGTTTAAAATTCCTTCTGTATTATTGCAGACACTGATGACTATACACATCACAATTTCAGTCATCTATAACTAACTGAATTATATTTAATGGAGTATAAATCCTCTCTTGAATCTTGGATAACAGTGAATTATTTAGCAGGTGAATAGGAAAGGCCATAAACCATACAAAAGTAGTACTTACAGTGAGATTGTCCCTAAGTAACTGCATGATCAGAGTGCTGTCTTTGTAAGACTCTTCATTCAGTGTATCCAATTCAGCAATTGCTTCATCAAATGCCTAAAACACAGAGCCTTCAGCAAAGAATCTACATGTTCTTAGAATTGTTAGTTTTTTTTTCCTTCTAATAAGTGACTATAATTTTTCTTCTTCTACAGTACTTTGGGGGAGCCTTATGTTTATAAAACTTCATAATGTGATTATAAAGCACCAATCAGCAATGATAAAATTTCCTAGACAATATAAATTATGATTTTCTAATAAACTTGGCTTTATCTAATAAGTAACTAGTATTATTGTTAAGCCTAGCACATCTGTTCTAGGTAAATTCACACAAATTTTTGTTTACCAAAAACTCTTCTAGAAAATCTCTTAATTTTTTTTTAAACTTAGATACAAAAAAATGTACAAGAGTGAAACTCACTTCACTAAACCTGATTTAATTAACCTGCTAAGTCCCAAATTTTCAATTCTGCAAATAGTTCAACAAAATTGACACAGGTATATTAAAATAGGCTGGAAACGATAACTTAGCACTTATATATCTTTATGAAAATACATATAACAGTGTCTACCATTCAATCAAACATTTGCTAAATGTTGTAATCATTCAGTTATTTTCTCAAAGAACAGAACTTTAAAAACACAATATTTATTTCCAGTTATCATAAGCGGTATAACTGTTTCTCCATTTAAGTTTTTATAGATATCCCACATCTGGGACAATGAGACTCAATAGGTTAAGAGCAGCAATTTAAGGGGTTCATTTCAGGACATTTTCCAAACTTAAAAAAAAAAAAAAAAAGAAAGAAAAGAAACAAACAACAACAACAAAAAACTGTGCGTCTGTTTACAAATACATATAAAGAAAAGGCCAAAAAAAGAAAGAGAGGAGGAAATATAGCATACAAAGAAAATGTGGTCCAGCTGGGAGTGGGGGGTACACACCTGCAATCCCAGCTACTCAGAAGGCTGAAGCAGAGGATCACAAGTTTGAGGACAACCTGGGCAACTTAGTGAGATTGTGTCTCAAAAATAAAATCAAAAGAGGGTGGGTATTGGGGATGTAGCTCAGTGGCAGAGCGCTTGCCTAATATGCACAAGGACTGAAGGTTCCATTCCCAGTACAGGAAGGAAGGAAAGGAAGGGAAGAAGAGAGGGAATGTGGTCTGATTTCTTTCATTTACACAGCCATAACCTACTATATTGGAAGGAGGATGATGATGTAAAACCAAGGCCCAAAGCTTGATGAAAAACAATAAACCACCTTTACCTGGAATGTTCTGCAACCACCCCTCAAAAACAGTAGTAGTAGTAGTAATAATAATAATAATAATAATAAATCAGCAGGAGTGTTGAGAAGGAATCACAAAGTAATAGGCCTGTATTTCTTTCATAAAAGACGTAATCCTACCCTTAAAAAAAAAAAAAAAATCTTCTAAGAAGTCCAAGACCATGAGGATGTCCCACAATAAAAGTTACTAGGAAGCTCAAAAGTCTATTAGGATTAGAAACCAGAGGATCCTTCTCACCGTTTTTGCCAGGCTGCAGGCCTTTTCAGGAGAGTTTAGAATCTCATAGTAAAAGACTGAGAAATTTAGAGCCAGGCCAAGTCGAATTGGGTGTGTAGGCTGCATTTCTTTCTTACTAATTTCAAATGCTTCCTGGTAAGCCTGCTGGGAGTTCGACACAGTGGCTGTAAGAAAGAGGAAAAGTATTAAAGGCTGCTTCTCCCACATGGTGCATCATAAACTGGATTCACAATCACAGTATTTTGATAAAGTGGGCTGATGTAAACGATCCATCAAAATGAGATGTCAGTGTCTCTACCATTCAATCAAACATTTGCTAAATGTTTATTCTAAGTCAAGTACTATATTAAGTGCTCCGGGGGAAACAATGAGGAATATAACAAAGTCTATTAAACCAATCAAGAAACATAATCTTTAACAAGATGGAACATAGAAAAATAAGGGGTTTCAGAGTTGATAGACCCAAACTGAATTCCCAACTTTTAATTCACTAGGTACACAGCTGAGAATGAGTATAACTCTCTATCCCTGGTTTCCTTTATTAGAAAAATAGGGCTGGGGATATAACTCAGTGGGTAGAGTGCATGCCTCACATGCACAAGGCCTGGGTTCAATCTCCAGCACAATAAAAACAAAAACAAAAAATGAACAGACTCCCATCTAAACTCAAAGTTGTGAGAGAATAAACAAGACTTTAAAGTACTTGGCACACCGCAGGGACACACAGCTGTTAACACTATCACAGCACCACTAACACAATATCCTTGTGACAAAAGAAATACATCACTATATGTTTCCCTTATCTGCAAAGTGTATGTTCCAAGATCCCCAGTGAATGTATAGAATTGAACCTAATTTAACTGTTTTCCTTGTATGTACATCTATAAAGTTTAATTTATAAATTAGGCACAGTAGGAGATTAACAACAATCATAAAATAGAACAATTATAATATACTCTAATAGGAGTTTGTGCTTTGTCATTAAGTACAACAAGGGTTATCTTAACACAAACATGGCCATACTATGACAGTCAATCTGATAAGTAAGATGACAATTAAAAGACCAATAGGCAGGGAACATATATACAAGGTGCATATGCCAAAGGGATGATTCACATCCCGAGGAGGATGGTATAACACTTCATCCCATTACTCAGAATAGGGTGAAATCTAAAACTTATGAACTGTTTATTTCTGGAATTTTCCATTTAATGTTTTCAGGCCTTAGTTGGCCTTAAGAAACTGAAACTGGAGAAAACAAAACTGTACATAAAAGTAGACCACTATACTTTAACGTTCTGTTTCTAAAAAGACAGCTATCAAATAATTTCCAAGAAAAAGAACTCTTCAAATGCACTCACTACACATCAGACTTTTTAACGCCCTCCACATTTACTCCTTAGACACATTCTGATTTGCCAACCCCCACGACCTCATTCCTCACAGCACAATGGTCTTTTACATTTTGATTACTGTGACATCATCTAATGTCTATGGTGCACAGACAAAAGCAAAAATTGTTGAAGTCCTTACAAAAGGAGACTAGCTCCAGTATTGGTCAAATTTGTTTAAATGTTACTTACTTTGTTTATTATCTCCAGATGCCACCTCAGAAAGATACCTAAAATAATCTCCTTTCATTTTCAAGTAGAACACCTTACTTTCTGGTTGGGTAGCATTGGGAATTAGATATTTGTCCAACAGCTCCTAAAAAATGATTCACATTATTAAGAACTTTGAATTATTTACAAGATACTAAAATTATATTTGAGATTCAAGATACAAACTACCACTACCAATTTTTTTGAAAATTAAAAATAACTTTTTTTTTTTTTAATCCAAGACTAAATGTTGTTTAGGTCCTAACAGCAGATGCCCGTATTCTTCAGTTAAAAGTCACTTTGACCATCCATAAGGGGTTCATTAAAACACAGCTATTACAATGCAAGGCTATGCAAAAATGATGTAGAACTACACTGATAACATGGAAATGCTCTCAAAAGAAATCTGAGTGAAAAAGCAGAATAAAAACACAAAAGCCATATTTGATATTAAAATATCTATGTGTACAGGCACACAAATACATAGGGGAAAAACCTGGAAGGATTATGTTGACAATGGTCCTCTAGGTGATAAGATCAGAGTGATTTTACTTTATATTACTTTGCCCTAACTTTAAAAAATAAATAAACCTGTCTTATTTCTGGAAGTAGAGGGGGGGAAATTTTTTTCCATTCTGGGAGAAAAAAAGTGATAATAGAACAAAACTGCCAAGAACTAAGTTCAGAATCAATCTGACCTGGGAAGAAACCCCTCTTCTGCCTGCTGTCTCTATCACCCTGGACCGACTGCCTTCTCACCCAAGCCTCAGTTTGCTTGGCTGTACAATGGGGGATCACAATGGCCACCTTCTAGGGTAAACTTGAGGACAAGTGAGCTAATGTACATAGTGAGCTAATGTACATAAAGTGCTTAACACGATGGCTGGCACGCAGTAAGCACTCAAAAGAGTCTAATACTATTATTAATAATAAATTCCTTTAAACATTTATGCTTACAACAAAAGTAGTTCTGAAGGAGTCCAAGCTTCGTATACAGAGCAATATTTTCGAAGAGTTGTTTTAGAATGTGGCATCCTGAAAAACTGGTTAAGAGGCAGTAAGTACCATGCTCTTCTTCACATTCTTTCAGATGCTCTTAAAAGCTGGTCTACATTTCAGGAATTATGGAACTTTCTTGCCCTTGGAATGCATGCCATACTTCATCTGAATACCAGATGTACCTAACATTCAGGAATTAGTGCACCATTAACAAACCCCCAAATGACCAACAGGCAACAAGTTTAGCCATGATACTCTTTATCTTATACCATGAATCTAATAAAAAGAGAAGCTCAATGCAAAGCTTAATTATAAGGGGATTTAAGAAGACGCAAGGGGCAGTAGTCATTTTAATATTCTTTGCAGACAGAGTGTAACTCCTTATGGGTTAGGGATGAGAAGTACTGCCTGATGACTGACAAGCTTTGAACTGGTTTTTCAAAAGAAAGGTGACATGGGCAGTAATTCGGAGAGGCAGCCAGCAGGGAAGGAGGTAGGTCAACAAGTGTGAATTCCTTTTCCCTTCAAAGCATCCCTCACCGTTCATTTTTACCTGATTTCACCTGGAAGAAAAAAAAAGTTCCCAGTGGGCTCAGGATGTGAGGGAAAGACAATATGATCATGATTTGCTCTAGGATATGCACCCCTCCCATCCATCCCCAAACTGTGGTCACAGAGAGTCAACAATCTCCCTCTAGCTTATATAAAACATTGGAGAGGAGAATCCCCAAACCACCTTCGATTTGGCTTTGGAACGCATACTGAACTTGAGGAATGTGCCTAATTTTCAGACAAAATCAGGACTCTCTACTGTAAAGGCATGGCTGGGGAGAGGATGAAAGGCAGCTCAGCTTTTTAATCCTGCCTCCCCTACAGGAGATGACATCACTACTCAGATGACTATAGAGAATAGCCTATCTGTGGCTGCATCTAAAATCCTGTCTATCTGGCCTCAATTTCTAAAGAAAAGATGTTGACTAAATCCTCCTGTTTTTCACAAGCCTTTCTGATAGGGGAGGAAAATAGCCCAGAAGTGATGAACAATCTCTGATCAAGCAAAAAAGGGGGGAGGGAGGGGAATCATATCATGTGCATAAAAGTGGGTTGTAAATGGTTTTTCAGCTTTCCAGTATACTCAGACACTCTTTCTCATAAGCTGTTTGAGAGTCTGCATTTGGACAGTGTTAATACTATTTAGAAGTCACTCTTTAAAGAGAAGCACTGGCCCCTTACCAGAACATCATTGCAGATATCCTGCAGTTCTGCCTCTATCTTCTCACGGTACTCTTTGCCCATCTGCTGCTTCTTCTCATTCCTCTCTGTTTTCTGTTCAATGCTGGAGATGACGCGCCAGGAAGAACGGCGAGCACCTACCACATTCTTGTAGGCGACAGAGAGCAGATTTCTCTCTTCATTGGAGAGTTCGTGCCCCTGTTCAGTGACTGCCTTCATGGCTGCAGCCATGTCATCATAGCGCTCGGCCTGCTCAGCGAGTTTGGCTTTCTGTACCAGCTCACTTTTGTCCATGGTCATTCCCTAGAACAAGAGCAAGAGAAAAAGAAAAGCAGATGTCAGGCTTCAGGGCCCAGGAAATACATGTGTGAATCTTCTTACAACCCCTCTGGAAAGCCTACCCAAAAGTGAAACATCTAGCTCCAAATGCCATTGACATCACAGATCACGCACTAAGCATCTATACTGTCAGGTACTTTGCTAAGGCCTTTATTTGGGTCAATTAATTTTCCAACACACACTAAAGAGAAGAATCATGAATCAAGGTGGATGGACTTGGGCTCTACCGATCACTAGCTCTACTACTCAGAGGGCAATGATCTTGGTTAGATCACTTAACCTGAGAGCTCTAGTTTCCTTATTGGAAAGCAAGAACACTACCAACTCTCTCAAAGAGGTTCTTACAAGGACAAGTGACCTAATATACATGAAGTACTATGAAAAGTTTAAAGCATTATATACAAATACCAGGTACTAATTTTGTTTAGGTATAGGTTGCAAAAAATAAAAAGTATACAGGATGTATAGAAACAGAACTTAATTAAATTTATTTGAACCACAGAAGTTCATTTAGATTTTCTCAAAACAAAAATCTCAGTGTTTTCAGATTATTATTTTATGGAACCCTTTATACAGACCAATCAGTGAACGCCTCTTAATCACCTCACCTTAAGTTAGTTCTCCACTACAATAATCTTAGAAAGTGCAATAATTTTTTTTGAAAAAAGCAATTAAAAATGATTTACTATTAAAAGTTAGTTTACATACTGTTAGCTTAAATTTACATATATCCCTCTACGCCATAGAGTAAAAATATGCTTATTCATTTATTGATTTTTGTGGTACTAAGGACTGAATCCAGGGGTTCTTTACCTCTGTGCTACATCTTCAGCCCCTCTTACTTTTTCTTTTGGGACAGGTTATTAAACTGCTCAGGCTAACCTCAAACCTGTGGTCCTCCTGCCTCAACCTTGAATCTCTGGAATCAGAAATGTTCACCACCTCACCGAGCACACCCATCCTCTTTTGGGTACCAGGGATTGAACCTAGGGACGCTTAACCACTGGGCCACATCCCCTGCCCTCTTTATATTTTTTTTAGAGAAGGGTCTCACTAAGTTGCTTGGGGCCTCACTAAGTTTCTGAGGCTGGCTTTGAACTTGTGATTCTCTTGTCTCAGCCTCCTGAGCTTTTGAGAATACAGGCACATACCACCATGCCCGGCTCCAGCTCATTTTTTAATTTTAAAGAGAGAAATTCTAAACATGAGACCCAAGCACACAAAAATGCATTATCAAATGAAGCACAAAGAAATCCAGGCAATTTAGAGTTGATTCTCCAGTTCAGAACTATGAATTTTCTTCCTACTGCTTATTATCTAAATCATATTCAGAGTTACTTCCTATATACAACTTGCTAATTGTAAGGTTACATTTAGTGAAGTAAGTCTTGCCTAGATCTATGACATCTTCACTCACAACACTAGAATGTAACTACAGCAGATAGTAATCCTCAGGAAAGACTCCATTTGCTGCTTCCCTACACATCCCAGCACATCCCAGCAGTTAGGAGTCAGCAGCTCTGTCCAATCAACACAGGCAGAAATGATGCTGCTTCCAGGCTCTAACTGTGAAAATCCTGCATGTAGTTTCCCAAGCTTTCTTCTCTTACAGCATCCACCTAAAATGTGTTCTAGATGATGCACTCATAAAAGCACGGACTGTCAGCCCAAGCCCCTGGGTAACTATCCAGTATAGAGTGTTACTAAGAGATAACCTAGTCTACTTTAATACAAGAAAGAAATATCCTATCATCCCAAAATTACATGCTTTCAGTATACCTAATTTTCTTGACCATAAAGTTTTTGGGATCAGGATAATTCCTATATATTATTAAACAATTGTACAATTGTTATTCCTGAAAGTACCAAGCACAGCAGGAGGAAACCAACTTTCAATGACTCAATTTACAGTCTGCAGTTGTAAGTCACTAGAGGTCCATCTCAAAATTCATACAACAGCACTGATGCAATTCTACCTATGAAAGATTCCAAATAATAAATTTCTGGGCAAAAGCCAACTCAAAGCTAAGCTATCCCATACAGTATAATAATAGAAATATGAGGGACGGACCTTGCTGAAAGATGCCACAAAGCTCTTCGACCTAATTAAGCCCAAATTAAGTACCCCCTTCAAACCCCTTTTCTCTCCTTCTTCAAGCATTCAAAATTTAACTCACACTTTGAAGAATTCTGAGTATTCTTTGAGACCTCCCAAATGTCCTCACCCTATTTCCTAAAATAAAACATGGCCTTTCTTATTTGAGGCCAACTATTTCAAGCTTCTCTGGGATCATCATAAGAGTTCCTGGAGATTGAAAATCATCATGTTACTATGCGACTAAATGCATATTAAAAAACAAAAAACAACAACAAAAAAAATTATTCATGTATCTACCCATTTCAAAAAATTTTAATTCTACATATACACAGAAACAATTTAAAACAAAGAAAATCCATAGCCAAATGTCCTGATGCCTACTGCTTACATAACTTTTGACTTATATAACATGGATTTTTGAAGCAGCTAGACCAATTTCAACAGGAAATGGGTTACACAACACCCAGCAGTTTGGAGCAAGGCAGTAGAGAAGGGAGAAATGAAACCATTCCTCTTTCTACATCTACAATAAATCTTCCACCCATCATCTTTCCCTATACCCACTGGTTTCAGTCTCGATCTCCAGCCCCCTTCACATCTTTGCTATGAGACCATCTTTTTTGTGGTACTAGGGATTGAACCCAGGGCCTCACATGCTACACAAATATTCCACCACTGAGTAACTTCCCTACCAGCCCCATCTTCTTAAAAGCCCAGATCAAGTCACTTTCTGCTCAAAATTATTATTTTCTGCTGGAGAGCAGAATCAGATCTCAATGCCCACCCTATCAGTGAATGCTTTCCAACCTATCTTCTCAGATTTTTCCCATAAAATGCCTACCACACAATATGTGTTTCACACTTACATACAAAGTGTGATTTTTCTGTCTTGACTCACTAAAGTCAATCCCTCTATCTGGAATGGCCTTCCCCACTCACTTGGAATATAAAGTTCTTCAGGGCATGGCTCAAAGGCCACTTCCTCCAAGAAACCTTTCCTAAGCCCAAGCTGTGTAATACAAGAACCACATGTGGCTATTCACTTGAAATGTGACTAGTGCCATCCACTGAAATCATAATATTTTGGTTATTGTACAGAAATTAATAAAATTATTAATTTCACTTGGGTTTTTGTTTTTGTAATACTAGGTACTAAACCCAGAGCCTTGCAAGGGCTCTACTACTGAGCTATACCCTCAGTCCTCTTTAAAGAAAAATTCAGATTACATATAGCTCACATTCTGTTTCTACTGAATGATACTGCTCTAAGATAAAATGACTCTCACAAGCACTTAATCTATACCTGTCATGTCTTATCACATTTCTTCAGTATTAAAATTATTTGTATATACCTCAAGTCCCTTCCTATACAAGCTTCTTTTGGGATTGTCTCCCACAACATCCTGCACATAATCAGTAAGAACAAATAGCCATCCAATGAATGGATAATTCCTAAAAAGAATAAAACTACAAATTTGGTAGCCTTCTCTTTTCTCAAGAAATTCCAAGCTTCTATTCCTCGAGTATACTGAAAACTCGTATTTGCACCTCACTCTGTGTTTCTGGCCCTACTTTAAAATCACTCTTCCTCAACTACTTCTTTAGCTCTGCCTGTACTTTCACTCAATAACTCTCAGCACTTTTCGTCACTCCACCAAGTCCACAATCCACCTGGCTTTCAGGGTCCTCATAACTTGGCTCCTACTGATCAACCAGGCTTTCTCACCCACTGTTCTCCACGTACCCTTCTCTCAGGCTGGACATCACCACATGGCCTATAAAATGCCATGCTCAAACATACTAAAAACTGCTTTTGTTGTTCTCTTCATGTAGAATGCTCTTCTATACTCTTTAATTCCTGCCTATGCAAACCCTGGCCAACCATCCAGGGCCAGAAAGCACACATTGGTCTACCATGCCTACACCTCAAATACATATGGAGAGTTTCTTTATGATAGTCTATGGTACAGATGATGAAAACCAAACCATTTATAGTTTCACATGTGTTTCCTCCAAGGAAAATTGCATATTTATTTCAGTGTCAAAAACTGTGCTCAGTACAAGATTCATACTCAAATATGTATCTGGTAAGTTTTTCAACACTCATTACTGGGATAGCAAAGAACACAGCCTGCCTATGTATGCTGGTACAGCAGAAAAGTAACAGGGCTGTATCACAGCACAATCTGCCACTACACAGCCTTAAGACCTTGTTACATCCCAGTCTTCCAGTCTAAAAAACAAAGACAAGAGCATCTCCCTTAAGAGAGTTGCTGTGAATATGACAGGTAGGGAATTAAAGAACATTAGATGTGCAAACTCTTCTTAAGTAATACACAGTGCATGGGAATGGGGTTGTAGCTCAGTGGTAGAGTGCTTGTCTAGCAAGTGTGAGGCATAGGGTTCAGTCTTCAGTACCACTACATAAAAATAAACAAATAAAGGTTCATCCACAACTCAAAAAAAAAAAAAAAATAAAATAAAAATATATATATATATATATATATATGAATGAAAAGCATAGTGTACAAATGTTTTGAGGTATTACTATTATGGTAACATCACTGCTTAAACCCACAAAATGCTGTGAGGTTGGATTTTTTTTTTAATCTATTTATCCATCTATCCATCCATCCATTCTGGAGACTGAACCCAGGATCACTCTACCACTGAGCAAGCAAATGGGTGAACTATCAATCAGTACTGCGAATCAAACCCAGGGGCATTCTATCACAGAGCTACATCCTCAACCCATTTTATTTTTTATTTTGAGACAGGGTCTCACTACATTACCAAAGCTGGCCTTGAACTTGCAATCCTCCCGTCTCAACCTCTGGAGTGGCTGAGATTACTGGTGTGCACCATCATGCCCAGCTGGATTTGTTTTTAAATATACAAGCCCATGAGTAGAAAAAGCAAGTCTAAATTATTCTTGCACAGGAAATAACCCCTCAATGAAATAAAAATGGGAATACATGTTAACTGACCCTTATATAAGTTCCTAATCAAATTTTCTAGAGATGACAACTAGTGATGGTTTACCATCAGGATATAATTTTTCTTCTGAGCTTTAAAAAGGACTATAGACTGGTCATCAAGCCCAGTACCAATCTCAGAGAGTCAACAGGAGACAAACTCATTGCAGGACAAAGTTGGGGGTGGGGTGGGGGTTGCAGGGAGAGTGTCCTAGCTCTGCAGTGAGCTAAGAGAGTTTTCCTGTGCCTGGCATATTTCAAGAAGATAACGACATGCTTGAGAATAAAGTTACCAAGCACTCTCATATGGTGGTGACGGGTGTCAATCTGTCCGAAGTAACCTGATGCAGCAAGTCAGAGGACTAGGAAGCATTTGCTAATAAATATAGCAATTGCATAGTGAAAAACATTTAAATATACAACAATAGGGAAATGATTTAAAAAAAGAGAAAGAAAGATGGCACAAGATTACATGACCATCTATGAGTCATAAAAGAACACAGCCTGTGATTAGCACCAGGAGTACAAAATAATTTGTCTTATAAGAAAAACTTTTTAAAAACAGAAGTTAGAGGTTTAGAGAAACAGAAAGCTATGAAAAATAATTCTAAAGGTGTCAACAAAATAACTATTTCCTTCAAAGAAACTAAACCCTAGCCCAGATGACAAATGCTGGAACAAGTGTATCTAATAACCAACATAGCCCCACCATCTCAACTCTTTGCCTAAGTTTTTCTAATCAGGGTCAAAATTCTGAGAAGTTATTTCCCAGTGTCCAAAGGCGATACCCAAGGATAAGGACAAAAAAATGACTATAATCAATCTTTCTCACTATATATATGCTTGTGTGTGCTATGTGTGTATACATATATTTTAAAGGGCACTGCAAAGGAAGAAAGAATTTGAAAATGAGCCGGACTCAATGGCGCAAGCCTACAATCCCAGCGGCTTGGGAGGCTAAGGCAGGAGGTTTGCAAGTTCAAAGCCAGCCTCAAAAACTTAGCAAGTGGGCTGGGGATGTGGCTCAAGTGGTAGCACGCTCGCCTGGCATGCGTGCGGCCCGGGTTCGATCCTCAGCACCACGTACAAACAAAGATATTGTGTCCGCCAAGTACTAAAAAAAAATAAATGTTAAAAAAAAAATTCTCTCTCTCTCTCTCTCTCTCTTTCTCACTCTTTCTTAAAAAAAAAAAAAAAAAAAACTTAGCAAGGTCCCAGGCAACTCAGTGAGACCCTGTCTCTAAATAAAATACAAAAATGGGCTGGGGATGTGAGTTAGTGCTTGAGTTTATCCCCAGTATCCTCCACCCCAAAAAAACAGATTGAAAATGATGGCTGTGGCCATCATTAACTTTCAACTATATTTTATTTTTGAGGAAAACAAAGCACTCAATTCTAAAATAACATTGAGTTAGAAATTTAAAATGAGGATTCGATCATCTCTTATATATCTGGAATTACCCAAGTTTTATATAAAACATATTGGTGGAATCTGTTTCAGGAAAGCCCTACATACAACACATCAGGGTTTCTATAGAGAAACTAAGCGACCCCCGCCCATATTTCCATATTATAACTTCTCTGCATCTCAGTTTCCTGTTAAAAGTAGATATTAACAGCTACCAAATAAAATAATGCACATAAAATGCCTATCTGGTGCTAGTCAAAGTAAAAGCTTACTCATAAGCTACTTCACAAAAATGTAGTGCATATAATCAATGTGTGTTGAAAGAACTGCAAAAGGAAAAAAAATAGATTATTTCCAAGAACTCTGAATTAGTCACTGAGAGTAGTTCAAAAGAAATGAAAGACCTTCCCTCCCAGAACATAAACTTGAATAGTTGGAACATAAGAAAATGTCATACCTTTGTGGGTTACAATGCTTCTCCTCAGAAAAGCTACCTGCTAGAATTAGAGGAAAGTGGTTTACTTCAAAAGTATACAGGTCCCAAACTCCTTTTATGGGATGAAGAGCTGTGGTTAAGAAACAGAAAGGAAACTCCAGGTGGTGACAGGAAAACAGATGTATGCACAAAGTACAGTATGTTTTTCAATGACAGAAAGCAAAGGCCAAAGTGGAAAAAGGCATGAGAACAATTATTAATCCAGAGAGGAAACTGACAGGTGCCATGGATGCAGACACTTTTAGGTCCTGATGCCCCAGGGCACTGACCAATTATTGCCTTCAGTCTGGCATGACTGCCAGGTGGCAATAACTTGGGCGTTACCCCAGCTCGGATAACAAGGCGTGACTCCAGGTGCAGGCCTCACCTGCAGGGGTTGAGCTACACTCCCCTGTTCCTTTGTAATCCTACCCCTTTGCCCTTTTTGGGATAGAATGTTCCATGGAACCACCCCTTGTATGTTCCCTATATAAGAATAAAAAATTCCAGCAGCTTTCTCTCTTTCCATGGACCCTTAAGGTTGCAGTCGTCTCCAGAATATTGAAAAGGTAATTCTGTGTGGTTGTGTGCTTTCTTTTTTGAGTTACTGGAATAGTCAGACTTTGTGAACCCAGCATTAGGTCACCAGCTAGCATAGATGGTGATAGACAAGAGCACCTTGAAAACCCAGGCTCAAAGTCTCAGTGGGGTAAAGAACTGACTGCAAATTCTGAACAGCAGTCAGATGTATCATTCCAGATAGAGCAACCACGGAACCATGAAGTAGAAGTTACAGCTCTGGAGTCACTCTGCTGAAGGGAAAACCTGCCAAGCTCCAGCAGGAGGGACTGAGAAAGTCAGCAGGACCAGCTGGCTAGTGGGTGTTATCCAGAAAAAGTCAAGTACTCCTGGCTCTCAAAGAAAACTACTCACTGAAAAACCTACTCTAAAAATGTATGTGTGCCTTTCTACACACAAAGTAGAGTCCTGTAATAAATTTCATTTCATTCAAACATTTGCAGGTTCTTCGTTAGAATCATAACATGTTATCTGAAATACAAAATCATTAACTTTATGTCTGGTGAACACTGAATGGTGAGGGGAAACTGTACCTGTATTTCAGAATTCCTTCTTTCACATCAATTTTGAATACCATTGTTAATTATGTCCAATTAGCCATGATTAAATTTAAGCACCCAAATAAATGGCAGCCAAAGTATACCCTACACAAAGGTTAAAAAATAAATGGTCAATGAGTGAAGGGGCATTTACTATGTATCTTATTTCTTTCAATTCTAAATTGCTTTCTTTGAAGATTTTTTTTTAAAGAAAGACACATGTTAATTAACCTACGCCTATTTCTAAAATGGGTACACATTGATTTATTGTAAATGTCTTTGTTGACTCCACACTAGATTATGAGCTTAAGATAGGAATCCAGACTCTTGTATTTGGATACTCAACTTAGAGCTCAATGCCTACCACACTGAACAGCAAATCACTTAATCAAGTGACACATTTTTGTAACGAAGTGAACAAGTTATTATTGCCCATGTGGACAGGGGCAAGTAGATGACATCTAATCTATAAAATACACTGTACATATAGTCTAGATTAGACTCCTGTTTGAAGAGTCAGCTCTAATCAGGAGACAACACTATGCCTTTTGACTAATATTTTTCGGTACCTATCACCATATTTATAGATTCAAATGGAGTTTCAACAAATCTTTGAAATACCATCTATTTTTTCCATTCAGAAATCCAATCAGTTAGCTATTGGGCTTAATAAAAATATCCATTGTTTATGGTCTGTTCAAATGGACAAAGCACTTAGGGATTTATAGCAACTCATTTAATCCTAAGTATTCTTATGAAGTAGGTGATACTGTTCCCTTTTATAAAGAGTAACTCACTTAGGGTCACACAGCTATAGCTAAACCAACATTAATTTAAAAACTAATGTTCTTTTCTCAATGTCTTCTAAAGATCAATTATTATTCCCAATGCTTACTTCAAGAAAAAACAGACATCAATTTTTTGAAGAATCATGCAAAGTTGGTATATATTTTAAAAACTCATCAAACAAGCTTTAAGGTGAAGTTCTCAATGAAGGACAAAAAATAATAATGGATAGGGTTCACATCTAATTTATTTTGCCCTTTAATAAGTTTGTCCTGGTCAAGGCCATTCAGAAATAACTCTTCTTGGGTTGCCTACAGAAAACAATGAAATAAACAACTAGGACAGGAAAAAAATCACAAAATAAAGAACTGCTGGAATAACTTGTCCCTGCAAAGCCATCATTCATTTTCATCTCAGTACAAGTATTTGAAACATGTGACCATGCCTCTTTTAGAAGATCTTTGGTAGAGAAAGCATTATCATGATTCACTTTGAGCACACATATCATGAAATAAAGCATTGTATTCTATTCATCCTTTTTAAGCATTTCCCTTAGAAAACTCCCCTCAGTACCTAGCTCCAGCTGTTAGTTTCTCCATCCTGATGTGCAGATGACTATGAGGATCCTATATTCATGCAGCAATTAAAATGCTTCTAAAACTTAAAAGTTGCTATTATATAAGTGTGATTTCCTGCCCCCTAATGTGTGAACTGTCATCTCTCCCTAGAGGAGTGTAGAAACCAAGCAACTTAAAAGTCCCTCTACAATGAAATTTTAGTTCATTCTCCAAGGTATCCTCATTTACGAGAAAAGTACTTTGTTGCCACATGAGCAGGCAGCATAACAAGACGTAATAATTTAAAATTTTCTCTCTACTTATGTAGATCTTTCCCTCATCTCCTCTACCCCAACAATATATAGAAAACCTAAAAATCAACCAAGAAAAAAAGTAGTATGATGAACAGTATATAACGATGATCATGACCAAATTCTATTAGATAAAGAACCTGGAACTGTGTGTCACAAAGGTAGCTGATGAACCTTCTCCCTGGTCTGAAGCAAGTACCAGAAAAACTGGATTTTGCAGAAGCTTGTTTCCTGACGCACACCAAATGTATCATTCCCACAGGCCAGAAAAGGTATACCCCCCAATAAATCACAGTATACCTGTCTTTAAAATTAGCTATAGCTTCAGTTTAAATACATTTACTTTAATAGGATATATGTAAAGAAAAATGAAGGACTAAATGGTATTCACCATAAAATATACATGTTATTCCATAAGTAGAAATCTATCATTCCCTAGAGTCAAACCACCTGGGTTTGATTCCCAATTCCAGCACTTACCTTGTGTTGGTATCCTTGGGAAAAATTACTCTTCTGTGCCTCAGTTTCCTCATCTACAAAATAAGGCTAATAGTACTTACTTCTTATTGGCTGTTACAAAGACTGAGTTAATATATATGTGCTTAGTGCACAGTTTGTGCTACAAATGCTAGCTATTATAACTAATGCTACTTCATCAGTTGGTGAACATTACAAATAAGTAGATTCTATGTTATATAGCACATATGCTGTAACTAAATATGTGTACGTTCATGAATAAGGTCAAAAACTATTAAAAATATATACTACAGAAAGGTTGATCAATGGGTATTTATAAGTTTGACAGGAGTAAGAAGTTCTGATTTAACAGTAGGGTGGGTGACTATAGATAACAATTATATACTATATATCTCAAAAACCTGGAAGAACTTTGTTTAATCTGATTTAAATATTATAGGATACATACATGTACTGAAATATCACAAAGAACGTCATTTATATGTAGAGTTTTTATGTTACCAATTTAAAAGGGGCTGGGGATGAAGTTCAGTGATACTGCTTGTCCATTAGCTTGTGTGTGACTCTGTGTTCAATTGCCAACATGGCAAAAAATGAATAAACAAATTTAACCTAATATTTTTAAAAATTTATATTCCAGGTGCTTATTTTGAGTATGTCATAATGTATCAAAGACTGCATTACCATTTGCACTGTACAGATGAGAAAATGATTCAGAAAGGCTGGATTTGTACATGTAAAAGAAGTTCTATAATGATATATCATTTTTTTCAAAGCAACAAGTACAAAAGCAGGGTTGTAAAAAGGCCTCATGAAAACTCCAAAGTTAGGAAAGCTAAAAACCAGAATGATTAACATGCTTAAAATTACACAGCTAGAAAATACTGCAGGCAAGAACTATATCAAATTTATTTAACTTCAACTTCAGCACTCTTTCTGTTTCTGTATCAACAGTCAAGTGGGGGAAATGCACTTTTTGCCACAGCCCAAATCTCTTAGAGACTCTGCCTGGGGAACTAGCATCAAGGGAATTTGTTCAGCCTGGTTTACAGAGGCTGCCTCCCAGATCTATAGAGCTCCAATTCTAAAATGGCTTCAACATAACACAAGCACTGCATGATGGGAAATGTTCAGAAGATTATAGGGTAGAAGCCATAGGAGCCATACTCCAGAGGCTGATGGTCCATAAATATTTGCTACTGACAAAAGAGAATATTCAATTTGCAAATAGATATGTGGTTTAGGCCAAATCACCTCATTTTTGGTAAAGTCTTCATCTGTAAGATGGGTGAATGGTTTCTTATCTCACTGAAGGCAGAGGCCAGGAAAATAATTCTGCAGTTGCTACCATTTAGAAAGCCATGCTTAAGATTTTAAATTAGGGGCTGGGGTTGTGCTCAGTGGTAGAAGGCTTGCCTAACATGTGTGAGGCCCTGGGTTCGATCCTCAGCACCATATAAAAAGACATTGTGTCCATCTACAACTAAATAAATATATATTTTTTTCCATTAAAAAAAAAAAAGATTTTAACTTAGACCCAACAAAATTGACAGGTTTCACACTCACCATTCTGTGTGCAGCTAAGGACAAGGATCCTAGAAAAACAGGTTCAGACAACTGAGACAGCCCTAAGAAATGCGGTGCACTGGAGGCAGTCAAGAAGAAATTCACCACCAAGAACAAATAATACTTATAAATTTTCAATAGGAAAATGCAAAAAGCTGAGTAACCATGTGTTCAGTTCTATAAACTGCATATGTATGTGGTTTCATATGAACAACCGAGACAATGAGAAGTGCAGACAACTCTCATATTTTTGTAAATGCTTCTTCACCTTTCTGTTTTGGCTCCTGTGACCGGCTGATTTTATATATTCATAACATCACCTTGCCAAATTCCATCTCCCACACAGGGCAAGTAAAATCAGAGCCTGATGCTATCTAGCCTTACCAAAGAGAAATGCAGTGAAGGTAAGGACAAGAGACATGCATTTTTAAAGAAAGGCTGGCAAATTGTCTTACTAATGCTGCCACCTTTGAAACCCCCATTACATGCAAGTTCTCCATTTGCAATAGACAAAGATGTACTCATCTGATGAAAAAGAATCCACATCACGCCCACCCATTCCCCACCCGGGAGGCCATCAGGCAAATTTCAGACCGAAAAATGGATGGGGGAATTTTGGGCAAGGACACAAAAGATTCTGGCATTAAATGTAACTAAATAACATGGGGCGATATTCCACTACTCAGCCTGTGGTATTTTTTTCTTCCTGGGGATTCCGCCTGATTCAGTACCCGGTTCCAGTGAATCCCTTTTTGATTCAAACCTCAACCCTGCTTTTCCCAGGGAATCTCCGTCCTACCAAGCTCCCAAACCATTGAAAGATGATGAAACGGCTTTACTGCAAAGTGGGAGGGGGTTTTCCCCTGCAGTCCGCCAAGGTTAAACCCTTTACTCCTCCGGGGGAGTCCAGCAGGGGTGCTGGGGCTCGGAAACTCGCCCGCGAGGTGAGATTTCAGTTTCTGGAAGCAGAATGCACGGAGCAGTCGTGACAGGGATGAAGGAGACGGTTCGCGCCCACTGAATCCCAGGGAGAGAGGGGGGCTCGGTAGGGTGTGCAGGGGGGCGTTTCCGGGGCCCACGCCCGACCGTCCGTTTCAGCGCAGTACGGAGCCGCACCCGCCCGCCGGGCAGGGCTGCGGGCTGCGAGGGAGGCCCGGGCTTCTCCCAGAGGCAGAGGGCCCGGCCCCGGAAACAGGGAGGGGCCGCGGCAAAGCCGAGCCCGCGCCGCAAGCGGCCGCGCGGGGCCGAGGAGGCCGCGCGCCGCTACCCGCGCAGCTCCCCCGCGGGGCCGCGGTGGCTGTCTCGCAGCCCGAGAGGGGCTTCTAGCTTGGGCCCCTGGGGGCCCCGGGTGGGCCTGGCTGCACTCACCGTGGCAGGGCTGCAGGGGCCTAAAGTGCTTCCGACGAAGCTCTAAGAATGGCAACCGATTCCTTCCCAAGCCCACTCCTGAGGCGGCGGCAGCGGTGGCTGCAGTGGCTGCAGTTGCGGCGGCGACGGCGGCAGCTACCCCGGCTCCGGAATCGGCGGCGGCGGTGGCGGCAGCTCCACTTCCGCCCCGGCCACCACTTCCGCTCCGGCCCAAGTCCCGCCCCACCCTATGCTGTCGCCTCATTGGGCAAACGAGGCACGGGGTTGCCCTGGCCTCCCAAGAGGGGCGCTGACGGAAGGGAGGAGGAAGAAGAGCGGAGGGCAGGGTTGTAGCGGACGGGGGAGGGTGTCGGTCTCTGGGTGGGAGAGAGGAGGGGGCGGGCGAAGGGGAAGGAAATGGGGCGGGGGAGCAGGAAGAGGAGGTGGGAGGAGAGAGGGCGGAGCTGGGGGTGGTGGTCAAGTAATCGGATGTGTGGGAACGAGGAGGAAGGGGAGAGAGGTTTGGAGAGGGGCTGCCCTCTTTGCTTTGGGTAGGAACTCACAGGGCCCCAAGAATTCGAGGGTCATCGGCTCCCACCCCCATAAAAGTAATCCTCATGGGGTCGGAGGCCAAGGGCAATTCTGTTTGCTTTGTGCATTGGGAATACTGGTCCTAGAGCAGAGAAATGTGCATTCCTGTATTTTTTAGTTAATCCAGCTTTTAGTCCTTTAAGGTAGTTCTTCCCTTTGTGGACTAAAAAGGCCACAGGAAGTGCCAGGAACCAAACACACCAAGGACTTTTAAAAAACAAAACCCCCCCCCCCAAAACCTGTGTACATTATTTATTCATTGAGAATACCCCCTCCCCAAGGCTCCTAAGGGAAGCTTCAGCAGGGAAAAGAGGTCTCCTTGTCGCCCCACTCTCTTGGCTGCTGTCATCATTATCAACATTTTACTCGTTGACTCTTAAACCCAGCCATTCAAAATGCCTCCGCCTTCATTCCCTTTCCTCCATTCTTTCAACAAACATTAAGCAAGCTTTCTGCTTAGTCCGGGAACAAGACAGACGGGCGCCCTGCTGGCTTAGAGTTTACAGACTGGTAGGAGAAAGAACAAAGTAAATAGGCCTTTGTCATCTCTCCTTTACCCTTACTTAGCTTAATGATAGACTTCTAATTCACCACCCTCCTCTCATCCCTGCCCCCATCAACTGCCAAATGATCTTTTTAAAAATGCAGTTGTAATCGTGTCCCCTTTCTTGCTTAAATCCTTTGATGATCACTTAGACCCAAAAGTGAGACAATCAAGGTTCCTTAAGTGAGACAATCAAGGTTCTCAAGAAGCCGCCCTTACCCTTCAGCCATCACTTGCTATTTTTCTCCCTTTCTAAACACCCCAATCGTTTGTATGACTCCTTATCCTTCTAATAGGGCGTTCCAGCATTGCTAAACAGGTTGAGTAAGTTGCCAACATTTTAAAAAAACAGATTGCTGTGTGGACAAAAATCTGCATTCCTCCCTTGTCTGGCAACAGTGTGCCCATTTTCTGTATGGTAACAGTTGGTTGAGGCAGAGAAATGGCTGCCCATTCTAGAATGTGCATGGACTTTCCAAAGGCCAGGGAGTGGTCACAACCTGAGTTTCCCTTTCTCATTATGTTATCTGACCTATAGCCCATCACCACTGGACCACACCACATGGCCTTAACCTAATACTACATTACCTTTTAACTTGAACAAGATTAAGAGAGTGTTGTGTAATGTAAAAAGCATGGATTTTAATCAGAATCACTGGATTTGAATCCTGGAGAGATTTCCTAGTACAAACTTCCCCATGGGAATCTGCCTTTGGCTGACCAAAGGCCAGTAATCTAGAGACTGCTCAGACTGCAGTAAACTTTAATGTGACATGACTGTGTCTTATGCCCCTATTCAGAAAATAGCCTATTGGGTCAGAAGGCTTATAATGATTACACCACAAATTACATCATGAGTGTGCTGAGTGAACAGCACTGCCCTTTGTCAGGCCATTCTGAGTGCCTACTAACAAGTTGCATGGATTCTCCTTTCTCCATCTCTGCGTTCTAGGTCAGGGGTCAGCAAACCACAGCTGTTAACTGACAGACATAAAGATATTAAAATATAATGTGGTAGATGCAACCATAGGACTATCAATATGTGGGGGGTATTATGGGGGGTATTATGGTATTATGAAGAGAAGGGCATCTAGCCCATCTTGGGAGTAGTTGGAGAGCAGGAAAGACTGCCTAGAAAAGGTGGTACTTGATCCTTAGATACTGCAATAGATTTTTTTTTAAAATAAAGAATAGTTTTAGATTTATAGAAAAATTGACCAGATAGCGCACAGAGTTCCAATATTCCCCTTTCCCTCAATATACAGTTCCCCTGTTACTAACATATTGTATTCATGTGGTACATGTGTTATGATTGATGAGCCAATATTGATACATCGTCATTAACTAATGTTCATAGTTTGTATTAGAGTTCAATCTTTATGTTGTTCAGTTCTAGAGGTTTTAATAAACATAGGATTTGATGCACCTGTCAACCTTAAGAAGAATTTCATTGCCCTAAAAATCCTGTTTCAATCATTCACACCTCCCTCCCTTCCCTACTTTCAAAAACCTTTGGCAATCACTAACTTTTTACACTCTTTAGAGTTGTGCCTTTTCCAGAATGCCTTAGAGTTGAATTATATAATATGTAGCCTTTTCCATTTGAATTCTTTCATGAAGCAATAGGATTTAAAGTTCCTTTATATCTTTTTATGGCTTGATAGCTCCTTCTTTTTTATCACTGAATAAATATTCCACTGTATGAACAGTTTGTTTATTCTTTAACCTATATTTAGATTGGCCTGTGTCTTCCAAAAAGATATATTGAAGTCCTAAATCTTGATATCTGTGAACATGATCTTAGTTGGAAAAGGGTCTTTGCAGATTTAGTCAAATTAAGATAAGATCACTAGAGTGGGCCCTGATCTGACATGACTGTGTCCTTAAGAAGAAAAAAGAGAGACACATGGAGAATGAGAGAGGCAGAGACTGGAGCAATGCAGCTGCAAGCCAGGGAGCACCAAGGATCAATAGCCACCACCAGAAACCAGAAAGAGGCTTGGAAAGATTCTACCCAGAGGCTCCGAGGAAACATGCTCTTAGACACATTGATTGCAGACTTCCAGCCTCTAGAACTGTGAGCAAATTCACCTCTGTGACTTTAAGCCACAGGCTTTAGTACTTTGGTACTTTATTATGCCAGTCCCAGGAAACTACTAGACTCATTGAGGTATCTCTTGATTCAGATTTTGATGATTATGAATAAAACCACTACTATGAATAAAACATCTGCATGTAGGTTTTTGTGGTGACATGAGTAAAAATGGACAAGGATGACTGCTAGATCATACATTTAAACTATGTCTAGCTTTGTAAGAAGCTATCAAGTTGTCTTCCAAAGTGGCCGTACCATTTCTCATTCCTTTCAGTAACACAAGAAAGTTCCCATTGCACCACACGCCTGATGACATCTGGTTAGTCCATTTTATTTGTTCTTCATGTCTATTTGTTTTCTGTTATTCTGGATTTTAGCCATTTGAATTGGTAGCATGTAATGGTAACTCATTATTGTTTTCATTTCCAATTCCCTGATGACATATTAAACATCTTTCCATATGCTTATTTGCCATCTGTGTATCTTCCTTGATGAGATGTCTGTTCTAATTTTTTGCCCATTTTTAAACTGGGTTGTTTGTTTTCTTATTATTGGATTTTAAAATTTCTTCATATGTTTTGCATATCAGTCCTTTATCAGATATGTGCTTGGAAAGTATTTTCCTCCAGCCTATATTCTATCTTTCACTCTCTTTAACAGTGACTTTCCAGACCAGAAATTTTTAATTTTCTTCTTTTTTTTTTTTTTTTTTTGCAGTTCTGAGGATTGAACCCCAAACCTCACACATGCTTGGCAAGCACTCTGCATCCCCAAGAGGACTTTTTAATTTTAGTGAAGTCTAAACCTGCTGATTTTTCCTTCCTGGATCACATTTTTTGGTATCTAAAAACTTGTTGCCAAACACAGGATCACCTAGATTTTTATTTCTAATGTTATCTTTTAGAAGTTTCATAGTTTTGTATTTTACATTTAGGTCTGTGATCTGTTTGGGGTTAATTTTTGGTGAAAAGTTAAAGGTCTGTGTCTAGATTCAGTTTTTCTTTGCGTGTGTATGTTCGATTGTACCTGCACTCTTAAAAAGACTTTCTTTTCTCCATTGAATTTCCTTTGTTCCTTTGCATAAATCAGTTGACTATATTTGGTGGGTCTCTTTTCAGTTTCTCTATTGGGTTCCATTAACCTGTCGTCTATTTTTTTTGCAGTGGGTGGGGGGATGATATCAGGGATTGAACCCAGAGGCTCTTTACCATTGAGCTAGGTCCCCAGCCCTTTTATTGCTTTGTTTTAAGGCAGGGTCTCACTAAGTTGCTGAGGCTGGCTTCAAACTTGTGACCCTCCTGCTTCTACCTCTATTTGTCTGTTCTTTTGCCAATACCACCTTGTCTTGATCACTGTAGTCTTTTTTGGTTTTGTTTTGATTTTTTAAAAAAATTTTGTTTTTTGTTGTTTATTTGTTTTTGTTTATGTTTCTAAATTTTTTTCTTTGCTTTCTGAGGTCTTCCAGTAAGTCTTGAAGTCAAGTAGTATCATGGATCATATCACACTACCAGCTTTGTTTCTGTTTTTCAGCTCTGTATCTGCTGCTCTGATTGTTTTGCCTTTCCATATAAATTTCACAATCAATTTGTTGACATCCTAAAATAACTTGAAATTTTGGTTGAGATTATGTTGAATCTATAGACGAAATAGAGAAGAACAATATCTTAACAATATTGAATCTTTCTAATGTGAAAGTGCAAATCCAAGTATTTAAATTTCTTTTAACTTCTTTCATCAGAGTTTTATGGTTTTCCTTACATAAATCATGTACATATTTTATTGCATTTAAAACCTATTTTGTGCTAATATAAATGATACTGTCTTTTAATTTTAAAAGTTCATGAGTTTATTGCTATATAGAATAGCAACTGACTTTGTATATTACTAACCTTATATTCTGCAACCTTCCTTTTTAAAATTTTTTATTAGTTATTGATGGACCTTTATTTATGTATTTGTTTATATGCGGTGCTGAGAATCAAACCCAGTGCCTCACACATGCTAGGCAAGTGGTCTACCACTGAGCCACAACCCCAGCCAGCTCCTATTTTTGATTATTAGTTACAGGAGTTTTTTTGTTTGTTTGATTGGTTGGTTTTGTTAACCAGTTCTTTAGAATTTTTCACATTGATAATCTTGTCTTTTGTGAACAGAGACAGTTTTATTTTTTCTTTTCTTTTTCTATTAAATTAGCTAGGACTTCCTGTAATATGTTGAATACAAGTGTTGAGAGGGGACAACCTTGCCTTGTTCCAGATCTTAGGGAGAAAACATTTAGTTTCTCATCATTAACTATGTTGCATGTCACAGAGTTCTTGGAGATATTCCTATCAAGTTTAAGAAATTCTTTTTCTATTCTTAGTTTTCTGAGAGTTTTTATAGTGAATTTGTATTGGGTTTTGTCAAATGCTTTTCCTGCAATTGTTGATAAGATCACATGATATTCCCCCCCTTTAGCCCGCTGTTGTAATAGATTAGATTCATTAGTTTTTAAATTTTGAACCAGACCTGTATGCCTGGAATAAATTCTACTTGGCATGGTGTATGACTCATTTTATATATTGTCAGATTTGATTTGTTAACAAATTGTCGAAGATTTTGCATGCATTTTAATAAAAGAAATTGGTCTGTATTCCCTTATACAATGTCTTTGTGGTATTAGGGTAATTCTGGCCTCATAGTATGAGTTAGAGAGTATTTACTATGCTTTTACCTTAGGGATGAGATTGTAGAGACATAGTATCATTCATTCCTTAAATATTTGGTAGAATTGACCAATGTAATTATCTTGGTCTGATATTTTCTTTTTTGGAAGTATATTAATTTTGGGTTCAATTTCTTTAATAAATATAGGCCTATTCAGATTGTTCTTTTCTCATTCTGTGAGTTTCGGTACTTGTGTCTTTCATGGAATTGAACCAGATTATCTGTTACATTAAATTTGTAATCATAATAATATGCTTTTTTAAAAAATATATTTTTAGTTGTAGTTGGACACAATACCTTTATTTTATTTATTTTTATGTGGTGCTAAAGATAGAACCCAGCGTCTCGCACATGCTAGGCAAGTGCTGTACGGCTGAGCCACAACCCCAGCCCCTCATAATATGCTTTTTGTTTTAAAAAAATATGTATTTTTTAGTTGTTGATGGACCTTTATTTAATTTATTTATATGTGGTGCTGAGAATCAAACCCAGTACCTCACACATGCTAGGCAAGCACTTTACCACTGAGCTACAACCCCAGCCCCATAATAGGCTTTTATTATCCCTTTAATGTCCATGAGATCAGTAGTTATAGCCCTTATTTCATTTATGATTTTAATTTCTATCTTTGTTCATCTGCCCTGAGGCTTATCAATTTCACTGATCTTTTTGAAGAAACAGTTTGTGCTCTCATCAATTTTCTCAATTGTTTTCTTGCTTCTAATTTCATTGATTTCTGCTCTAATTTTTATTATTCTGTTTTTACTCCTATTTGCTCCGAGTTTATATTACTCTTTTTTCTTGAATTACTTGAGGTGTAAGCTTAGATTAATGATGTTAACATGCATTCAGTGCTACAAACTTCACTCTAAAAACTATATTTCCTGCACTTCTCAAATTTTGATTTTCATTTAATAAAGATATTTTAAATTTTCTCTTGAGACTTCTTCTGTGACCTATGAGTTACTTACAAGTGTTAATTTCTAAAATGGGGAGATTTTCCAATCATCTTTCTGTACCTAATGTCTAGTTCAATTCCATTATGTTATATTTTAAAGGATTTCTCATCTTTTAAACGTTTTTAAACGTCTTATGGCCCAGAATATAATCTACCTTGTTAATGTTCCATGTGGGCTTGAGAATAATGTGTTTGCTGCTGTTTGGAGATGAAGTATTCTTTTGGATTCAGTTGGGTCCAGTTGGTTGATGGTGCTGTTTAATTCACCTCTGTTTTTACTGATTTTTCTGCCTGCTGGGTCTGTCAATGAGTGATAGAGCTGTGATGAAGGGTTCAACTGTAACAGTACATTCACCTATTTCTCTCTGCAGTCTTTGCCTCACATGTTTGGTGGTCTTTTGACAAAAGATGTGTACACATTAAGGACTGCTGTGTCTTTTTGGAGAACTTATTCCTTTATCATTATGTAATGTCCATCTTTATCCTGCACATTTTCCTTATTCTGAAGTCTGCTTTGGCCCAAATTAATATGGTCACTCCCGCTTTCTTTTGATTAGCGCTAGCATTGGGGATATATCTTTCTTCATCCCTTTACCTTTAATCTGTCTTTATATTTAAAGTGGATGGTTTGTTTGTTTGTTTATTTATTTATGTACCAAGGATTGAACCCAGGGGTGTTCTAACCACTTAGCCACATCCTCAGCCCTTTTTATTTTTTATTTGAACATTAAGTTGCTGAGGCTGGCCTTCAACTTGTGATCCTCCTGCCTCAGCCTTCAAGATCACTGTGATTACAGATGTGTGCCACCATGCCTGACTTTAAAGTGGATTTTTTATAGAAAACATATAATTGAGTCTTGTTTTTGTGTTTTTATTCTCTTTGTCCCCTTTAACTGATATATTTAGGCCATTCCATTTATTGTGATTACTGATAGAATTATATTAATATCTACTATATTTGTAACTGTTTCTATTCCTTGTACTTTCTTTGCTCCTTTTAAACCTTCCCTTCTTTTTCTATCTTCTCTGTTTTAAGTTGAGCCATTTATATGATTCCATTTTCTCTCTTTTTTTTAAAACTTTTTTTTTTTAGAGAGAGAGAGAGAGAGAGAGAACTTTTTAATATATATATATTTATTTAGTTTTTGGCGGACACAACATCTTTGTTTGTATGTGGTACTGAGGATCGAACCTGGGCCGCACGCATGCCAGGCCAGCACGCTACCGCTTGAGCCACATCCCCAGCCCCCCATTTTCTCTTTTAATGTATCAAATGTGCTTTTTTTTCCTTTTATACAATATCTTTATTTTATTTATTTATTTTATTTTGATGCTAGGCATCGAATCCAGGACCTCACATGTGCTAGGCAAGCGCTCTACCACTGAGCCACAACCCCATCCCCTCAAATGTGCTTTTTTTTTTTTTAAAAAAAAAAATTATTTTAATGATTGCCTTACAGTTTATAATATACACTTACAAGTAACCTAAGTCAACTTTCAAATAACATAAACACACAACTTTCAAATAACTATACATCTTACAGGTAGTAGAGGTAACTTACAACAAAATAAGTCCTTATAATATTACTGTCATCCATTTCACTTATCCATAAGCTCTAATCACTCAATATTTACTGTATAATTATTATTTCTTTTAAATATTTTTTTAGTTGTAGATGAACCTAATATCTTTATTTTATTAATTTTTTTATGTGGTGCTGAGGATCAAACCCAGAGCCTCACACATGAGAGGCAAACACTCTACCACTTAGCTACAACCCCAGCCCTGCTGTATTATTATTATTTCGAACAGAAGTCCATTAGGTAAAACAAGAATAAGAAAAAAAAAAGGTTTTATTTTCCTTAATTTATTCCTAACACTTTTGGCGGGGGTGGGAGTTAGTATCAGGGATTGGAAGCAGGGGCACTTGACCACTGAACCACACCCCCAGCCCTATTTTGTATTTTTATTTAGAGACAGGGTCTCACTGAGTTGCTTAGCACCTCTCTTTTGCTGAGGCTGGCTTTGAACTCATGATCCTCCTGCCTCAGCCTCCTGAGCCACTGGGATTACAGGCATGCACCACCGTGCCCAGCCTGACACTTTTTATGTAGATCTAAGTTTCTGATTTTTATCATTTTCTCTTTCTGAAAAACTTCTTTTAACATTTCTTACAAGACAGGTCTGCTAGAGACAAATCTCGGTTTCTGTTTGTCTGAAAAATCTTTATTTTTTCTCTTTGGAAAGATAATTTCACTGGATATAGAATACTAGATTGGCAGGGTTTGTTTGCATGTTTTTTCTCTTTCAACTCTTTAAATATTTTGCTTCTTGCTTGCATGGTTTTTGAACAGAGTTTCAATGTGATACTTATCCTTGTTCCCTTACGCAAGATGTTTTTTCCCCACAAGACTCCTTTCAAGATTGTCTCTTTGTCTTTGGTTTTCTACAGTTTGAATATATTCCTAGATGTTAGTGTTTTAGTATTTATTTTTCTTGGAGGTCTCTGAGCTTCCTGAATCTCTGGTTGGTGGTGTCTGCACTTTTTCTTTTCTTTCTTTCTTCTTTTTTTTTTTTTTTTAGTACTGTCGATGGAGCCCAGAGGTGCTCCACCACCGAGCCGCTTCCCCAGCCCTTTTTAATTTTCATTTTCCTTGCTATGCTGCCCAGGCTGTCCTCGAACTTGAACTTGCTTCGGCTTCCCAACTAGCTGGGTGGTACCTACATTCTTGCATGCTGCCATTTTTTCCACTGGAGTCCTTAGCACACTAATCTCAATAATTTAAAGTTCCTGGTTTAGTAATTCCAAATCTCTGTCATATTTGAATCTGGTTCTGATTCTTGCTTTGTTTCTGCAGACTGTGGTTTCTCTGGCTTTTGGCATCCCTTATAATTGTCTGATAGTCAGACATGGTGTAGGTGTGATAGGAACTGAGGTGAATAGGCCTGCAGTGGTCCTGTTTATCTGGCTGCGTTAGGCTGTACCTACTGTTTGCTGAAGCTGTGTCAAAGGCTTCAGTTTTCTCTAGCATCCTTGTTTTTGTCTCCCCTGTTGTCTTTGAGTTTCCTTGGAAACTCCTTCTGAGTTAAAGTCTGTATCTTGCAGCATTCTCAGTTGTAATTCAATGTTTTTATTCTGGAGCCAGGTTGGTGTGATGGTGAGATACTGAGGAGGGGAGTCTTCTATAATCTTAGGGTTGAATATTTGGGGGAGCAGGGGATAGTGGAGCAGAGCTGTAACTTTCAGTATAATTTCCTCACTCTAGGCATGATAAGGGTCTGGTAAAGTAGTTTCCTTTGAGGACAAACCCTTGTTACAGAGCAGAGTGCTGGGCTCCACTTCCAGATAGGTTCTTTTCTCCTCCTCTTGTCAAAAATTTGAGAGGATTTTCTTTAGATCTTTACAGTGAAGAACTGGTGGGACCCTGTGTGGGGTACCCCAAGAATGGGCCTCTGGACTTTTTGAATATCAGAGTAGTCTACCTTCGGCCTGCAGGAATTCATAAATACTGTTTAAATTGTTCCATGAATTCCTATGACCAACAGTTTTTGCCCCAGCAAGCTGGGATTCTGTGTATTCTCCTGTCTCTCTGGTTTTTAGAGCAGCAATTTGCCCTGTAACCTCAGTCCCCTAAGGGATCTTAGAAGGTTGTTGGTTTTCAGTGTGTTCGGTGATGACTTCCAAGCTCTTTATAGTTCTTTACCCAAGGACAGAATAAGGATGATATTTTGCATAAAGGTGAAGATTGTTTTTCTTTAAACATTTATTTTTTACTTGTAGTTGAACACAATACCTTTATTTTATTTATTTACTTTTATGTGGTGCTGAGGGTCAAACCCAGGGCCTCACCTGTGCTAGGTGAGCACTCTGCCGCTGAACCACAACCCCAGCCTTGAAGATTGGGTTTTATGACCGCAGTTTAGATGCCCAACTCATCACAGGTGGAAGTTCCTTGACAGCAGGAATGGTTTCAGCGTCTGACACTGCACTTGGTACGGAGGATGCTGTGTATATTCCAAGTGAATGAAATCAAGGAAAGACACCTCTGCCCCTGATAAAAACTGCTAGCTGTGATTAACTGTCCCCAAGAGTCCAATATTATCCCCCCATCTTGTGAAAAATATTGGCTGGTAGTAGGACGGGAATTTGGGAGAAGTTAGGAATCAAGCCCGTACCAAGGGAGGCTTCAGACAAAGAACCAAAGCACTTTTGCGGCTTTCCTTCAACTCCACAGGCTTAAAGGCCTCTGATGCCAGGGTGCCTAGAGGTTCAGAAATGATATTGTCTTTATGTCCTACATCCAGGGAACAATTTGGTCTCAATGATAATAATAATCTACTTTAAAAAATTAGATTACCGTATTTCACAGATTATAAGACACACCCCTTCTTCTGTTTTAATATATGAAATCATGATGTATTTTACCATCAATGGCATGTCATGAACTCATTAGCAGAATCCTCCCTCCCACCCATCCACATCCTTAGAAGTACACTTTCTAAAGCTCTTTTAAAATCAGGAACATCTTAGAGCAATTCTTATATTTCTCAAACTAGCACACACCCATAATTTCAGAAGCTGAACAGCATTGTGGAAAAGGCAGTTTCCTACTCATCATCCCTCTGATAACCTCTCGCAGGGGGCAATTACTTTCAACTCATTTAGCCATTATTTCTGCTACTTTGCCTCCATATTTCTAAATAACATGAAAATCTATTTCTTTGAAAACAAACTAAGCAGCTGCTAAAGTCTCAATTTTGGATAAGTTTTTATTGACTTCTAGTATACTTTGCTCTCTAAATCACCCTTCACACTGGACCACTAAATCATTCTCCCTATTTGCCTATATATTATATTACCTGAAATCACACCCCCTTAATTTGTTTCAAAATTTAGATCTTATTAAAGTTCACCACACGGTTAATAGAAGCAAATAATTGTACTGTACTATTATTTAATATATATATATATATACATATATATATATATATATTTATATATATTCTTAATATCTTTATTTTGTTGTTTGTTTTATTTTTATGTGGTGCTGAGGATCCAACCCAGTCCCTCACACATGCTAGGTGAGTGCTCTACGCTGAGCCACAAACCCCAGCCCCTATTTAATAAATATTTTAAAAGTCCCTCATACCCCCTCCATCTGGCTTCTTTGAGCAATCACTTTCTGCTATTTATCCCCAAATTACGAGCTTTATCCACAAGTCCCTGATTTTCAAACTTTTAGCAATATCTATTGAGTAGTTTTTATGAACTCTAATAATAGATCTCTTTCACATACACCCGACACAGCATCCCTTCAGATTGCTCGGGTACTTGCCCACTTTCTGTCCTCCTCCATGTGCATCCTTTCAGAAGACTTGTGTCATGATTTTAGTCAAGTCAATATTCAGTGTTTACGTTTTTGTGACTGGGAAAACTCTTTCGACAGCCTTGCCTCGTTGTATTCCACGGTAGCTTTCTCTTTAATGTACAACTTTTTGCTTTCTCAAATATTAATGAAATTTTTCTTTCTTTGCTCAGTTTTCTGTATTATCATCTCTACTCTGTACTGTATTAGTTTCCTATTGCTGCTGTAATAAATCACTACAAATCTAGTGACTTAAAACTGTATCTGTTATATGCAACTCTGTGTGTGTGTGTGTGTGTGTGTGTGTGTGTTTTGCTGGGGATCCAACCCAAGGTCTTGCACATACTAGCCAAGTGCTGTGCCCCTGAGCTACACCCCCAGCCTCCGTTCCCATTTCTTTTTTTTTTTTTTAATTTTTAATTTTTTAGATATTGATGGACCTTTATTTTCATTTATTTATATGTGGTGTGAGAATCAAACCCAGTGCCTCTCACATGCTAGACAAGTGCCACAACTGCCACTGAGCCACAGCCCCGCTCCCCTTTCTTAGCCCACAGTTCCACGTGAGTAAAGAGTGGGTCACTGGATCCTCTGCTTAGAGTCTCACCAGGCTCAAGTCCAGGTGTCCACAGGGCAGCGTTCCTTTCTGGAGGTTCGAGAGTTGAATCCACTTCCAAGTTCCTGGAGGTTGTTGACTGAATTCCAGTCTCACAGCAGCTTTCCTTCTGTCAATCACCAGGGCACTGACCTTCTCCCCTGGGCGGCCTGGGACCCTGCTCATGCTTTCTCTGTGTTCTTTCCCGCTTTAGCCGTGCAGCCAGGAATCTCCTTCCCCTTCTACATCTTCCGTCCTGCTGCTTCTTCCATCACGTCTTTCCACCCCAGCTGGAGAAAGTTTTGTTTTCAAGGGATTGTGTGATTAGATTATTCATGGGATTAGGTTGAGGTTACCCAGATCATCCAGAATATTCCCCCTGTTTTAAGATCTGCAAAGTCCCTTTTGACATGAAACAGCATCTTCATAGGTTCCAGGAGTGGGACATGAACGTCTTTGGGGGCCGTTCTGCACTCCACATGTTGTCTCCCTGGCATATTTTAACTCTTTAATTGATTCCACAAATATTTATTTACAAGCCCCTTCTATGTGTGGTGTTATTCTAGAACTTGGGGTTACAGAACTTGACAAGACAGACAAAAATCCTTATCTCAAGTACTTACAGGCTAGCAAAATGCTCTCTAAATCTCTTCTCCATGTGCTCAAATTCATTAGATTTTCTGTCAGTTTCAATTTGTTGAAGAAATCTTTCTGGGGTTGTCTGACCTGCTCCAGTTCCACCTGATTGCCCTCTAAGCCTTGGCTGTCACTTTGGAGTCCTTCATTATCATCCTGTGGTGGATCATCCTTCTTCTCTTAGTTTGGATGACCTGTTTACTGGGTCCTATATGTTTGATTATTGATTTATTTCATTATTTTTGGAGGCATTCTGAGGAAAAAAAGGTGAGATAAACTTTTTTTTGGGATACTGGGAATTGAGCTCAGGGACACTTGACCACTGAGCCACATCTCCAGTCCTATTTTTTTTTATTATTATTATTAGTTGTTCAAAACATTACATAACTCTTGACATATCATATTTCATACATTTGATTCAAGTGGGTATTTTATAATGTATTTAGAGACAGGTCTCACTGAGTTGCTTAATGCCTTGCTTTTGCTGAGACTGGCTTTGAACTCCCCATCCTCCTGCCTCAGCCTCCTGAGCTGCTGGAATTGCAAGTGTGTGCCACCCCAAGCCCCGCTTGATAAATGTTCTTGAAACCTTACAATCTCAAGGCATTTTTATTCCACCCTCACGTATCATTGATACTTAGCCTAGATACAAGGTTCTAGGCTGCAGGTCACTTTTTCATAATTGTGCAGACCCGTTCTCATGCTCCTCTGGCGTCTGCATTGCTATTACAAAACCCGATACCTTTCTGATTCTCAATCTTTTGTAAAGCTTTGTTTTGTCCCTCCTCCAGCTTCCTTTTGTTCTAATATTCTGAAATCTCAGGTTTAATGACTTTGGGACACTCACTGCTGTCCCTCCTTCCTTCCTGGGCCTCCTTCCCTCCCTCCTTTATTGCTTTCTTCTTTCACTTTTTGTTATGATAATTTAAAAACAATCAGAACGTATAATACAATAAACCACTTTGTATCCATCACCTAGTTTTTATTTCACTATTCTATCCCTTTTGCAGCATTTTACAGCAAATCCCAGATATCATATTGCATTGTAAATATGTTGGTATGGAGCTCTAAGCAATAAGATCTTTTAAAAAATGTAACCACAATTCCATCATCTCACTAAAGGAAATTAGCAATAATTTCTTACTTAGTCCAGGTTCCATTTTATCTGATTATCTCAAAAATAAATTTTTATTGACTTATTTATATCAGAATCTGAAGGCCATGTGTGGTGGCGCACACAGGTAATCCCAGCCACTCAGGAGCTGAGGCAGGAGGATTGCAAATTCGAGGCCAGCCTCAGCCTCTTAATGAGGCCCTAAACAACTTAGTAAGACACCATCTCAAAATAAAAAATTAAAAAGAAAATAAATAAATCAGGATCTGAACTACATTTTTATTTACTTCCGTCTTTTGATCTGTACCAGCCCCTGTTATTCCTTTCCTTATGCAATTTATTGGTTAAAATTTCATGGCCTCATGATGTTGTTTAGAACGTTACACTATCTCTGAAATGTTCTATGAACTGGTAGTTACATCTGGAGACCCGATTAGAGTACAATTCAGTCCTCAGCAAGAGTATCACATAGGTGGGACCGTATATTTGCTATCACATCATCTCAGGAGGTACCTGAGGTCTAATTGTTCCTTAGCGATCCCTCCCAATCTGAAAAGTCCATTTTCTTCAGTTCCAGGTTATTTTTGTGAATTGTTTCTTTGAATATTTCCTTCCTTCCTCTCCTTATTTTCTATTTCTCCACTTTCTAGAACTCAAACTATTCACATATTTGACCTTGTGGGATGGTTTTCTAATTTTACTGGGTTTTTCTTTCTATCTCCTATTTTCATCCATGAGTGCACTGTCTGAATATTACCTTCCTACCTGTTCTCAGCTGGGGTCATGTGTGTAGAGGCCAGAAAAAGAAACCACTCTAGGCATTCTAGGCAGAAAGGTATTGAATATAGGGAATTAGGTACTGGCAAACTCATGACAAGAGCTGGTCTTGAAGATATTGGGGGGGGGGTGTTTGTTTCAAAGTCACCATAATAGTGATTGAAAGGTCAGGGCTTCTATTGCTACTTCTGAAGCTGTCACCATAACTGCCTGACACACAGGAAGCTGAATACTGAGCAACGGATCAGGGAGTCTGGCTACTTTGATTTTGCCCAAAAGGAAAGTTCAGAGACAAGAGGCTGTTATTTGGCTTGAATGAGAAATTGAAATTGCAAGGCTGTCTATGACATATCAACTTGCACGAGGCCTTTGATATCCATCCACCAATATTGGCTTTTTAGTTTAATGGAATAAGGTTTGACTCAGAGAGGTCTATGGGTATAATCAGAAACAGAGCTCCGATATCTCTTACTAACTTTTCTAGGTAAACCCTTACCAACCCTGGCTGTGTCAAAGAGAATAGAGTTTTCCTAGACTATCTGAATTGAATTTTGGTCATATAATTACTCTTGTTCTCATATAAATGAGGTCACTGGAAAGGTAGACGTTATTCATATTTTTTTAAAAAAGGGTTTCTGAAGCTATGTTTCAATTTTATGATATCTGGACTAGAAATAAATCTCACAGTGTGTCTAGGCTCTGCAGATCTCTACCTGCAGAGAAGGTGGCAAGACATTGTCACGCTCCAGTACTTCCTCTTGCTTTGGAAAGTTCACAGAGCTCTCCGCCTCCAGTCTCCTTCTGAGTGCCAGCTGGGCAGAAAGAACCATTATTTTATTGGGTGTTTATGTGTTTATTTTAAGAATGATTTTTTTAGTGTTTAATTTTAAGTAAGGAAACACCTGCTGTATTCATTTTAAATACTGTATTTTTATTACACAGTGATGCATGAATATATTTTTGTTGAAAGAAAATCAAAATATTAAATATAAAGTCCCCTGGGATCGTCACTCCCAGCTTTATTTCTCTTCCCTAGAAGTAACTGGATCAATTATACAGCAGTATATATTAGTCATGGTAGGTTAGGTTGTGCTGCAATAACAAACATCTTGAAAATTTCAGCTATTTATAACAATAAAGATTTATATCTTGATCCTTCACATGTTTGTTATAGGTTGACTTCAGCTGTATCTCTGGACACAGGTTAAAGGGGCAGCAGAGACCTGCTAACCTCGTGGCAGAAGAAAAAGAAAGAATAGTGGAGCCTCTTAAAGCTTCTGGCTAGAAGTCACATGTCACTTTCACTTACAGGCCCTTGGCTGAAGCAAATCATATGGCCATGCCTATCTTCAGTGGGGTGGGATGGTATAATCCCTCTACAGGGAGAGGCAGTGAAAAGTTCCCCACATTTTTTTTTTAATATACCAAGAACCCAGGGGTGTTCTAACACTGAGCCACATCCTCAGCTTTTTTTATTCTTTATTTTGAGACAGGAACTCAATAAGTTCGTAGGATCTTGCTAAATTGCTGAAACTGGCCTTGAATTTGCAATCCTCTATCTCAACCTCACAAGCCTCTGGGATTACAAGTGTACTCAGTTTCCTACAGTTTTATGAAATACATAATACTATGGAAATAGGTATCATTTTTATGCAATTTATTATGGCTCTGATCTTTCTTCAAGCAAAAATATATTTTAGATGTTTATGCTACAAATAGATGTCTCCTTTAAAAATAACTGCATAGCACACCATACAATGGATGTACTATAGTTGATTTAACTATTTCCCTAGTTGAAGGCAATTAAATTATTTCTAAGTTTTCACTATGGCAAACAAGGGTGTTGCAAGTACCCATGTGCTTGCCCTTTGTACATGTATGCAAGTGAGTCTCTGGGGTAGATACGGAGAAGTGAAATTGCTGATGAGTACTTCTCCAAAGGAGTGTGCCCATTTTCTCTCGTATCCTCATGTGGCACACTCACTAGGAGAGTTTCAAGGCGAATTTAATGGGGGACTGTTTGCAAAAAGTAGTGCAGTACTTGGGACTAGTAAGAGGGGCTGTTACTACCCCTGAAGGTTGGAAGGATCAAGGAGAGAGGGCTCTTAGTGGAAGGAAGAGTCCCGTAGAGAGGGATGGTGGGAGTGGCCCCACAGGGATGGAGCCAGGGAATGAAGGCTTGAAACACCCTGTCCCCCCTGTCTCCTACTGGGCTGACCTCCACCTTCACCAGATGGCAGAAGGAATCTGTTGATGCAGCCTGACTCCTGGGGTACAAAGAGGTGGAAAGGGGCAGAGAGCAAAACTGAAGAGACAAATAGGAGATATACACCCGCTCTCCCACCCACACTGAAAGAAATGACTTTGTCATTTGGCAATAAAGGCAAAACATGGTAAGGGTTTGTGTGTGTGTGTGTGTGTGTGTGTGTGTGTGTGTGTGTGTGGCGGGGTACTGAGGATTGATCCCAGGAATACTGTATCTCTGAGCTACATCCTAAGCTCTTTTAAAATTGATTTTTGAGACAGGGTCTCCCTAAGTTACTCAGGCTGGCCTCAAGCTTATGAACCTCCTGCCTCAGATTCCCAAGTAGCTGGAATTATTGGTATGTGCGTCACCATGCTTGGTATTTTTAATTGGCATTTCCTTCATTTTTAGTGAAACTAAGCATTTTTCCATATTTTATTGGCAATTTCTATTTTCCATTTTTACAAACTTCCTTTAAAAAACTAATTTGTCTTGCCAGGCGCAGTGGCACATGCCTCTAGTTCCAGCAACTTGGGAGGATGAGGCAGGAGGATCCCTTGAGCCCAGGAGTTGAAGGATGGCCCGGGCAACATAGTAAGACCCTGTCTCAAACAAACAAACAAACAAACAAACAAAAAAAAACCCAACAAATTCTGTCTCTTATTTTTCAGTACTGGGGATTGTACCCAGGGGCGTTCTACCATTGAGCTATATCCCCTGTCCTATATTTTGATCCTTTTTAATTTTGAGATGGGGAATGACCTTCTACTTGCAATTCTCCTGCCTCAGCCTCCTGAGTTGCTGGGATTACAGATATGCACCACCACACCTGGTTTAGGATTTTTAATCTTATATTTGGTTCTGAGATTTATATTTGAAAAAGGGATGAGGTATAATCAAATTAATTTGTTTTCCCAAATGGATATCCAGTTGACATAGTGACATTTATTGAATGTCCCACTATTTTCCCATTATCTGAAATAACATTTTCATATATAATAAATCCCTATAAGTTCATTTCTGGATTCTTGTTTTGTACATGTATTTGTAAATTCCAGTACTGTTTTAGTTACTGATGATGTTCTGTCCTTTGTTACTCTTCTATTTCTTTCCAAAGTTCCCTTTGTCATACTGCACAATTATTCTTCCAAATAAATCTTAGAGTTAGCTTATCGACCCTTATGAAAAATTCTAGTAGTATTTTATGGGCATGGAGTTGTGTTTATATATTCACTTTGAGCTCCTTGATTTATTTTTGGTATTATGTCTTTCACATCCAGGAAGGTAATATATATATATGTATATATATTATATATATATAATATATTAATATATATATAATAATATATAATATATATATATATTATTTCATATACAGTATTTCCATTGCATCTCATTGTAAAAGTTTATAGTTTTCTTAGTAGACATCTGGCACATTTTTAATAGACTAGTCCATAGATATTTTACCATTTTCGTTTGGTATATTTTGTTCTATTATTAGTTCAATAATAGATTGGTTGTTGGAGATTTCAAGAATTTTTATTGTGTTCACTCACTCATCCCTACACAGCAAGAAGGTGGCTGGTAGAAGACAGGAAGAGAGCCCTCGTTGGAGCCAGCCTAGGCCAGCCCCCGCCCATGCCAGCACCCTGGTCTTTGACTTCCAGCTTCCAGAACCGTGAGACAATGATTTCTATTGTTCAATACCAAAAATATTTTAGTAACAGTTTTAACTTTTCCTTTCTGTGTTTCTTAATCTTTTACCTTCCCAAGATAATTTTGAAAAGCAAAGTGTTTGCCAGACTCTTTCAGTTAAGGTTCAAGATGTGCTATGTATCTGATATATTCACTCAAGACACGGATGGAGAAGTGAGCAATGTCAGGAAGAAGCAATTTGTGTGAGAAAGATTTTTTCTGACAACCACGGTGGTGGAAGAGTACTTTAGGAGCAGAAGTGCTGTCATCCTGTCCTGTCATTATCCACTGCAGGAGTGGAGGGGAGCCACGGTGTTTTTCCTTGGTCTGCTCGTATCATGGAGCTGCTCCTGACTGTGAGGTTCTTTTTCTACTAAAAGCAACAACAACATCAAAGAAAGACCTCTTCTCTTCTAATAAACATGGGGACTATGGACTGTCAACAGTTGGAAGCGTATCAGTTTAGGGTTAGGTTCATCTGTGAATAACAGAGATGCTAAAATATCAAGGACTTTAGCAACTTAGAAGTTGTTTCCCTTCTCTTGCAAAAATTGGAGGTAGGAAGTTTGGTGGTTTGCGCCATGAAATCTTGTGCCATGAGAACTTTAATCTTTTTACTTCGTTCTGCATAAACTACCATTTCCAAGCTCACATCATGGTCCAAATGGCTGTCCCAACTCCTGACATCCTGCATCCAAGTCAGAAAGAAGGAAGAAGCCACCAGGGGAACAAGTGGAAGGTACTGGGCGAAATCCTCCTGTCTCTTAAGAAGGGTTCTAGACTCTGCTATGTGGTTATTGTGCATCTTATTGGACAGAACCCAATTTCATGGCCAGACATGACTGTAAGGGAGGTTGGGGCCACTAGCATTTTTGGGGGGGCGGGGATAGGGGGTGGACCGTGTACCTAGGTACAAGGGAGATGACCTCGGAATCCTATTTGACATCCTTCTCTGGCCGTTGAGTCAGTCTGGCTTTCTAGGGGGAGTGCCTGCTCTGTGAGCTCCAGGACACCTGGCTCTCAGGGGGGCTCATCACTGCCCAGTATCCTATGACACACATTAGAGTTTCACCCTTTAAAGGCTTCACAGGTTTTATAGCCCTGTGTCTTTATGGTTTGGGGACCCTGAATGTCTCATGGCTTTGTAAAAGTAAGGGAGGCATTTATTCGGAGACACTTTGTGGTATCTATCATATAAAAGTACATGAGTCAACATCTTATGAGGAGATTAAGGTCTAAAGACAGCTCTTAAGGAAAAGTCACAAAATTACTCTTTACACAGTCGTACGTTATCCTCTACAACCTTGTAAATGTGTATCAGCTGGCTATTATCACATAACTGGCCACCCCAAAATTCAGTGGCGTAAAATAACAATCATTTATTCTCACACTTCTGCAAGTTGGCTGATTGCGCCTGACTCAGCAAGGCTTGTGGGGCTTGGCTGAAAGCTGCAGGCTGGTCAAGTCCCGCTCTGCGTGTCACTCATCTTCTTTAGATTAGTGAGCTAGCCAGGACATGTTCTGTCGGATGGCAGAAGAACCACAGTGCAAAATCAGCCGGGCAAGCACATTTCAAGCCTCAGCTTGTGTTACAACTGCTCAGATCCCATTGAGCAAAGCAAGTCACACAGCCAAGCCTCATGTCAGGGGATGAGGAAGTAACATTGTTCTGCACTGAGCTAAGAAGACATGAGACCAAGCCCGACGTCCCTCAACATCAAGAATTCACCCCCCTCAAGGGGAAATATAGTAAGGACTTAGCCTCTTCACTTTTGTCTGCAAATGTTTGATAGGTGACTAAATGCAGGCTTCAAGACTTGGCATCTCTGCCTCCATTTTGCATCTGTCTCCTTTGCTCTGAGTCACCTTAGATTCCAGGAACCACCGGGTTGAACAATAAACATCTTGAGATGAGTGGAAGCTACCTCCAGACAACAGAAACTTCCTTATCCTGGGCAAAGCCCTACCTGAACAATCCTGAGTTAATGATGGACCAGGCCAAGCCAACCCAAGATTACCTGTTTGCAGCTATGAAAGACTTCCGGCTTTGGAAGCCCCAAACCCTCACACTCGTTCCCCTGTCTATCAAACCTCAAAGTCATCGTCAATTCCTGGAAGAAAGGGCTGAGGACTTGGGCCCTCTTGTCTTCCTAGTATAGCCACTCTGATTAAAGTTCCTTCCATATTTTTTTTCACCATTAAACTCTTATGGAAGTAGCATGAGAGGAGTAAAATATTTTTATTAAACAATTTAATTTGCCACAGAATTATGTTTTTAAAATGAGTTCTTGGGCTCACTTTGGCAGCACACATACTAAAGTTGGAACCATACAGAGAATATTAGCAGGTCCCTATGCAAGGATGATACACAAATTGGAGAAGCGATCCGTATTTTTTTCAGAGAGAACTATGATAAAAATCTAAAAGGTTAAAAAAATCAGTTTTCATGTATTAATCAATGGTGACCCTCAATTCTTTCATTTTTAATTTGAATATGTCGAGCAATTCATCACCATGCATTTGCCTGGTCAGCTGATGATTTTGCATTTTACTTCTTTATTAAGGGTTTGGAACTCATAAAATAATTCATGTTTCTGTATGAATAGACCAAAGTTCATTGGTTATTGCAGCAGGATGGCAGGCATGGCCTGGGTCACAGGTTCTTTGGGTAGATGGTAGGCAGAACCATTCTTATTCTTTAAATCCTTCCTTCCACAATTCATAACACTGACTCTGTCTACCTACCAAGCCTCCCCATTGCACTGAGGAATGCGCTGAGCGGTCAGGTGTGCTGGACGGGCATAGGGGCTCTTAGGGGATACTGTGGTCTGCAGCCCAGACCGCCCCCCCTCCCCCATTCAACTTCATGGCCGAAGCATTTATTCCCCCAGTGACTGGGAACTTTGGTTGCCACAGCTTTCAGCTGAGTCTCTCTTGGGGCCTTGCCTTTGGCTGAAGAGAGCAGCCTGGCTCAAGTTCATACCCCTTTCCTGGGACAGGCTGCATCCAATGACTGTGAGGGACAGGGCGCCTCCTTGCCATTCTGGGTCCATGTGCCCCTGGCATCAACTGAGGCCTCTTTTGAGGCTGCACTTTCAACCTTTCCCTCCCACAGACGACCTGAACAGCACTCTGCAATACACTTCCCACTGCAAATCTCCACCCTAGAGTCTGATTTCTGGGGAGCTCCACCCGCAACAGTCTCCGAAGTCAGGCAGAACAGTTTGAGTCTTATTTAGTCACTGACTAGCTGAGTTCCTTGGATATAATAAGTCTACTATAAGCCTTTGAGAGCCTCAGGTATTTAATATCTAAAGATGCAACAATAATGGTAATTCGTCTCTTGCAGTTACTATGAGAATGAAGATACATCTAAAGCATTTAGCACATTTAGGTTCACTTGAAACCAGCACTAATATGTCATAGTCATGTTTTATTAAAAATAATAATGTTAGTACAATAACTTGGAGGTCCAGTGCAGAGGAGACTGGGGTAGGGGATTTTGTTGAAATTGATTCTCTTCTTTTCTCTTTTTAGGGGCTTGGTGAGGAGGGATACCGAGATTGAACCCAGGTGTGCTTAACCACTGAGCCACATCCAAACCCTTTTTTTATTTTTTATTTTAAGACAGGGTCTCTCTATGTTGCTGAGGCTGGCTTTGAACTTGGGATCCTCCTGCCTCAGCCTTCTACTCACTGGGATCTCTTCCTTTTGACTCAGTTCCTGGTCTGCATTTTCAGAAGCCCTTAAGCTGGAGCTGCAGAAACGGACCTGTTATTCTAATTTGTTACCAGAAGGTGGCGCCAATGGACAACACTGCAGTTCTGCCTCTGCTCGGTAACAATTTTTGGTTAGTTTCAGGCGCATTAACCATTCACCAAGCGCTGACTATTCCATCATTTTACTCTTCCATCCCTTCCTCAACAAATACTTTACTAAGCACTTAACTCCAGCCACAGAGCAGTTTCAAATCCCTTCTAAAATGTGATGGTGACCAAGGAACAAAAGTAGGAAGCAAACAAACAAACAAAAAATTCCAAGTTCCTGCTGGGGAGCTGGACTTTTGAGAGATGAATAAGAGGTTTTAGCCACTGATTTATTCTGGTTCTGGATTGGTGCCAACCCACGCTCTCAAAAGCGAAAGGGGCTTAATTTGAGTGAAACTGAGTCAGGAAGAAAATGGTCTGTCTGCAGGAGCCGCTGAAGTGCATCCCAGAGGCCACCCGCAGCCCTCTCCAGGGCTATTGATCTGAGGGCAGGCAACTGGTCCCTAGGCTGGTTAAAATTCCCGAGCAGGAGGAAGAAGAAGAAAAAAATCCATAAAGGGAAATGGGAGAAGGTGTTGGAGGGCTGGGGGGAGGGGTGAGCTGGCCTGGATTAGGAGCTCCAGTCAGAGGTGACTTTGCAGGCCCTTGGGCATCACACACAGGCCAGCAAGCACACCTGGACACCGGGAGACCAGGGTCTGGCAGTCTATATCTATGACGAGGATAGAGTGTTCCCACTCAGCCTTCTTACACCCGCTCCAGAACTGTGGGGAATGAGCCCACCTGAAGGTGACCTCAGCAAAGCAGTTTTAGGTATGTCAAGAAGGGCTCCTTAGGCTGGAGATAGAGCTCGGTGGGTAGAGTGCTTGCCTTGCATGCACAAAGCCCTGGGTTCAATCCCCAGCAGCACAAAAAAAGTGTGTGTGGGGGCTCCTTCTATGAATAAGATCTCTTGACAATCACTCTTTGGGACCCCAAATGCCACAATTAGTGTCCTTTAAAATACTTATTATGAAGCTGGGCAAGGTGGTGCATGCCTGCAATACTAGGAGCTTGCGAGGCTGAGGCAAGAGGATTGCAAGTTCAAAGTCAGCCTCAGCCACTTAGTGAGGCCTTATGCAACTTAGTGAGACCCTGTCTCAAAATAAAAAATAAAAATAAAAAGGGCTGCTCTTTTACTCTCTTGCTCTCCCTCTCTCTTTTACTCTCCCCTCTCTCTTACTCTCCCCTCTCTCCCTCTCTCCCTCCTCCTCTCTCTCTCTCTCTCTCTCTCTCTCTCTCTCTCTCTCCCCCTCCCTCTCCCCCCCCCCCTCTTCTGCGACTGGCCGCTAAGGTCCTGCTAATAAAATCAGGTAAACTGTTGTTTTGGCTTGTTAAGTTTTCAGAGCTTTCCCATCGTCCTTTACACCCCCCAGTAGTTTATGGTGGTTGATAACATGTTGGGAAACCATGTAGTTCAGCAAGTACACCCCTCGTGACTTAAACCAATCAGTTCAAATGAATCCTCCTCTTGTACTAGCCAGTTACCCAACTTGTTCCCACCAGTAAATGTGCTAATCATGTTTTAGAGTTGTTTTATGATTTTCCGTGGTGTGTGATGATTTGTTAAGAGATGCTATGAGGTATGTGGGGTCCCTGCCTTCCCCCAAAGAGTGTATAAAACTGCTGCAAACCCTGGGCTCGGGGCCTCTCAGTGTCACCAGTTGCTGTGTGCATGCGGAGGACTGAGCTGGCTCTCAATAAACACCTCTTCGCTGCTTACATCAATCTTGGTTTCTGGTGGTCTTTTGGGGGTCCCGAATTCCAGCATAACAAGTCCACCTGAATAGGACAGTCTTTATGACAGTCCCAGAGAGGATGAATTAGGATCAAAACCTCCCCACCCGACATAAAGAAGGAATTAAACATTTGGTAAAGACTGTGGAAGGTGGAACCCAGTTTTCCTAGTGAACATCAAACAGTAATAAATTTAAATAAATTGGGTTTTTTTTTTTTGTTGTTATTCTCTGCTTAGAGACAACACTCTCTGAGAGCCTGCTTTGTTTGAGCCTTACTTTATTTTCATTCATAATAAATTTTTGTTGCTTGAAAAAATAAATAAATAAAAATAAAAAAATAAAAAATAAAAAGGGCTGGGGGTGTGGCTCAGTGGTTGAAAGCCCTGGGTTCAATCCTGGTATTAAAAACAACAAAACATATTACATCAGTGAACAGAAAATGACATCAGAGTTAAAGGAGATTTAAAAAAAAATTGTAAGAAGTAAGAGCAAAATTTCTCTATGGTGTGTGTGTGTGTGTGATTATATTGGCTTGGAGAAAAGTCTGCAAAAACACACTCAGTTGTTAACTGGATTATTTGAGCCAGAAGGTGAGGAGTATGTTAGGGAGGTTAGTGGGGGGTGGCAAAGGATAATGAAAGGGCCAAGGGGGAAAAATCACATGTGATTGAAAGATGTTTCTGTGTGTTTTGATTTATGTAAATGTTGCTTCTGTTGCCCATGTGCATAGACATGCATGAAAGATGCCCACGAAATGTTAACCAACAGCACTCGTCATATGGTGATGAGCTTTCAAAGGATTTTTCTTTTTCCTTATAACTCTATAAATTTTAAATTCTTTCATAGCATTTAAACCAGGGAAGTGGGGGAAGAAAATAAAATCTAGAAAAATTTTGCAAACCAAATGGGAAAAGCAATAAGAAAGCTGAGCTATCCGTGTCTGAGGGCCTTCAAATTCTAACTTCTCATTCCCTAACTGTGTGACCCCGAGCAGATTACCCAGCCTTTCTGAGCCTGATTTGCCTCCTCTTTAGAAGTAGGATGTAGGAGATAACTTTTGTTTTTGCCTGCCCAGCATTTCCTTCTGATTTGCTGTGGAGAACTGCTCCATCCCATTGCATGAGACCCCACCTTGAGCACCATGTGGATCTGTGACTGAGGCCAATTCACTGAGTCCACTGCACAGATGTCCACAATTTGACCTGGGTCAGCGGGAGTTAAGTCTAAGACTTTTCCTGAAACTATATGGTAAGAGAAGTGTCTTTCTCTGTGAGGGTTCAGAGCTGCTGCATATATAAGCCTGGAGCTTCTGGTGGTCATCTTGCCTATATGAGCAAGGAGTGTGGCTAAAAGTGGAGCCAGTACACAGGAGAGGAGAGATGAGGAAATAATGGAGCAGCCCACTGACATCACTTAAAGGACTTAGATCCAACTGTGCCTGAAGCTGGAGAACACTTCCAGGGAGAACATAGCATACTGGTTGAAATGTAAATGCTAGGAGACAGACTAGTCAGGTTGAAATCCCAAGTTTGCCACAGCAGTCAATAAACACAGAAACACAACTGAAAGAGTAGGGCAGAAAGGAATTTGTTTAAAGGATGTGGAATAGATCATAGAGTCACTGGAGATTCAGAGGCTGAGCAGTCAGAAATGGTGTCCAGAGCTGGGCATGGTGGTGCACACTTGTCATCCCAGCGGCTTGGGAGGCTGAGGCAGAAGGATTGCAAGTTAAATCGAGGTTTCAGCAACTTAGTGAGGCCCTAAGCAACTTAGCAAGACTCTGTCTCAAAAATAAAAAAATAAAAAGGGGATGTGTCTCAGTGGTTAGGTGCCCCTGGATTCAACCCCTGGTACCAAAACAAACACACACACAAAAACGAAACAAAACAAAACCCAAAAAAACTTAGAAAAAAAAGAATGAAACGGTCCACATTTCCATGAACGCAGCTGGATGGACTTGGGAACATTGCTGACCCCGATTCCAGATACCCAGTGCTGCCTGTCACCCCACTGCCACTGTTGCCACGGGAAGTTGGCCGTGCTGGCCCACCATGCCTGCTAGAGAACATTCCCCCGGTTAGTTTTCAATCCCAGCCCTAGGCGGATGCGCCCGATGGGCAGAGCTGAGTCACAAGCTCACGTCCTGGCTGCGGGAGGCTGGGGACGCACTTGTGGGGCATTGTCCTCCTGCCCTGTGGGAATGGCTCTCCAGGAAGTCTCAGGAAGGAGATCATTCCCTTCAACGCAGGGAGTGGGTGCAGAAGCTGGGAAGTAAGAGAGAGAGAGAGATGGCTTAGCTGATGATCACAGTAAAATTGTTGAAATCTCAGGACTCGAATATCCCCAGCACCAAAATGGAAATTATTAGTTCTTTCCTTAAAATATCATCTAGAGGACTGAAGGAGTTCAAACAGGTAAAATTCTCAGCACTATGGGGCTACCGAATGGTTTAATGAATGCTAGATCTGACTCTTTAGTTAGCAAATTTTGCCTTAAATCACTTAAAAATCAGCTGCTGTGCTGTTTTGGTTTATCCTGTATGCCTTCGGACAGTCTTGCCTTCAGTGAGGACTGCCGATACTCCATGGGGTGGCTGTGAAGCTTGAACGCATGAATAACAAAGTTCCTGGCACGGGGGACACCCCTGATCAATGATAACTACTTATTTCTAATATTAATACCAATACCACCAATAAACGGGTCTTCACGATCCTTTGTAAACGCTAAGAGCAAGGTTTGGTCAGAACTTGAAATCACATCCAGGGAGTGTTTTGATTGCGGGCTACACTGAGGATGAAAAATGGGTACACAGTTGTTTAAAAAAAAAAAAAAAGTTTTGAGCTGCTGGAGATCAAACCCCAGGCTTCACATAGGCTGGGCAAGTGCTATATCTCTGAGCTAAGCCCAGTAAGCACTTGTTGAGTGGACATTTCTTCTCCTTTATCGAAAGGAGATGAAAGATTTGTAAAGAGCTCATTTTGCAGTAAGAAGAGTTGCACTCATTCTCCCAACAGGCCTGGTGCTGGCTGTGGAGCCACAGAGATGAACAAGGTGCCCCATACCTGTCTTCAGGTGTTCCCGGCCTGGGGGAGGGTGAAAGCTCAGGTGGAGTCTGGGAATGTAAAGGAGGGAAATGTGTAGGTGTGAGGGAGGAGCATGGGTAGAAGAAATATTTCACTTTCTTCTTTGATCCACTCGAAGAAAAATGATACTGCAAGGGCGCTGGCAAATGGCTCCCTCTGGCCTTCAGGCCAGAGAGACAAAAAAGCACTGGAGGACCATGGATAAGTGGAGACAGAACCCTCTATCCGAAGGGGACTGCGGCTCTGAGGGAGGAGAAGTGGATCCAGGTTACCTGGTTTCCAGTGTGTCAAGAGAAGCCAGAAATTATGATTTCTTGATTTTTAGTTGTCAGTGATGAATGCAAATATTTTAAAAGACCGCATGGGCCTAAATAGTACAGGCCAAGAAAAGCACTGTTTGGTCTGAATTCCAGACCTGAGGCTGAGGGTCCAGGACATGACCTCCAGTCCACTAGGAGAGACAGGTCGGCAGGGACGATTTTGACACCTTGATAAGTGCTGAGGCGATAAGACGTGGTGGCTGCAGGGCAGGAGTCCTGGGGGAGGACTGAAGCAGGTCAGCAAGGGAGCAGCGGGTGGGGGGACCAGCTGGCAAAGCTCAGGTGGGTGAGAGGAAGGAGGAGCTGAGGCTGGGGAGGGGACTGGGCTGGATAGAGAGTGGCCTGGGCCACATCATCAGTCTATTCAATGACTTCTTAATTTTCCTGATTATAATTTCCGCTGGTTTTGATAGAAAAACAGAGTTGGTTTCTGTGCCCCGCCCCAAACAACCACTTCCTGTAATAAAAAGGAGGGAGCCCTTTCAGATATCAAAGTTGGCCAAGCTCCTTCCGGCTCCCTCTCCCTCACCTGCACCCTCAGCTGGTCACATTCTCTCCCCCAGGATATCTCAGAAAGCACATGCTCCTGACCTTTGTCTGAACACCCTGGACTTGCCAGCACAGAGAGACCATTTGCACAGGAGGGAACGTTTCAGTTCTTCCCAGCCCACTCTCTTTTCACTCTGTCCCGAGCCAAAAGCAGTTGATGATTCAGAGAGCGCAGGGGTGGCCAGCAGGGCCCTGGGCTGGAAACCAGGAGCCAGTTCCAGTCCTGGTCTTGCAGATGGATTCCTCCTGTAGCCCAGGACAAGACTGGGCCACACAGGCTCAGCTGTCGCATAAGCACTAGGTCAGATGGTCTCTGAGAATCTAAGGTCGCTGCCTCTCCATCAGGACTCTCAGGGCCCAGATCTGTCGCACACAGAGTGCACCTGACATCGGCTTGGGTGTCGTCCATCTAGCCAGCATGTGCCTTGTGCCAGGCGCTCTGCCAGGCTCCCGCCATATGTGAGGGAGGTGGACAGTTCACCCACTTGGTAGACGAGGAAACTGAAGCTCAGGTAATTGAAGTGATGACAACTTGCCCAGTGTGGCCAGGCTTGCAGGTGGGACCACAAAGGATACATTAGTTGAAACAATGGTTAAACATTTCACTAAAGTAGCACACAAACATCATAACATATAAAACAGCACAGAGGAGTTTACCATGAAAAACAAACTCACCTGATTCCTCAAGTCAGCTCCCTTAATAATTTTGATTATTTTTTCTTTGATGGAAACAATAGTGCCAATAGTGTGAAAGTCTGTGCCCCTCATGTTCACATGTTGAAACCCCCCAAGGCCGTGGTGTTTAGGGGACGGGCCCTTTGGGAAGTGATTGGGCCATGAAGGTGGAGGCCTTGTTGTAGCAGGAAATGAGGGTGAGGACATCCAGATCTGGAAGCAACACTTTATTGGTGGTGCGACAACCCAGAGGGATAATTCCCAAAATCTGAGCCCCGAACACAGCAGAGCTTTTGCTTCTATACATAAGTGAGTTTTGGGTACATCGAGGCAAGGGAGTTGGTGCAATTCTATTAAGGGGGTGCATTCTACATCCCTTATGTGGGTGCAAGCTTGTCAAGAGCCTAGGGACTCTTAGCTCATACAGCTTAGGGACTAAGCCTAAAGGGGATTGTTCTGTCCCTGGCTCTGTCTCCTTCTCCTGCTACTGTGGTCATCTCCTATGGTACCTGAGAGCCGCCGTAAGCCTCTAGGGTTAAATGTCAACAAGCAGAGCTGCTGTGTGTCGGCATGCAAAAACACAGCCTGTCAGCTCTTAAACCGCTAAAGTCCCCATTTTGCGCTAACCCACTGTGAGTGGGATCAGGCCCTTCAGGGCCTTCAGAGATCAGGGGCTCTTGCCCTTGATCGCCTTTCCCTTCCACCATGTGAGGACACAGGCAAAGGTGGCATCTATGTACCAGAAAGTGGGCCTTCACCAGACACCGGCTCTGCTGGCACCCTGATCTGGGACTTTCCTCCTCCAGAACTGTCAGAAACGCATTTCTGTTGTTTATGCCCAGCTTGTGGTATTTTGTTATAGCAGCCTGAACAGACTAAGACAGACAGCTGGGCACTCTGACTACTTGCTGGGACGTTTACTTACACTCTTTGCTTCCTCTGTGTCCAACTGTTTAGTATTTACATACTTATTTGTTGTTCCCTTGTTTCTTCTCATAAATTCAGTAAACATAAACTCTGATTTCTTATGCTACTGCATGGGCAATGTCTGCAGACATCCCATTTTCTAAGGCGTGAGTATGCACGGTGTTACTTTTCTCTCCATCTTTTCTACCCTCTTCTATTCTCCACTTTTCAACAGCCTCATATATATATATGTATTTTAAAGAAGAGAGAGAGAGAGAGAGAGAGAGAGAGAGAGAGAGAGAGAATTTTAATATTTACTTTTTAGTTTTCAGCGGACACAACATCTTTGTTTGTATGTGGTGCTGAGGATCGAGCCCGGGCCGCACGCATGCAAGGCGAGCGCGCTACCTTGAGCCACATCCCCAGCCCACTTATATATTTTTTAATTGTAATTTTTAAAAAATGTGGTAAATATTTCAAAGCTTCCCTCTATTTAATTTTCCTCTCCTTTGGGATGAATGGAGGATTGCATTTCCCTACCTTTTTAAATTGAGGATAGCCATGTGTCTAATTCTGGCCAATGGATGTGGGGGAAGGGATCTTTGTGACTTCTGGGCTATAGCATTTAATGGCAGGTGTGAGCCCCTACACTCATACAGTACCTGCAAGCATCACACATGGTGGCACCTCTGTCAGCCTGGGTCCTAGAACAGCAGAGCCCCCACCAGTGTTCCTCAACATGTAGTAAGTGGGAGACGTACATCTTTGTGGTCTGAAGACTCTGAGAGTTTGACTTACTTATCACGGCAGCCAATTATATTCTGATGGATGCATTTCCCATTATATGCTGTCCTGCAACTACAACTAATACTTTCATGTGTTGTCCTTACTTTAAATAAAATCAACAGATTATTTTAAAAGACATCCTTCCTCTGTCCTGGGAACTCTGCAAATGTCTTTATTTTACCTTCACCCTTATATTTGTCTGGGAATAGAATTGTAGGATAAAAATCTCTTTCAGAGCTTTCAAAATAGTGCACTAATGGTGTCTGACTTTTGACTTCTGGTGAGAAACCTGATGCTGATCTGATTCTTTTTCCCTTTATAAATGAATCTTTTTTAAATCTATGGAAAATGACATCAAAGTCTCCTAACTCGTTTTCTTTTGTTTCACCTCTTTGTTTTTTCCACTTTCTTTTGTTCTGTATTGGGAGGACTTTTTTTCAACTTTTCAGCCATTTCTTAAAGTTTGCATTTTAGCAGTATCTCATATTTGGGGAATTTTAATGCATATTCTATGTAAAGTATAGTAGAGAGAGATGCATGAGTCACAAGCACACAATGGGGTGAATTATCGCAAAGTGAACACACACAGATCACCCCCCTCCAAGTGAAGAAGTCCTTTATTATCAGGATCCAGTCGCCCTGGGCTCCCTTCCGTTCACTCCCATCCTTTCTCCCAAAGGTTACTCATTATTCTGTTCGAACACTGCCAATTAGTTCCACGTTTCCTTAAAACTTGGCATAAATGGAATCCTAGAGCAAGTCATGTATGCTCTTGAGGGCCCAGGTTCTTCTGTTGACAATTGGCAGTAAAAATATAACAGAGTTCATGGCAGATTGTAGGTGCTCAGTACATGTTTGTTAAATCTGTTCAGCTCATAGTACCTTCAAATAGCTTTCATCATTTTTCTTAACCTCCGGTGGATTTATGGCATAAAAACAGGCACTATAGTACTTAACCAGAGAACCTATAGTTGTAGGAACTGATGTGGGGCAGACTGGAAGGTGGAAAGTCGTGAAGTAGGAGGGGACACGTTCGTTGTCTTAGTTCAAGTGGCAGTGACAAAATTCTGTGGGTTTTTTTTTTTTTTTTTTTTTTTTTTTTTGTGGCTTAACAGCTTTTCACAGTTCTGAAGGCTGAAGTCTAAGATTAGGGGCCAGGATGGTTGCTTCTTGCCATCTTCTGTCTGCTTCCTCACAGAGCAAGGAGAGAAAAAGAATCTGTCGCGTGCCTCTTCCTACGAGGGCATCAATCCCATCACGAGGGCTCCATTCGTGTAATTTAATTACCTCTAGAGGTCCCGTCTCCATCACACTGGGACTTGGGGCTTAAAGAGATGGATTTGGAGGGGGGCAGAATTCAACCCGTAGCACGGGACATTGTGTAAGTTTTGTGCTGTGGGGTGCTGGGTTCTGTTGTGTTCTTTTACACAGCATTGGCTTGGTTGGGGTACATGGTTAAATTACTTGGGATCATTTGGGCCTGCTTCAGGATTCCTTTTAAGTTTTTTAAAGGCAGATTCAGAATAGCCTTTAATCTAAGCCTAATTCAGCTTCATTACTAAGGCAAGACCCCTTCCTTGATGCCTACTGTACTAAGAAGGGTTTCCATTTTGCCCTGCTAGAATCGTAGACTTTTCTTGATACTGAATCAGCTCTAGAAATTTTCTAGCCTATTCCTTTCCAAAAGTCTCCCCCTTGGCCTTGAGTAGTTTGTTTGTTTGTTTTTGTCAAGTTGAGCAGATCATGACTCAGCCACAGACTCCCCAGGACCTTTGGGAGGTCTTTGAAGTTGAGAACTCCCAACCCTCCCCTCCAGTACTCCTTTGGTAAACTTCAGCCACCCTGGCTTCCCTGGGCTCTGTTTGGGTTTCCCTTTCCTGAGCTACATCCTGAAAATCGTCTCCATGCAGTAAGGGATCATCATAAGGCTTATATTGCTGTTTCCTTTCTCTCAAGGACCATAGTTCTGCATTGCCTATTGTCCAATACAGTCCCGTGAGGCTTAATGACAGGAACAAGTTCTGAGGATGTATCATTTGGGAATTTTGTTGTGACAACATCATAGAATATACTTAAACACAAACAAAGATGGCTACAACGTCACTAGGTGACATAATCTCATGGGACCGCTGTTGTATATGTGGCCCATTGTTAGCTGAAACTTTCTGCAGCCTATGATTGCACATGAAAATCCTTATTTTATATAATTTCGCCTATTTTCCTAATTGTCTAAGAAAGGTTAAATCCAGCCTCTATTAGTCTGACGTGACTGGAAGAAAAAGTCTTTGCCCAACACTTTGAAAAAAATTATCCATGTGGAAAATCTGAAAGCCTGAAAACCACCGTTCTGGAGAAATGAGATACAAAAGACTTTGCTCTTGCTGTGGCTGTATCCCCTCAAAGCCCATGTTGGGACCTAGGATCCAACGTGGCACGGCCCCTGTGAATGGGATTAGTACTTTGAAAAAAGGTCCTGAGGAAACTAGCAGGGTCCTGTTTTCCCTTCCATTTCTTATGTTAAATGGGACACAGTGTTTATCCTTTTTGCCACCTCACTACTTTGCCTCAGCAAGAAGGTGCCATCTGGAAGCAGAGAGCAACCCTCACCAGACACCAAATCTGCCAGCACCTTGATTTTGAACTCCTCATCTCCAGAATTGTGAGAAAATAAATATTTCTGTTCTTTAAAAATTGCCTTGTCGGGGCTGGGGATGTGGCTCAAGCGGTAGCGCGCTCTCCTTGCGTGCGTGCGGCCCAGGTTCGATCCTCAGCATCACATACAAACAAAGATGTTGTGTCCGCCAAAAACTAAATAATAAATATTTAAAAAATTCTCTGTCTCTCTCACTCTCTCTTTAAAAAAAAAATTGCCTTGTCTTGGGCATTTTGTTATAGCAGCGCAAAGGAACTAAGACATTCCCCAACAAGAAATGCATCCACCCTGACTTGGAGGCAGCACACTGTTGAGGGCACAGGTTCCGGAGCTGACTGCCTGGGTTTGAGTCCCAGCTCTGCCACTTCCAAGCTAGCCTTGAGCTGGCTGTTTAATTGCTCTGTGCCTCAGTTTACTCGTCTGTAGGCTGAGTTAGTGACAATATTCTCATCTACCATGTAGGCTTGGTTGTTAATAAAGGTGAAATAAATTAATGTTTGAAAAATACTAAGGATGGTCAATGGTACATTGTATTTTGTAAGTGTCTGAACTCGTTTTTCTTATTAAAGAAGTAATGCACAGGGCTGGGGTTGTGGGCTCAGCAGCAGAGCACTCACTTAGCATGTGTGAGGCCCTGGGTTGGATCCTCAGCACCACATAAAATAAATAAATAAAATAAAGGTAATGTGTCCAACTACAACTAAAAGATATATATATATATATATATATATATATATATATATATATATATAAAATTTATTTATTTATTTATTTATTTTTTAAGAAGTAATGCACATTTACTGTAGATAGAGACGTTCACCAGGATAGAGGGGTGTGGCCTGCTAGGGCCGCCTGATTGTTTCCCATGACGCCTATCAGATAGGACTTCCTTACTACAGTGTACTTCCTCAAGCCCAGCTCTAGTCCTGCAGGCATGGGAGAAACAAAGCTTGCAGGTCTTGTTGGGTCAGATCTACCAAAGACAGCTTACACCTTGAAGTACCAACCACTGTGAGGTCCCCGCATGACTGTGTATTCAGAAATGCTCTCAGCCCAGAGGAAAATTTGCACATTATTGGACAAAAATAACAACACAGTCTCTGCTTTCTTACAACTTAAATGAAAAATTTTCTTTAACAAACATATTTTATAATTTAAACTGTTACAAGTCTTAGGTTTTAAAGATGACATACATACGTATAAGACCTGTGTAGTCTCATAGTTATATCTCTTAGAAAGCCAAATGTCTTCTCATTACATGTTATTAAACATGGGGAAGGCATCACTAGCTGTAATAATCAGGAAAAAATATGCATTTTTTGTTTCTTATTTTTGAAAAATTATCATCAGGTACACATAGATTTTACCATCTTCGCTGATCTTATTTTTTTGTTTCTTAGATTCATTTATTTATTTTGATATTGGGGATTAAACCCAGGAGCACTTGACCATTGAGCCACATCCCCAGCCCTTTTTAATATTTTTTTTAGAGAGAGGGTCTCACTGAGTTGCTTAAGGCCTGCTAAGTTGCTGAGGCTGGCTTTGAACTCGCTATCCTCCTCCTCAGCCTCCTGAGCCGCTGGGGTTACAGGCCTGCGCCACAGCACCTGGCAATCTTTGTTTCTAAATGCAAAGTTCAGTGGTGTTGAGTACTTTCAAACTGTTGTCCGACCATCATCACCATGTACTCAAAGACCTTTTATCTTGGGAATCTGAAATCCTCTTCCTATTAGGTAACACCTCCCCGTGTTGTCCCTCTTCCCATGTGACTCTTCTATGTACCCCACGTACATGGAGTCGTGAGGCCTTGGTCTGCTTGCGATCAGCTTATCTCACTCAGCGTGGTGTCCTCAGGGTCACTCCTGCTGTGCCACTGTAGAGTTTCCGCCCTTCTAAAGGCTGAGTGGGGTTCCACAGTGGGTACAGGTCTCTCTGTTCGTTCATTCATCCCTCCACGGACACTTGGGCTGCTTCCACTTTGGGCTATTATGACTAATGCTGCTGGGAACTCAGATACACACATCTCTCTTCAAAACTCTGTTTGTAATTCTTTTGAGAAACAGACCCAGAAGTGGAATGGCTGGATTACATGGTAATTCTACCTTTAATTTTTCAAGGAGCTGCCACTCTGTTTTCCACAGGGGCTGGATCATTTTGCATTTCCAACAAAGTGCCCCAGGGCTCCAACTTTTCTATATTCTCGGCCACATGTTATTTATTAATTTGGGTTTTTGTAGTGGTTATTCCTAATAAGTGTGAGTTGATAGCTCATTGTGCCTTTGATTTGCATTTCTTTAATAAATTTTCCTCTTTTTCTGAATTAAGAAATAAATTATACATGGCAAAGTGCCATGTCTTGTAACTACAGCTAAATGAAACTGTTCACATGTGTGTACCTGTGAAACTATGGTCAGATCAAGCTAAGAAGTATTCCCAGTACCCCAAGAGGCTTTCTCATGCCCCTTCCAAGTCAGTGACCCCCCCCCCCCGTCCCCCAGGTAACCACTCCTCAGGACGTGGATAATTTTAATCTCCTCTCTGGCTTTTGCCCCATCAGACCAGTCCCCAACAATGCTCTTGTCGTATTGTCCTTTGACGGTCATGGCAATGTTGACATTCTGCATAACCTTCTCCTCCTTATCTTGCTGAGGGTAATTTCAACCAGCATTCAGAATTCTCCAAGTATTGATATCCTTTGCATCACTTCTCCTCTCTTCACGAGAATTCTTATCAAATTCAGTTGTGACTTACACTTCTGTCACCAAGATTTGTTTGATTCTACACAGACTTAGAAGCTGATGTCTTCTCTCAGAGGTGGGAATACATGTATCAAGCTCCTGGGACAAAAACGGAAAGTCAGAATGTCAATGTGTTCGATGATAACAAAAAGAAAATATACTTGTTAAGTAGACTGGAATAGCCTCAGCAGCATGAGCTGCACATTCTTTCCTGAAAGCAGATCTAAATGAAAAGTCAGTTTTCACATCGAGGGTGGCTTGATGAGCACTTGCTCTCCCGGAGCTGTCCGCTGAGTCTAGCACTTGTCAAGGGTTGTGCTGGGCGCTTGGTGGAGAAGGGTGAAGAGGAAAGATGGGACTCTATGCCCACAGATTCTAAAGTACAGAGGGGAAGCCAGGCCCTGAACAGATGATCAGACTTCCAGCTTAGGAAAAAAACATCTAAAATGCACATCTTAGCCTCTGCTTTCTTTCTGCATTTACTAAAATAACATACAGAACATACAGCTACTCTTTTTTTTTGGGGGGGGGAGGTACCAGGTACTGAACCTAGGGGCACTCTACCACCGAGCCACACCCCCAGCCCTATTTTGTATTTTATTTAGAGACAGGGTCTCAGTGAGTTGCTTATCACCTCGCCATTGCTGAGGCTGGCTTTGAAATTGCGGTCCTCTTGTTTCAGCCTCCTGAGCCGCTGGGATTACAGGTGTGTAACACGCTACCTGGACCAGGGATTCCTTAAAATGGCAATTCACCAAGACAGGGGTCAGCAAACTATGGTCCATAGACTCGATTAAGTCCATTGCCTATTTACATGCAGCTAAGGACAGTCTTATACTCTTAAATGGTTGTAAAAAAAATCAAAAGGAGAATATTTTATGATGTGAAAATTTCTATGTACATAAATAAAATTTTATTGGAACACGGCCACACATTCCAACTTGTGTTCCTGAATTTCATGCTACAGTGACAGAGTTGAGTAGATGTGGTGCAGACCATCTAGCATGAAAAGCCCCCCAAAATTGATTCTGTCCCTTCACAGAAAATAATTTGCCAATCCCTGCTCTAGAAAGTCCAATAGGACTTTCTGCAATGATGAAAATACAGCAGCCAGCCTCAGCTGACGGGTGGCCATTGAGCACTGGAAATGTGACTAGTGCAACTGAGGAGCCCAAAGCTTATTCTATTTAAATTTCAGCAGCTACATGTAGGTGGAGGCTGCCATATTGATAGCCTAGCAGAGCAAGTGACAGAAGGGGTGTAAAGGCAGCACATGCTGCAAAAGGAGGGGGGAAGGCTCACAGGGTGGAGGCTGAGAGGTCCCCACAGCCTCATCTTCTCAGGCTCTTTTCCAGCCTACATTCCAAACGCTGGCCCCTGGATGGTCCCTGAAAAGATACTGAGACTTCTGGGGAGGGAGAGAGAGACTGCATAGGGTTATACTTTCCCAGGGAGGATTGTGCTCTCCTAAAAAGGGAGAGAGCTGGGCTTGTGGCTCAGCGGTAGAACACTTGCCTAGCACATGTGAGGCCCTGGGTTTGATCCTCAGCACCACATAAAAATAATAAAATAATAAAGGTATTGTGTCCATCTTCAACTAAAAAAAAAATGTCCAGAGAGTCTTCTGGAGAATTTAACCAGATCAGAAGGAAGACTTAAAGATCCTGGTACTGGGAGTTCCTAATGTATAGGCACCCAAAGTTCATGATCAATAAGCCCTCCTCATATGCTCCAAGAGCATTGGTCTACATGCTGTCCTTCAATATGAACAGATAAACAAGATTCATCATACACCTGGGGAAATCCTGGAATAAGTGAGGAAAAAACCAAACAGATAAATAGACTTAGGCAAAGATCCACGGAAACACATATTAAATTAAGAGGTTCATGAAGCTGGGTGGAAAATATAGTTTTATTTTCAGAAAGTTCATCTGAAATGTAGCATTTTCTTTGATCATGAGTAATAGAAGTAATTAAGTACCTGCAACTTCATCACCAATAGAAATCAGGTGTTTTTCTATCACATTGCTTTTGTGGAATTTATTTCAAGATATGACATTAATGCTCTTTATGACTCTGAAATTATGATCCTTAACAAACATGCTGCTAAATCTTATAATATAGAAGCATTGGGGCTGGAATATGTTACTCTATGACAGATTTCTTAAAATTTTGATAACTGCATTTCAGTATACACAGATTCCTCAACTTACAATGGGGTTCTATCAAAATAGACCAATTGTAAGTTGAAATTATCGTAAGTCAAAAATTCATTTAATGGGCTGGGGATGTGGCTCAGTGGTAGAGTGCTTACCTAGCATATGTGAAGTACTGGGTTCAATTCTCAGCACCAAATAAAAATGAAAAAATAAAATAAAAGGTATTGTGTCCATCTACAACTAAATTTTTTTTAAAAAAATGCATTTAATGCACCTAACCTATTGAACATCATAGCTGAGCAACGCAGTACACTGAAGAAGGACAGATGTTTTCCTTTCTGATCGGCTGGCTACCTAGGAGCTGCAGTTTGTTTCTCTTGCCCACACAGAGACAGAATATCATGCCACATAACACTAACCTGGGAAAAGATTAAAATTCCAATTATGGCTTTTACTGAATGCTTATTGTTTTCATACCATCATAAAGTTAAAAAAATTACATAATTTGGAGAATATCTATAAATTTTTATAACCCTATATATGGAGCTTTATTCATTTAAAAATATCATGGTGGTGCATACCTATGATACCAGTGACTTGGGAGGCTGAGGCAGGAGGGATCACAAGTTCAAGGCCAGCCTCAGCAATTTAAGGAGGCCCTAAGTAACACAGTGAGATCCTGTCTCAAAATAAAAAATCAAAAGGGCTGGAGACTTAGCTCAGTGGTAAAGTACTTCTGGGTTCAATCCCAAGAATCATTCAATCAATCATGAATAAACAATATTCTGAGAGCTGAGGTTGTGGCTCAATGTAGAGGGCTTACTTAGCATGTGCAAGGCCCTGGGTTCAATCCCCAGCACTACACACAAAAGAAGTGCTGAAAAAGGGGTTCTTGGGTTTTACAAGATTGCAAAGGAGTCCATGGCTCAAGACAGGTTAAAACATCTGTAATAATACTCTTTTTTGGAGTTAGAAGTGGGTAGGGAATGCAGACAATAATAAGCACTATGTGCCAGATTTCAAACCTTATAATTCTAAGAGGTAGCTATTATTTTGATAGCTTTAATTAGATTTTTGAAATGCTTGTTTTGTCCTGTCAGTAGGATATTTGGAAAGAGAAAAGATGAATAGATGCACTTGATAAGCCCTCTTGACCCCAAAGTCCAGCTTTCTTTTGCAGAAATGGTACATGGACATTAGAAACCAGTTAGAAAGATGCAAAAGGGACAATAAAAATGGCCCTCAAACTTGTTACCTCTCTGGTCAACATCATTCTGGCTGCTCTCTATGCCCACCAACAGAAATCGACACACATAAACTCAGACATAGATAAATTGATGTATAAAGATATGTAGATAATTTTAAACAAAACAGGATCAAATTACACATTTGTTAAGATTTTTAAGACTTTGTCATTGAACAATACATTGTGTTTATCTTCCATATCAAAAATAGGAATCAAGGGCAGTTACTATTCTTACGTACAAGTGAGGAAACCGAGAATCCTATAATTAAAACCTGCTTATGACCATACATGGTGAGAGGAGAAGAAACCTCTTGGTCATCCCAGAACTACTTCCTCTTCCAGCTCATGGTCTCTGTGAGGGGCAAACCCGGGAGTTTAGTTGTACCAGGTATTTACCTGCAAGCTTGTAGCCTTGAAGGGTTGAAGACTTCAGGGGATTTTAGCTCAAGTGGGGGGAAGACTCTATGCCAGGTGCCAACAGAGATTTACAGCTAAAAAACTTCCACTGAACTGTTAAACTCAGAGGCAGGAATCTGGTGCCTCCTGGATTCCTTGCTTTATTTCTGTTTTGATTCTTTGTAAAGCAAAGGGAGCCATAAACTCATTCCTCTGCTTAACCTCAAATAAAACAACTCCATACCTGTAATCTCAGCCACTTGGGAGGCTGAGGCAGGAGGATCACAAGTTCAAAGCCAGCCTCAGCAATTTAGTGAGTCCCTAAGCAACTTAGTGAGACCCTGTCTTAAAATAAAAAATAAAAAACTAATTTTAAAAGTGTGTGTGTGTGGGGGGGGGGGGGGCTGGGGAAATGGCTCAGTGGTTAAGCACCCCTGGGTTTAATCTTTGGTACTTAAAACAAAAACACCACTAGGTGTCTCCATGGAACCCATCACAGAGATGCAGAGCCATTCACAGGAGGTTGACCTTCCTCATCCAGCTCAGCTCCCAGGAGCTGGAGGAAGATGAGAGAGAGAATTCAAACACAAGTCCAGGGAAGGTGGACTCAGTGTGGTCAGACCAGGGTGTAATCAATTTGCAGTCTCTCAAAATCAGATTGGCTACAGCAGAATCACTTGAGGCTCTTGTTGAAAGGAGTGATGCCAAGGTTTCACTACAGAGCAGCAGGTGTCAACCTTTGCCTCCCGTGACAGTCCCAGGGAAGCTCTTAAAAGTTCAATGGCGCAGGGCTGGGGGTGTAGCTGAGCGGCAGAGCGCTGGCCTAGCATGTGTGAGGTACTAGGTTGGATCCTCAGAACCACATAAAAATAAATAAATAAATAAATAAAGGTATTATGTTCATCTACAACTAAGAACTATTTTTTTTTTTTTTTTAAAGTTCAATGACTCCAGGAACAAAATGGCAAGTAGGCTTTTCAGGTTCCTCCACAAGAAACATTAGAAACTGTCAGAACCAACTGTGTCAGAACTCTGGAAAACCATCAAAGGTTTATAGCAACCAAGTGGATTCTGAATAAGAAAAAGCAGGGCTGGGGATATATCCAGTTGGTAGAGTGCCTTCCTTGCATGCACAAGAGGCCCTGGGTTCAATCCCCAGCACCAAAAAGATAAAAAAGCAACTTAAAAGCAGCTCTGTGGGAAATGAAGGCTAAGGTAGAGCTGTAAATCAGCCTGGCCTCGTGTTGAAAGAGGACCTCAGCTCAGAGCCGGTCTGCAAAGACTGAGGGAGGTGTGTTTGATTTTGTCATCTTTCATTTGTTTTCAAGGAAATTCCTGTCAAAATACTAATCAAACATAAACTAAAGGAACAGAGATTCAGTGACCACATTTGACAAGGAATACAGTCTTTTCCTAAAATAGTTTATAAGAGTCATTAAGAAACAGAGGACTCGCTGGGCATGGTGGTGCATACCTGTAATCCCAGTGGCTTGGAAGCCTGAGCCAGGTGGATCACAGGGTTGAAGACAGTCTCAGCAACTTAGGGAAGCTATAAGCAATGTAGAGAGATCCTGCCTCAAAATACAAAATTTAAAAAGGGCTGGGGTTATAGCTTAGTGGTTAAGTGCTCTTGGGTCAATCCCTGGTACCAAAAACTAAAACTAAAACAGATCATTACAACCTTCAATAATCAAATTCAACAAACCCTGGAGAAGGGAGAGACTCTGATCTTTAAAATTATCACATTATAATATACAAATGTTCAATTTTCAGGTCTGGGAGTATAAGATTACCAACTATACAAACAAACAAACAAACAAACCACACACACACACACACACACACACACACACACAAAGAGAAAAGTGTGTTCCATGGATGCCTGTAATCCCAGCGGCTTGGGAGGCTGAGGCAAGAGGATCGAGAGTTCAAAGCTAGCCTCAGCACCTTAGCGAGACTCTGAGCAACCTAGCAAGACCCTTTCTCAAAATAAAAAATAAAATGGGCTGGGGATGTGGCTCAGTGGTTAAGCACCCCTGGGATCAATCCCTGGTACCAAAAAAAGAACAGTGTGTTTCTGAAGCTGAGAGGTATAATAACTGAAATGAAAATCTAACGTCCAGCCTTGTCCTAGTCTAATTATATTAAAATGTCTGGAGCGGGGACTCCAGCATTAGTTTCTCAAAACTCTGTGAACATTGAGAACCTCTGATCCAGAAGTTCTGATTTAGTCTCCAGAAGCTGTGACTCTACAAAAGAGGCACATTATCATCACGTGAAGAACTCTAGAAATACTAACTTCTGGATTCCTCCCCAAATCATTTGAAAAGGAATCTTTGCAGGTAAACACTGGGAATTGGCCTTTTGAACACATTTCCTTTATAATTCTGATGACCACACAATTCCATGAATTCCGTCTTCCATATGGGAAAGACTTTTCTTCATCAAGATACCAAGAGCCCCACTCTCTAATGCACATGTGTTAACAGCATTTGTTAATAGTCCCTTGATGAGGCTGACTTCGCTGAAGAGTTCACTAACTCATTTCAGACTCACATCATGTCTCGAGGGCCCTGGGAGTACAGCAGTGCACTGAAGAGACGTCTCCCTGCCCTCATGGAGCGTTCCTTCCAGCACAGGAGCCAAATAAATTACATAATTATGACTGTTGACAAGGAAATTAAAGTGAGACAAGGGGTTAGAGATGGAGGGCAGTGGGCAGGGTGTCACCAGTAGCTGACACTGAAGAAGAGACAGTGAAGGGTGAGCCTACTGTTGAGGGATATCTAGGAAGAGAGCTGCTGATTGAATAAAAATACCTAAAATCTCGGCTTAAAAGGAAGACAACTTGCACCTTTCAGTGTCTCCCTTTTGTTTTGGATTATCTCTCATCTGGGGCCAAATGGCCTCGCTCTAGGGCCGTCAACCAGTATGGGTGTGAATTTTGAGCTAGCCACACCATCCCAAAGAGTCACAATGTCTTCAACTGTAAACTGCCTTAATAGTCACCACAATTCCTATCTGACGGTAGGATTGCCATGGCGGGTACCTGGCATAGGGAGGTATAGTGCAAGCGTTAAGTCATGAGTGCTGCAGCCAATGGCTTCCATCCAGAGCCTGGCTCTGCCATTTTCTTACCATAAAACTCCAAGCAAATCATTCAGCCTTTCTGAGTCTTTGGCTTATGTGCTAGAAACAAAAATGTCCATGTCCTACTCCTGAACCTGGGACTCTGTTAGGTTATTTGCTCAATCAAGGTTGCAGATGAGATTAAGACTGCTAGTCAGCTGACTTCTTTTTTTTTTTAAGTCGTAGACAGACACAATGCCTTTTAAAAGAATTTTTAGATGTTGATGGACCTTTATTTTATTCATTTATTTATATGTGGTACTGAGAATCGAGACCAGTGCCTTATACATGCCAGGCAAGTGCTCTACCACTGAGCCCCAGCCCCAGCCCAACACAATGCCTTTTTTATTTTATTTATTTTTATATAGTGCTAAGGATCCAACCCAGGGCCTCACATGTGCTAGCCAAGCACTGTACCGCTGAGCTGCAACTCCAGCCCCTCGACAGCTGATTTTAAGACCAGGAGATTATCCTGTGCTATCCAGCTGGGGTCCTTACCCGTGGAGCAGGGGGCAGAAGAATGGTCACAGTGACGTGATGTCAGGATGGGGCCCATGGTTGCTGGTTTGTACACGAAGGAGACTCTAGTCAAGGAATGCCAGTGGTCCCTGGGGAAAAATTCAGGCTGCTCTGCTGGTACTGAACTTTGGCCCACAGAGGCCTGTGTAGGACTTGCAACCTACAGAACTGTGAGATGGTGAGTTTGTGTTGCTGAAGACACCCACCATGCTAGTGGCAATTAGCAGCAATAGGAAACGAATAAAATCTATCATTTGAAAACGGACAACATCATAGTATCCGCCTCACTGGCTGTTCTGGAGGGTTCTCTGAGCCCCCCTCGGTGCTAGATCCCCAGTAAGTGCTCTGGCAGATAAAACAAAGACGTCCATATTGTAGTCCCCAGAATCTGGGAGTGTTACCCTACTTGCCAAAAGGGACTTCCCAGATGTGATTAAATTGAGTCAGATTATCCTGGTGGGCTCGATGTGGTCAGAGGTCCTTACAAGCAAAGGGAGGGAGGCAGGAAGGCCAGAACCCTGGAAGGAGACGTGAGGACAGAAGCCAGATGAGGGGTGGGGACAAAAAGGGAAGGGAGGGGAGGAGAGGGAGGCCGGAGCGGGGGAGAGAGAGTGCTAATGATTTTTTTTCTTTTTCTTTTCCAGTGCTGGGGATAGAACCTAGGGCCTTGCACATGCTGGACCAAGGCTCTTCCACCGATCTGCACTCCCAGCTGGACACACAGGGAGAGATTCGAAGATGCCATGCTGTGGGTTTGAAGACAGAGAAAGGGATCAGGAGCCAAGGAATGTGCAAGATCTCTGGAAGCTGGAAAAGTAAGAAAGACCTTTGTCGAAGATCATAGAAGATCGTGGACCTGCTGACAGCTAGTTCTGGGACTCCTGGCTTCCAGCAATGTAAGAGAACACATTGGTGCAGTCTTAGGGAGGAGGCAATCAGTTCCAGCAGCCACGACACAGTGCTCAGTAAACGCTGAGTATTGCCATTAGGTGGACCTCCGGCCTTGGGTCAGGTACAGGGTGCTCGTAGTAGTACTAATCACAATAGCCGTGAAGTGCCTGGAATCCACCAGGGGCACACCAAGATGCCGCCTCCACTTTTTTTCTGCTTAATTTTTGGCCTCCAAAGCATCTAAAAGCATTTTGCTCACAATTTTTTGTTTGTTTTCAAAAATTACATTCAAAACCAGGATCTTCCTCCCACCAGGCAGGTCTATGTCATGGGTTAGCGAAAGCTAATAGCTTTGTCTTAGGAAGAGGCAGTGGTGATAGGCAATACACCCAGGGTAGAAAAGAGTGCCCAGCCCCTGTCCTGGCACTGCTTGGCCGGGTGACTTGGGTCATCTTGCTTCTCTTCTCTGAGCTTCATTTTCACCCATTAGAAAACAAAGGGATTAAAGCGTCAACAATTCCCATTTGTTAGACACCTTTGATTGATGTCACAGTTTGAATCTGAAATGTCCCCCTGAAGGTTCAAGTGTTAAAAATGGGGTCCCCAATGCAGCAGGTTCAGAGTGGGGCTTTGGGAAGTGACTGGATCATGAGAACTCCGGCCTCATCTGTGGATTAATCCATCCATTGGTTCATGATAGAAGGGGCTTTGGGGACAGGGTGGGGACTGCAGAAGGTGGGGCCTAGTTGGAAGAAGTAGGTCACCGGGGATGTGCCTCAGAAGGGTGTGTCTTGGCCTTGGCCGCTTCTTCTCTTTCTGCTCCACCTTTAAGGAAGGTGGCTTTGTTCCACCATGTGCTCCCCACCATGATGTTCAGCCTCGCCTCAGGACCAAGGGGATGGGGCCTAGCAATGGATTGAATCCTCTAAACTGTGGGGCAAAACCAATCTTTCATCTTTTGTTTTCCTCAGGCATTTTGTCACAGCAATGGAAAGCTAACACAATGTCCAAGGTGTGTGTATGGTCTTGTTTGAGCCCTGTGAAGCCAATGCAAGGAATCATTTCCATTTTATAACCCAGAACACTGAGAGGCCCACAGAGGTTAAGTGACTTACCCAAGTCACAGAGTTGGCAGGGCTGGGATTTAAAGCCAGGACCACTTGACTCCTTTATGACGTGCCCCTCCACCTTTAAGACATTTCTCTGAGGACAATGACATGTTTAAGGGACATATTTACATATCTGCTCTGGTGTTATTGTTTGGACATGAGGTCTCCCCCCACGCCCAAAAGTTCCTGTGTTAATTCAGAAATATTCAGAGGTAAAATCCTCAGATTATGCGAGCCCGTCAGTTCGTCCTATTTTGAAGGGACTCACTAACTGGTGTAACTACCTGTAGGCTGGGGGTGTGTGGCTGGGGAGGTGGGGCACTGGGAGGTGCCCTGGGGGGTTCAGCTCCCTGTGGCCCTGCCTTTCTCCTCCTTCTCTCTGCTTCCTGGCAACCATCAACAGAGCAGCCTTCCTCCCCCAGGCCCCTCCGCCATGATGTTCTGCCTCTCCTGGGCCCAGAGCTGTGGAATCGGCCCACAGGGACTAATCTCTTAAACTGTGGGCCAAAATAAACTTTTCCTCCTCTAATTGTTCACGCCATGGGTTTTGGTCACCGATGAAAAGCTGGCGAACCCATCTGGTTGTCTCTGGGAGTCACAGAGAGGGCAGGGAGGAGCTATGAGCAGTCCCACAGTGGTCACCTTCTAACTTACACACGCGCACCCTGGAAGTGGTCGCTCCCTAAGAGTCTCTGACCCAGCTCCTCAGAGGCTTTCCTCAAGAAGACCCGTCCCCACCTCACCTGTTGTGACAGACACTACAGTTGCAAAACCAGTGTATATTCTCCCCTTCTGACTTAGTAACAGAATCCCCGTTTTTTTGAACGTCAATGGGCCCAGTTAAAAATACCTCCTTGCATTCCCTCCCCTGGAGCTAATGTGATCCTCAGACTCAGTTTTTTATTTATTTGTAGTTGGACACGATACCTTTATTTTATTTATTTTTATGTGGTGCTGAGGATCGAACCCAGGGCCTTGCATGTGCTAGGCGAGCGCTCTACCCCTGAGCCACAACCCCAGCCCTCTGGTCCAGTTTTGATCAATAAGATATAAATAGAATTTTGGATGGGGCTTCCTGGGAATTTCTTGTCTTCCTCATACAAAAAGGCTGAGGAACTCAACAGGCACATGCCTTTTTCTCTTTGCCTTTGCCATTATTCCTGCCTGGAATGTAGGTGAGATTACTGGAAGTAGGGCAATCATCTTATGACTATGAGGAAAGAACCCCTTGCTAAAGATAGCCGAGCAGGAAGGCAGAAGGAGCTTCTGTCCTTAAGGATTTCTTTGAGACTCTTTACTAAGCTGGACTGCCTACCTCTGGACATCTTCCTGAGGAGATAAAAATGAAAGCTTTATTAAGTCAGATTTCTGTTTCCTAAAACTCAGTGTAATCCTGACTGATAAGTTCTCCAAGAAAGGTCTATTTCTGTCCCCAAGCCCTGATGTGCTGCATTAATAAGCACGTGTGATGACCTGAAAATAGACCTCGGAGGAAGAGGCATTGGCTGTGCTGTGATGGTGAGCTTGCTGAGCTATCCCCTGTCCTGTCCGTGCAGTTCATTCCCACTGTCTTCAGTCAGAGCACAGCAGCCTAATGCACATGTTTCAGGAAAGCTCAAATATAGCTCCGACTCTGCTGCTTTTGCTGAGTGAGCAGCACCTGTGTGTCTTGCAGTTCTGGTGTAGGAGTTGGGGGTGTCTCTAGGCAGGTGGGCTCTCAGAAGGGTCTAGAAACCAGGGGTGCGGGCAAAGCCTGGCTCAAGCAGACAAACCCTCCTTCCTTTGGTTTCCTGTGACATGGGTTAGCATATGACAAAACTTGATTGGAGTGCAAACTGGGACTCAGAGGTGAAGTGACAAAGTCAACCCCAGTTGCTTGGTTGTGTGAATAGAAGTGGGCTCCGTAGAACTGGAGGGGAAAATTGTTTGCCAGAGGAATACAGGATGGCTCCCAGAATCATCGGCAGGTTTGGACACACTGACCTGGGGCTTTAGTTGCAGGAAGTCTAAGGTAGCAGAGACCAGAGTCAGAACGACAGCGTGGTCAATGAGCTGGGTCCTCAGCTGAAGGAAGGCAGGTGCTGGGAGGAGCCCTTCCACACCGTATGGGGAAGAGGTTTGCTGGAAGCAACCAAGGACCTTAGCACCAAAAAAAAAAAAAAAAAAAAGGTAGTAAAAGCCAAAAAAAGAGAAAGAAACCATATTAGTATAGAATTAGCCCAGGGCTTGTGTTTTGGGATCAGCTGACTTCAGTTGCAGTCTTAGCTGTGCCCCCTCCTGTCTTTGATGAAGTCAATGAACTTCATTAGGCCTCAGTTTCCTCAACTGTGTGTGATAAGAAAGAGCCAGGATGGGGCTGGGGTGTGGCTCCGTGGCAGAGCACGTGCCTAGTATGTATGAGGCCCTGGGTTCGATGCTCAGCCCTGCATAGAAATAAATAAAATACAGATCCATTGACAACTAAAAAATATTTTTTAAAAAGACTGAGCCATGAACATAAGCTCCAGGAGGGCAGGGATTTTGTCTTTCCCTACCATGTGCTTGTCCCAGCACCTAGATTAGTGCCTGGAAATCATGGATGCTCAGTATCTATTCAGAGAATGAATGAATGCGCCTCACTGGTCCCAGCAACCTCTTAGAGCTATTGTGTTGCAAATGTACTGTGTAAGGTACCTGGCCTGGGGGGGGGGGCGGTCCTCCTGCCTCACCACCTCCCCTGGGGAGGGGGAGAAGAGACATTCCCCCCCCCCCCCCCCCCCCCCCCCCCCCCCCCGCCCCAGACACTCTGGGAGAGAAGCAGCTGCCTGGGCGCTGGGCCTGACTCCTCGATGGGGACCTGTTGACCCACATGCACAAGCCACCAAGCCTCACGCTCAGGAGCAAAGCCCTGTAGCTGGCAGCAGCAACCCCACGTTGCGTGTTGTGCGTGGGACAGAGCCACTCCAGCAGCCTCTGGGACTTCCTGGCACAGCGAGTGGGTGTGTTAAACCCTGCTCCCACCTTTGACGTGTTAAGGAGTCGGAAGTCACCACACCCCTACGCTTCACAGAGGACCTTGACATATTGTGGTGAATGGAATCAGGGACAGCCCCCGGGGAATGTGCACAGCGTTTAAAAAATAAAAATAAAAAGATACACACAGCAGGCTTCACTGGGCCCGAGGGAATGCAGTTCCACTCAGCCGTGGTTTCATTCACTGGTGTTGACAAGAGGAAATTCTGAATCGTTTCAATCCACAAGGCCACTGCAGAAACACAAAACATAACAGGAAGAGACAAACCTGGACAAAGTAAGGATTTTGGCATTTGTCGTCTTACTCCCACCAATAGCCAGCATCTATGCTGGATTCACCGTCACCCTTATCAGCACGGCCACCCCCGTGCCACCCATTGCTTCACCGCCACCTCCACCCACCCAGTCAAGCCTCGGTGGCCAGCACCTTCGCCATGTCTAGCATCTTTGTCCCTATCAAATGATGGCCAGGATGTTGACACCAGAGAACCAATCACACTGGGTCCCAGCCAGGTGCCCCTTTCCCAGCCTGGCCCCTCGCTCCCCAGCAGTTGGTTGCCCACAGGTCACAGCTGCTCCCTTCTCCTGAGAATTCCCTTCAACCAACAGGAAATGCCTGAGAGGTCACCCCTGCTCTCTAAGTGGGGTGTGCAAACGCCCAGTCTCCTGGCTCACGCTGGGACACTCTGGGGCAGTGGATCCATGCTACAGCGCCCTCTGTGGGACTGTGAGGCTGGGCTTTCCCTGAACCCATACTTCAGCCCGACTTCCTCTCCTGTCCTCTTCTGCTTCCCTCACCCCCTAACAGGTTTCCCCTGCGAAGTCTTTCAATAGAGCACTGTAAGAATCCTACTTCAGGTCGGATGCGGTGGCACACACCTACAATCCCAGCAGCTCGTGAGACTCTGTCTCTAAATGAACTACAAAATAGGGCTGGGGACGGGGGCTCAGTGGTTGAGTGTCCCTGAGTTCAATCCTCAGTACCTTAAAAGAGTCCTACTTCAGTCTCTGCTTCCAGAGAACCCGACTCAGACGTGCCCACCACTCATGGCTGTGCTAGTGGATGCGTTCTGGAATGCTTCCCTGCCCTTCTCACCTTCTTGGGGGATTTTGCCTGGACAGGCAGTGGCCTGATGGAGCTGACCAGCTCCAGCTTGTGACAGTCCAGTTGAGCATGTTTTTCCCAACTCTGAGTTCGGCATGAGATCAGCCATGGTAGGAACATTTACACCCATGGAAATTGGCAAAAACAAATAAATAAACTAACAAACAAAAAACCAAACAAAACCCGGTATAAATAAATAAATAAATCCTGGCGATCTAGTTGTTAAATACTTACCAGCATGCCACAGGGCACAGGCCTGACCGTTTTAATCCTTTGATTTCCAGTAAAGTGACTGACATAGACTCCTTCAGGACTTGTTCATGGATTGCTAGGGGACATATGAATCATGTGGCCTGGCAAGACAAGAAATGGTTCAGGCCGGAAGCTGTCTCATGGAATTGGGAAAACAATAAATCGTAGTTATTTGTCAAGGAAGGTTGAATAATAATAATCACAGCTACCATGTATTGAATGCTAAGCCAGGTTTGTGCCTTGCTAAGCACTTTGCATGAATTATCTTGTCTAATTCTTTTTTTTTGTGTGTGGGGGGTACTGGGGCACTTGACCATTGAGCCGCATCCCCAGCCCTATTTTTGTATTGTATTTAGAGACAAGGTCTCTATGAGTTGCTTATGCCTGGCCATTGCTGAGGCTGGCTTTGAACTTGCCATCCTCCTCTCTCAGCCTCCTGAGCTGCTGGGATTACGGGAGTGCGCCACGACTCCCGGCCTTGTCTAATTTCTTATAATACCTTTTGCAGTAATATTATCATCCCCCTTTATTGGATTGAACAACCTTAAGGAGAGAAAGTCCTTTGCCCAAGACCACATGGCTTGTTGGTGGAGAAAAAGGGATTCAATCCCTGGTCTTTCTGACTCCTGAGCTTACGTTCAGAACCTTTCATGAAAGAGGCCTAGGGGTCCAGACTGGCACAACCCGCAGGTGTTGGGTAAACATATAACGGCAGCAGCACCCCAGAGAAAACCCCCAGCATGGGCGTCTAACGACCCTCTTTCTCCTCTTTGTTTCTTTCACTGGCGCGAAACGTTCCCCGCCCGCGCCAATGTTCAAACCCTGCTGGTGGGAAGCCTTAGCCCCAATTAGAATTAACTTCTTGGGCTCCGGAACTGACATATGGAAGAGCTTGCCAATAAACGGGCGACCTGTTATCTACCTCAGCCCCGCAACCTCTCTTAGACCTATATAAACACACAGCCCTTTTGTAATAAAGTGGAAACCTCTTTGGTGATCTGTGTCGTGTGGTGTGGCATCTTGCAGTCTTACAGCAGGTATGGTGACATTATGGGGAAACTGGGGTAAGTGCAAAGTATACGGATACATTGGTTTTAAGTTATGGGAACCAAATTTGAACTAGCTTCAACAGAAAAGCCTTCTTTGGGCCACATCCATCCCTAAGGGGCCAAACAGGAGCCAGGCTGAGGGGTAACTGGAAGCAAGAATCCCAAACCTAGCAGTTATCTTTCCCCATTCTTTTGTTCTCATCCTATTCTTTTTTCCTTTATTTCTCCCTGCCGTTCCAAGACGACACCAGGGAAGGTTTATCTACTCCCGCTGCCTGCGCTCTTGGCCCATCTAATTGGAGAAGGTAGTGGCTTAGGTCATGTAGAGGACAGCGGGGTCCTGACCTGGGGATTCATGCCAGGTGGTTCTTGATCCACCAGGAGACTACAGAATATGGAAAACCTTAATGCTGGGGGACAGATGCCCAAACTCACGATCTTTGTCCAGGCCTGGGATTCCTGCACTTGCTCACAGAAAGCACAAGTTTGAAGTGGAAGGGAAACAGCATGGGTTTGAAGTCACAGAGCTCCAGAGGGACCGGTAACCTTCCTGTGCCTCCATGACCTGGGAGGTGTCTGATGGCCAGCAGGCAGTTGGCTCTGGATAAATAACTTCACTTCTCTGGATCTCAGTTTCCTCACACAATGGAGAGACGATCCTCACAGTTGGCTAGCAGAACTGTGCGGAGTCAGTGGATGAGAGGAAGCACCTGGAATATGGAGGACCCTCAATCCACGGGGGTTCCAGACTCACTGCTTTCCCAGCTCAGTCAGTTCTTCTTGATTCCACTGCTTCTGACCAGGTGGGTGGGGTGGCCCCTGCTCTAGCCCAGGCCGCAGGCTAAAAGGAAATATATTATATTAAAAATATCTGGACGAGGCCCTAATTCTCTGCTCTGCTGGCAGTTACATAAATCTCCAAGTCATCTTGGTCTTTCTGTGGCACCCTGGCCAGCCTCCAGACCAATTAAACATTGATATTGCCGCTATACTTATCTTCTCATCCCCTTTCAGCCAAGTCCTGGACATTAATTCTCTCTTTCAGATAAAAAATTTAAACTCTCACATTTGTGGAGTTCTTCAGTTTATGAAACATTTCCAAATTCACTCTTTTCAGACACTCATTATGAGGAATTAAAGCAATATGGAAAAGTACAGAAACCAGAGGGATTAAGGTCGGATCACCAGGAGAGTTCGGGTAGGAGTCATTCCCTCCAGTGTAGTGGGTGAGGTATGTCCATTACTTCTGTCCCAACCTCCGTTGAATCATGGGAAAATCATCAGACAAGCCAAATCACAGACACTCTACAAAATGACCACTACTCTTCAAAAGGATCAAGGCTGAGAAAGACAAGATGAGACTGAGAAGCTGTCATCAGTCAGAGGAGACTAAGGACACCCCACATTTGTATGCAAAGAGGTATTCCCGTGGGGAAACCAGATCAGGAAAAGAACATCGTGGAAAGTCTGCATGAACTGTGGAGAGTAGTTAGTGATATCACACCAATCACCAAGTTCACTGCTAAGTGTTCACAAAGGTACCACGGGTCAGTGGGAACTTTTGGTCCTGTCTTTGCAATTTTTCTTGTAAATCTACGATCATTTCCGAATTCAAGGCTTAAAAGCAAAATCAGACAGAAAAGCTGAGGTGAGTGGAATTCAAATGACATGGACATCATTCCAAACACCTTTCCATGCCCGTATATAGATAGGTAATTAGAAATGATTTTATTAAAAAATGTTTCATTTTAGGCTATTCTTTATTTTTCCAAGGATTTTAAATTTGTTCTTAGTTATACATGACAGTAGACTGTATTCTGACATATTGTACACACATGGTCATAGTAGGGTATTTTTCTTAAGTATTGAAGGATATTTTTAGGGGGATTTAATGGAACTACAAGAGTGAAAGCAAAGAAAAAACGTGTGAACTTTATTTACATTGCTATTTTTCCATTGAAAGAGATGTGAGTTCCCCTGGAGACTGTAGCTGTCGTTTTTAACCAGTTATTTCAACTTAAGGTGGTACCTACCTTCAAGAAGCACTGCCGTTTACACATGCTGCCATTGCTTCTGCTCAAACTTTGCATTTTGTATCAGTGACATTGTGATTTTTACATTGTTGGGTGAACCAGTGGAGGATGGCTTTGACCACAGTTATAGACAACCTGAGCAGCCACTGATTTAAATAACAATTAAGGAAGAGTCAGGCAGTCACCACCACTACTACAGTGCATTGGAGGTTAAGGTTAGGTTCTCTGCTGTTCCGGAGGGGGCTGTTCTCATGATTTCAAAGTAGCTGCAGTAGCTGTGGCCATTGCATTCTTGTCCTCTCAGAGACAAGAAAATTACTATATCAGAAAGGGAAAGTTTTTCATAAACTGCTTGTCTGTGACTCACTGGCCATAACTGTTTTATGCTATCTCAGCTGCAACAGAAGCTAGGAAATCTGGGAATTTTTTTTTTTTTTTACTATTTATTTTAAAAAAATAAATTTTAGTTTCAGGTGGACACAATATCTTTATTTTACATTTATGTGGTGCTGAGGATCAAGCCCAGTGCCTTGTGCATGCTAAGTGAGCGCTCTACTACTGAGCCCCAAGATCTGGGATTTTTATTATTGTTGTTAGACACAGTCAATGGCTTCAATAAAATTGTTATTTTTTAGTAAGAAGATGGAAAGAACTGCTGCTAATTCTCACAGTTATTTTTGCTCATTTTATATTTAAATGTAGTTTATATTTATCAGAAACCTCATGTACCAAAGATTTTTTTTTTTAATACTGAAATTCTTTATTTTTATCTACCTCTTAGTTGGCAAATTTTAATGTCATGAGCAAGCTGAGGCTGGGATCACAGGAATCACCCACAGAAATTTGCCTTGTACCTCCCTTATTCCTCCACTGCCCTAGAACCACTCTCGAAATGCATGGAAAGTGTCAAAGTGGCCCAAACCCAGCTCTCTTACCGGAGCTGACACTGTCTCTTTAAAAGAGAGAGGAGGCAGAAATGGCTGACTGCCTTGAAAAGGCTCTTGATTGACAGCCAACATGCTCCCTGGAGGCCTGATGTCATCACCAGTGAACAACAAGGCGTCCAACTGGCAGCTGAACAATGAGTTGTCACTGTGACCAGGAGGGCTCTGTGCATCACCTGCCCAGCAGGATTTTAAAGTTGGAGGAATCTGAGGGCGCTGTAGTCCATCCAAGACTCCTTAGGGCCTGGCGGTCACTTTGCCTTCCAAGTGGGGTTGAGGCTGGGCTTCTCCCTCTGTTCTGTCCTTAGACCATGGTATCCTGCTTGCAAACCAGGCCCAGGTGGGTGCCCAGCATTAAAGACTGAACAGGTCTCCCACCCCCAGGGGCCTAGGACTGGACTTGAACCTGGCTCTCAAGTGCAAATCCCCCTCCCCCATGACCTTGGCGTTATTTTTTTTTTTTTCTAATTCTAAAGGTAATACAAGCTCTTTGTTTAAAAAAAAGGAAACTACAGAATAGTATAAAAAATTAAAATCATACAGTACGTAGCAACAATCACTACTAACATTTTTGTTCTTTTTCTCCAGGATTTTTCTATGCATCTATTCATTTATTTTAGTGACATATAAATTATATAAACCTATATAAAGCACACACATTTTAACTATACAACTGGATTAATTTTTATGTGTGAATATGCCCACGTGACCATAAGCCAGCTCAAGATTCAGGGCTTTTTAAGTACCTGGCGGACTTCCCCATGGACAGCCCTCCTCCCCAACCTTGGCTACCAGACTGGCTTCCCTATTTTTGAACTTGATGAAAATGGCGTGTATGCACTTTTAAAATTAAAACGGGACATAAGTGTTTCACATGGCTTTTTCATTGAATGTGTCATGAATATCTCCCCATCCTTATTCTTTCAAAACTCGGTGTGTATGCATATCAAAACTACACTAAGATCTCATCTCTCTCCAGGCAGAATGGCGATGATCAGGGAAATGAACAACAATAAATTCTGGTGAGGTTGGGGGAGAAAGGATCACTTGTGCAGTGTTGGTGGGACTGCAGACGAGTACAACCACTCGGGAAGGTGGGATGGAGATTGCTCCAGAAACTAGAGATGGACAATATGACCCAGCTATCCCACTCCTTGGTATTTTCTCAAAAGATCTAAAATCAGCACACGACAGTGACCCTGCCACCTCAATGTTTAGCACAATTCACAAGAGCAAAATCAGGGAATCCACCCAGATGCCCATCAATGGGTGAATGGATTAAGAAATCGTGGTATATATACACAACGGAGCTCTGCTTAATCATAAAAAGGAATGAAATCATGGGATTTGTAGGTGAATGGATGGAAATGGAGGAACTCATGTTAAGTGAAATAAGTCAGAATCAGAAACTCAAAGGTTGGATTTTTTCTCTTATATGTAGAAGCTAGAGGAAAATAAAGGGAAGGAGAGGGAAGGACAGGATGACCTCAAGACAAAGGGAAAGTCGGTAATGTAGAAGGAGATTAAGGGAGGGGTAAGGGGAGGCAATCAGAATAAATTCTTAAAAGCCATGTTCTGTGCGTGTGTAAATCCACCCCAGGACCTTCACTTTAATGCCTGAATAGAAAGAACCAACCAAATAGCAATAAATAGATGAGCAAAAGGAAGGACAGTGGGAGTGTGTATGTGTGTGTGTGTGTGTGTGTGTGTGTGTGTGTGTACAGGAGGGAAAGGGGGGAAGGAAAAGGGGGATCATGAACTGAAATCGAATTCCATGCATGTATGAGTTTGTCGGTTGTGTGTTTGCTGTTTGTGCCAGGGGATAACTATACAGCTCTAAAGCAACAACAAAACTCTCTCGTGTGTGACATAAAAGTGTGTGTTTGTGTGTGTGTGTGTGGTGTCAGAGATGGAACCTAGGGCCTCACACATGCTAGGCAAGTGCTCTACCACCAAGAAATACTCCCAGCCCCTCTAAAGTTATTTTCCAGGAGTATGTATATTATCATAGGATTCTACATGATTTATTTAACCATTCCTCAGTTTTTGCACATTTATCATATTTCTGAATTTTTGCTACTTTAAACAATACCATGTAGGCCCCTCCCCCTCTGCCCACCCCAGTACTGGGGATCAAACCCAGGGCCTCACGCACACCAGGTGACTGCTCCACCACTGAGCCACATCCCCATCGCAGCATTCCAAGGAGAGAAGATAACAAGCTGGTTCTTTGCGTGAAGATCTTAGTTTGGGGTTTTGGAGTTTAAGAGACTGGTGTTTGAGCCGCAGCCTGTCACCAGCTACTTGGACTCAGCAACTTACAACACCTCTTGGAGTCTCCATTTCCCCACCAGAAATGAAGCCAATAATCGTCGTCACGATACCCTGCTTTAAGGGCAAAATGCGTTAATAGTAAAGTGCTCAGAGTATCGCCTGGCACGGAATGAACACCCAGTAAATGTTAAGCTGCTATTATTCATCTTTGTGTTCACTTGTAATTATTTCCTTAGGAAAAATTCCTAGAAGTAGGATTGCTGGATCAAAAAGAGTGCCTGTCCTCAGGGGTTTTTTTTTTTTTTTTTTAAATAAAATCAGCCAAATTGCCCTCTGGAGAAGCTGTGCCAATTCACAGAACTAATATGTGTGTGTGTGTGTGTGTGTGTGTGTGTGTGTGTTTAAAGAAGAGTAGGAAAGAAAAGAAATTAACTAGAAATTAACAAACTTAAGCATGTTAGAGAAACCTTCCAAATAAGACAGAAGGACTGGGCAAAGGAGAATATACGGTATGTTCACAGATGGAATGGCATCGTGATGGTGTCACTCACGACAGCTCCCCTCGTATTAGGGGTGAGGAATTAGATAAGCTGGTTCTAAATTTTATCTGGAAGAACAAAATTCCATGAGTGGCTAAGACAGCTATCCTGAAAAATAAGAGCAAGAGTGAGGATATTATAAACTCAGATAAACTTTTCAAAGTTCGCTATTAATGGGAGGGGAGAGATGAGCCAACCCAGAAGCAGACCATGGATACTTGGTATGTGATAGAAGTGGTGACAGGAATCAGAAGGAGAAATGGATTATGTTAATGGTGTTGGGGAAGGTGACTTACTGTGTAGAAAAACAATTTAAGATGATATAAAAATTTAAAGGCAAATATTTTTAACATGGGATTTGGAAAACACCCCTCAAATAAGATGCAAAAATCCAAACCATAAAGAAAATGATTGATGGTTTTCTGTTCAACAAATGATACCACAAAGTTAATAAATGGTTAACAGACTGGGAAAAGATCACAGTATCCTTTTAAAGATCAAAAGATTAAGATATAAGAAACTCGGCAGTAAAACATCAATAAAAATCTGACTGTTTAATAAGGAAACAGTCAGTCTCTGAAAAACTCAAATAGTAAATGAACATATGAAGAGAAACTCAACTTATAGGTAACCAAGAAAGAAAATTAAAGCAAAAATGGCATACTGCTTTTCCCTTAGACTAGAAAAAGAAAAAAAAAATAAATAAAATCAGGTGCTGTTCGGGACAGAGGCAAATGAGAACCTAATGTCAGAAAAGAGCAAATTCACCCTGAAAAGTAATTTCAAAGTACTGAGTGAAACTAGGTATATTTTAATCCATAGTTTTTCCAATTGTGGAACATGATCTATTAATGCATTGTATAATCAATTTAGTGATTTGTAATTAACATTTGAGAAATAAAGTTGAATTAAATGGAATAAAAACACATTAGGATATCTTCTTGTAATAAGAATATGGGTTATTTCATGGAAATTTGTTTTATGTGTGTGTGAAAGGAGCCTTACCAAATGATGTAAAATCTATTTCTTTTCTTTCTTTCTTTCTTTTTTTGATTTGTACCAGAGATTGAATCCAGGGGCATTATTAAACCACTGAGCCACATCTCCAGCCCTTTTTATTTTTTAGGGTCTTGATAAGTTGCTTAGGGCCTCACCAAGTTGCTGAGGCTGGCCTTGAACTTAAAATCCTCCTGCTTCAGCCTCCCAAACTGCTGGGATTACAGGTGTGCACAACCTGCCTGGTTTTGTAAAATGTGTTTCTTAATGTGGGTCACAGTAAAAAAGAAAGTGAAAACTGCTGCTAACCTTACTACCCACAATCCCACTTCTGCAAGGAAACACCAGAAAAGTTAGACACTAAGACATGAAGATGTTCATCAGAGCATTTTTTATAGTAGTAAAATGGAAACATTAAGTTACATCAGTTTGAAAATGAATTTTGAAAATGGAGACAAAAATTAAATTGTGGTCAAAATGAATAAATTAGAGTTACACAAATTAATACAGTTCTCAAAAGCAATATTTTTAAAAATTTATTTAGTTTACAGTAGAATGCATTTTGACATATTGTATACAAAAGAGCACAACTTCTCATTCCTCTGGTTGTACATGGTGCAGTCACTCCAGCAGGGTGATCAGACGTGTAGACAGGGTAATAATGATTGTCTCATTCTACTGTCCTTCCCATCCCCACAGCCCCACCACTCCCTTCATCCGCTCTACACAAACCGAAGTTCCTTCATTCTTCTCTACTCCCCCAACTCCACCCCACTAGGGATCAACAGCCACTTATCAGAGAAAATGTTCGGCTTTTGGTGTTTTGGGATTGGCTTATTTCACTTAGCATGATATTCTCTAGTTCTATCCATTTACCTGCAAATGCCATAATTTTATTATTCTTAAAGGCCGAGCAATATTCCATTGTGTATAGGTACCATATTTTCTTTATCCATTCATCTATTGAAGGGCATCTAGGTTTAGCTATTGTGAATTGAGCTGCTATAAACATTGATGTGGCTGCATCACTATAGTATGCTGATTTTAAGTCCTTTGGGTATAAACCAAGAAATGGGATAGCTGGGTCAAATGTGGATCCATTCCAAGTTTTCTGAGGAATCTTCATACTGCTTTCCAGAGTGGTCGCACCAATTTGCAGTCCCACCAGCAATCTATGAGTGCACCTTTTTCCTCACATCCTCACCAGAACTTATTATTGCTTGTATTCTTGATAATTGACATTCTGACTGGAGTGAGATGAAATCCTAGAATTGTTTTGATTTGCATTTCTGTAATTGTCAAAATCAGTATTGATTGAATAAAAAGGGACAATAGAATAAAATATATAGCATGATAGCATTTACATTTTTTTCCCAGTACTGGGAGTTGGACCCATGGGTGCTATGCTACTGAGCCAAATCCCCAGCCCTAGTTTTTATTTTGAGACAGGGTCTCAGTAAATCGCCCAGACCAGCCTTGAGCTTGTGATCCTCCTCCTCTGCCTCCTGAGTTGGTGGGATTACAGGAGTGCGTCTCTGTGCCCAACTTGCACGGAGTTTTTTAAATGCTCGTCCCCAAACAACATGATTTCATTGTTTGTGGATACCCATAAATGAAAATAAAGATTTTGGAGGTAGACTGTCTAAGTTCACAGATTTGATAGATCAGAATGGATGTCTGTTGGTGGTAGGGAGCAGGAGATGGGAAATTCTGAGATTACCAATGGCAAAGAAAAAAAAAATCACAAAGAAAATATCTGGCTTTAGAGAATGGGCTGGGGTTTAATGACGTTTGCTCTTGGAGAGTGACAGCTGGTTCACAGTGTTAGGGGAAGTTTATCGTCACTTAATAAGAGCCTTGAAAACACGCATCCTCTTGACACCGCTGTTGCTCTGCTAGTGAAGCTGTCATGGATGTGTTCAGCCATCTGATTGCTACGAGAATATTTCTTTAAATGTTAGTAACGTGAGACCCCCAAACTGGAAATGATCTCTATGTCCAGTAAAAGAGATTAGTTAAATAATACAGAATGTTATTCAATAATTTAAAATAGTGACATGGAGTTATACTTATTGCCATGGGAAAATGTTTACGAGGACAGTAAGTGAAAAAATTACCCCCACAAGCCCTGAAACCATGCACAGCACAGTACCATTGAAAAAGCACTTAGATGATATAAGTGGTCAAAGAGGACCAAAAAAAAAAAAAAAAAAAAACCAGAGAAAACGCATCAAGTTTAGAAGTGACTTTCTGGGTGGGTGGGTGGGTGGTGATGGAATCGGTTTTCGGTTTTCTTCAGCACAGATGCTGCTTCAGCCAAGCGAGCAGGTGAGAAGGCGATGGAGTGTGGGAATGTGGACGTCACTGTCTCATGCAGAATCCATTCAGAGATGCCATAGTCTCCTATTTTGCCATATTTTTTTGGTTAGAAGTAAGTGGTGGGTGCTTCCCACCCTTGGGGGGAGGGGATTACACAAGGGCACCGACACCAAGAGGACAGGGTCTTCTGGGTGGGCCCTCCACCTGGGCAGCCCAGGGATTGGCAAGACGGAGCCTGGAGTCTTAGGCTACAGTGTGGCGGGGACTGCTGGGGAAAGGATGACCAGCTGACCCAGTTTGTCCAGGACTGTCCCAATTATGTCATTGAAAGTCTATCCTGCGAAACCCTGGGAAACAGGAACAGTAAGTCACACCGCCTAGCGGGATGCAAGGTGACTTTGGTAATATGACACTACATAGCATCTCGGGGCAAGTCTTCATTTGGTGCAAGTATGTCTTGTCACTTCTCTATGGCTATCAGGCAGTGGCAAGCCCCCTGCAGGCCTCAGTGTTACTCGGCACCTACACACTGTTCTGTGGTGCTCATTAATTCCGTTATCTTTTATTCGTGGAAGTGATGTTGGCTCTTCATTCAAGATAGTGATATACATTTTCATTTCAAATGTATCTAAACAAAAGCAAGCCACTTTAGGGAACAGTAACAAAACAATTACCCTTGTAGCATATGGAATTGTGCAAATCAAGGACTGCACCACGGCCTCCCCCTTCCACCATTATCTCAGGATGTCATGAGTTGCCACCTCCCCTCGTCCATCTCTGCCCACTGCTCTGGCCTCCTTTCCTTTCCCCAACGCGCCAGGCCTGCACGTCTCAGAGCCCTTGCTCCTGCCACTCGGTCTGCCTGGAACACTCTTCCTCCAGGTGTCTGCATGAGTCATCCCTTTCAGGTCTTTACTTAAATGTCACCTCCTCAGGGTGCCTTCCCTGGCCCTGCTGTGTCACATTATGATCCCCTCTGCAGATCCTCCTCCTCCTCCCTACCCGCATTAGGTAATTTCTCCAACAGAACTGACTCTAAAAGGCTGTTGTTTTCACGCATTTCTCTATTATGTAGAATGTTAGCTTCCTGAGGGCAGAGATTTCTGTCTGTTTGAGCATAATCTTCTGCAGTCCCCAGATGCTCAGTAAAAACTTCCTACTCTCCAGGTTCTGGGGCGCCCTTGAGTGGTGCACCCTGTTAGAGGCATGAGGCAGGGGAAGTGCTACCCCTGCTCACACCCCCTGCACCTGCTTCCCTATTGCTGGGCCAGGCCTGTACCTCGCTTCTTCTTCCTGCTCCCTGAACCAGAAACGAAGACACCAACCATTGAAAGCTATTCTCTGTTTGAACGTGGAGTTATTGGTTTTGAGTAACAAAATAAGGAGGGGGATTTATTGAAGGGATGAAGAGAATGTCCGAGAAGTCACTGGCAGGGAATGAAGTCACATGGGTATTTCCTTTAGGATGCTTTGGTGACCCCCACAACATAAAGCAAAAAACCCCAAACACAACGTATTACACAGTGATGAAATCATAAGCTAACAACGACACCAAGCTACTAAGGTCCGATAATGCCGTGGCTCAGTGACATCACGTAAGGATTCTGGGTCTTTTTTGATCTGCCTTGCCAGCCAGGGCTGTGACTGTGTCACTTAGCTGCCCTCTTGATTGTCATGGGAAAGGAAATGTTTCCCTCCGTGTGTCAATGGTGAGGGAACCTTGTCCCCACACACTTTACTCACATGACATAGTCAAACCGAGTCACAGGCATAAACAAATGCTGCCAGAGGATGGATGTCTAGCACAGGGGGAATAAAACCCAGGGCAGGAAGATGGAGCCGGGCAGGCAACCCACCACCTGTGCTCAGGTGACCTTGTGAAGGAACAGAACTGGGATCTGAAATCACACACAACGGTCGCCCCCACCACGTCTCCAGCTTATTTTCTCTGTTCCTCTCTGTTGAGTTCTTCATTCTCCTGCTTTTCCTGGCCACTGGGCTCAGACAAAGCGCCTTTGGCCCCTGTGTCATTTTTCCTCCAGTTCAAGTACCTGGTAGTGAACATTTCAGCTGGGGGAGGCTAACAACAGCTGTCAATCACGACTTTTAATGAAGTTTCACTTCCTGCTCACATCACCATTTAATTTGGGTCAGTGTGTGTGTGTGTGTACATGCACGTGCACAGACACACACACACATGCATGGACACAAAGGCTCTGCTCCATGTAGTCATTTAGCCACACCCTTAACTTCTATTTTGTGGCTCTGGTCTTCCTCAAGGTAACGGGGCCTTCTCCATTCAGCTGAGAGGTGAAGAAAGGTCCCCACGTGAGCAAACGGCTATGGATCCCAAGGCAGACGGTCACAGAAGTGTGGGAGGAGCAACCAAACCAAATTAGATTCCATAAGCTGTCAGAGCTGGGGGCCTTCGGTAATCATCCTCCCCACCTACTTTACCTGTGGGGAAGCTGAGGAAGAGAGGGGGAGAGAAGGGCTTCCCCAGGCTCCCACCCCAAGCTCATGGGTCCTTGGGCTTCTTGGGATGACCCCAGCCATCTCTCTCTTTTGGGCTGGGTGCTCTAAGGGCCAGGTTCAGAAGTCAGTGCCTGTGGGGTGAGGAATATAGGGGAAAAAGTTCCAGCTGCTGAAAAGAATGGTCCGGTTTCTCCAGCAGCCAGGGCCTCTCTTGGCTCAGGAGGGGAAGTGCTGACCTGGGCCATAGCAGGTGAGCATTTTTGGCCACTGAACCTGCTTGTACATTTCCAGGAGATGAGGCAGCAAAGTGGGTTCCTGTCCTGAGGGTGGTCCCAAGGAGTGGTGTCTACTGCATCGGTCTGTCACCAACTCCTGTGACGCTGAACTTAATCCATGCTGCTAAAGTCACAGGTCACAAGAACTTAGTGTGTACCCTGGTCCAAGCAATGCATCACATGGATGCCTTAGTTTTTTTTTTTTTTTAGTTTTATTTTTTAGTTTTAGGTGGAAACAATGTCTTTATTTTATTTTTATGTGGTGTTGAGGATCGAACCCAGCGCCCTGCGCATGCCAGGCAAGTGCGCCACCACTTGAGCCACATCCCCAGCTCAATGCCTCAATTGGTCACCAATCGTTGATTCTGACCTCTCTTTATGTAAAGAATTTACTTAAGATTATTTAATTCAAAACAGCACATGCTCATGATTAAAATTTAAAAAATCCTAGAGAAGGGCATGAAGCCAAAGTTAGACTCCCACCCAAAAATTTTCAGTCTTATTTTCCTGAGGAAATCACCATTAATAGCTTGCTATGTGTCACTTCTGAAATTTGTGTGCCTATTCAAAGATACTTACTTATATACATATATATCTTTTGGGGACACAGATGGGATCATACTACACATGCTGCTCAACCTTGCTTTTTATTTAGTCATATATCTAGGACATCAACATATCTGGATCTACTTTTAATCTTTTTAATGACCGCAGAATTTTCCAGCGTGAATACATCATGGTTTATCTGATGGACATTTAGCTTGTTTACAATCTCTTTCTATTACAATTTTATAAAAAAAAATCCTTGTATATACTATCTTTGTGCATGTGCAAATATATCTTAGAATGTAGAATAAATTCCTGGAAGTGGAATTGTGTTAACTGGTGAGTTGCTGAGCTAAATGGTTTGTGGGTTTGAATATTTTGAAAGATACTAACAAATTAATCTCCAAAGTTTCCATCAATCAGTCCATATCCCCACCAGCCCTGTGTGGCTCTATGCCCCACTCTCCTCTCTCTTACAGTTGGCTTTTAAGCAGTTTCTTGTTAGGCTGACAGGTTGAAAATAATCCTCACTTTTGTTTTAACTGACATTCCATTGTGAGAAGTGCTGCGTGACTTTTTACTACTTACAAGTCACTTGTATGTCTTTTTCCTATGAATTGCCTATTAATGTCCTCTATTTTCTATAGTAGTTGGGCCTTTTTTTTTTAAATAATTCAAATAGTTTAATAGTGAACTCCATGAGACCACCTACATTCTTTACTCCAGTGGAATTGTGCGATATTAACTTACATTTACAATAAGTCAACCAATTTTAGAAAGCATTTCCAACGATGGTGTTTGTCATAATGGCATTGTATCTGGAGCCATGTCTGGTTCTTGGTCAAATCATGAACTTGGTAAAGTTTGAATCTCTTTTCTTCATTTTCTTTCTTTTTTAAGTTTTCTCTACTGCTCCAAAGCTCTTGCCATCATTTTAATAAATTCCCAGTGTTGGACAAACTCCCTCTTTAACAATGTAAAAAAACCCAACCAAACAAGCAAACAAAAACCCCTGATCTTCAAAAAGATTCTAAAAGGATGCATTTTGGTCTAATTAATCAATAACTAATAAGAAGCAGTCATAGGAACCTCTAACTTTGTTCCTGGACTGATTTCATCTGACAAGAGGAAGTTTTCCTAGTTTCGGCAGGACTTGGAGCCCTGTGACCTGGGTCTCGGTTCTGGCTCGGTTACATTCCCAGCATTCCATCTTTTTTTTTTTTTTTTAATTAGTTGTTCAAAACACTACAAAGCTCTTGACATATCATATTTCATACATTTGATTCAAGTGGATTATGAACTCAGTTGGGCCTTTTTATACTGTTTTGTAAGAGCTTTTTAAAAATTTCTTTTAGATATTGATGGATTTTATTTTATTCATTTATTTAAACGCAATGCTAAGAATCGAACCCAGGGCCTCACATATGCTAGGCAAGTGCTCTACCACTGAGCCACAACCCCAGCCCCAAGAGTTTTTTTATATATTAAGTAATTTATCTATTCTAACCTTTGAAGAACCTTCCTGTGGTTTTAGAATGTCTACTATCTGATGGGGTCATTAATCTGTCCTTCCCTACCTTCCCCAGCCCCGCATTTTTCTGACCATTTTTACATGCTTATTTTTTTTCCTTATGAATTATAAAGTCATCTTGCCTAGTACCCAAGGTTCTTTTCCAAAATTTCCCATTATTCTTAAGACTCTTTTGTACCCATTATCCCATTTAACCTTGAAACCACTGAATGAGGTCTAGGGGCTTATCATCCAAAGGAGGAAACTGGTCCAAAGGTAATGTGGCTTAAGCTTTGCCTAAGGTCAGGCAGGAGGGTCCCGGGCCTTTTTCTCCTATCCATGAGGGTGTGTGTGTGTGAGTGTGTGTCGGTGGAGGACGACCTGGGAAGAGTGACAATCCTTGCCCCAAGGCTGCTGCAGGTGGAGTCTTGCTTCTGGGAGACAAAGCCCGGCCTGAGAGAAGCTTGCCTTCATTCCTGGGCCTTCCCACCTCGGGCCATCTCTCTCCTCCTCCCGTCTCAGCCTCTGCCTCTTTGGGTGTCTGCTTTCTCTGTTCTGTTTCTTTCTCTTTTCAGACTAACCATAAACCCCTTCACCAGACAGTGAGACACCCCTGGAGGAGAAGTGAGTGAGGAGGGTGTGTCCCCGCCCTGGGCTTCCAGTGGGTGCTCTCCAGGGAGAACAGAGCCTAGAAATGGCAGGGAGGGGGCAGCAGGAGGCAGTGGACTGAGTCCTGCAGCGCTAACGGGTCTGCTTTTGTCCTCCTCTAAACGAGCAAGCTTGGTCCTTGCCATTCTGAGGGTTTGGAGTGTCCCCTGGCCCACTACGTAACTGTGGAGAACTGTGCCGTCTTTGAAGCTCAGGTGCATCTAGACTCTCCGTAAGGAGGTAGGGAAAGGGTGGGTTGCCCATAGGGTGTGTCCAGAGAGGGCACAGTTATCCAAGGTCATATAAAAGGTGGTGGCAGAGACACTTACTGGCCTCACCAGCTTCTAGCTCAGGGGTGGACTTTAGAGAATTGCTGAGAATTTGCTGAAATAGACTAACCACAATGATGTGATAATGATGGTTAGGACAGTGAGTTCTTACTGTGTGCTATGCAACCTGTTAAACAACATTTGCATTCTGTCACTTACATCCCTACCCCATGCCCCCTGCTGTCTCATGTGGCTACCTTTAATATCCCTATTTTATAGACGAGAAAACTGAGACACTGAGAAATTTGATAATTTGCCAAAGAGAGAAGACTAAATGTCAGTGTGACTGAGACCAATGGTTGGATGGACGAAAGAATAAATTAATGGTTAGGCAAATGGTTAGGGACGTTACTTATTTTTCCTAGATCTGGGGATTGAACCTGGGCGATTCTCTACCATGGAGCTACACCCCATCCCTGCTTATTTTTTGAGACAGAGTCTCATGTGCCCAGGCTGGCCTTGAACTTGTGGTCTTCCTGCCTCAGCCTCCTGAGTTGCTGAGATTACAGGTCTGTGTCATGGCCCCTGGGACTTTTTAGTTTATAAAAGATGTTAATATCTCTATTCTCCTTACCTCTGAGTTACGCATTAGCCATTTGAAAGTAGAAATTAATCTAAGAAAATACAAGAGTTCCTCTTCGGCTACCAGTCTGCACAGACAAAGTCACACGCAGCAGCATTCACACACAACCAGAGACTCACCCACCTCAACCAGAATGGTAAGAAAAGTAGGCACACAGAAGAGGGCAAGAATAGAGATCTTACACTTTACACAGACACAGTCCACACAACCCAGTTGCACCCACATGGACACTGGTACACTTGGAGACAAGGCAGATGTAGTGAAGGACGTGCCATCAGCAGAAGACACAAGCACGTCCAGGCTCATGCAGATGCAGGACCATACAAAGACCAGGACGCGTGGGCCAGGCACAGGCACTCTTCTGTCCCTTCTGCCTGCCTGTCTCTCTCCCACACACCTGCACACTCAAATACCAGGACGCATGTTGCATTTAAATCCAGCCGGGACAGCTTAACACAAGGACACACACCTTGCAAGGACACTTTCAGAGACAAGGTCATTGCTACGCAGGCAAGGACAAAGATAAGTGGCAAGTATTATAAGACATGCATTTAAAACCTACACACACACTCACACACACACACACACACACACACACACGCCACTCACACACACACACACACACTCACACACACACACACACACTCACACACACACACACGCCACACACACACTCACACACACACACACACACTCACACACACACACACACACACTCACACACACACACACACGCCACTCACTGGGGCTTGCTGATTCTGCAAACGCTAGGGGCCACTTCCTGAGGGCGCCCGCTGGGAGGAGAGGTGCCTGAGGAGGAAGGCTCCATCCACTTGTGCTGCTTTCTCTGGATGCTCAGAAACCCAGGCAGGTTTTGTCCCTCATCTTGCTGGCTGTCGCCTATTCCTGCTCCGGGGATCTCTGCAACTTTCTCAGCTGAGCCCTCCCCTCAGCCCTGGTCTCCTCCCACCCAGGCCTTGACCATAGGCTTCCTGTGGCCTTAGACCCTCAGTCTCCCACCTCCTCACGTCCCCTTTTCTTCAGGACATTCTTTCCCTGCCATCTTTCTCTGCTGGGGAAGCAGAACAACCATCAGTGTTTTTTTTTTTTTTTTTTTTTTCTCAAATCAAAACTTACTGAAGAGAAGCAGGGGACAAGGGGACAGTCACCTTCTGAATTCACTTAACCCCTCCCCCCTTCCCCCAGAGCATCCCCAGGATAATTTCAAAATGCAAATGGGAGGGCGGGGACTTTATTTTCTTTTCTGATAAATCCTCAGGGCCAAGAATCGTACCAGGCTCAAAGCAGGCAACATTTCCAGGTTATACTTCACCTGCCCAGGGAGCCTCCTCCGTCAGGAGGCTGGGTGAGAGTCCCCGCCCACTCGCAGGTACACACCCACCATAAAGAACATAAGGTACTCTGTATATCTTTTGTGGCATTTATCACAATTGTAATTAAAATCATTATACCAATCCACAAAATTACAATTATATTTGACAAAGGGGCTAAAAGCATGCAATGGAGGAAGGATAGCATCTTCAACAAATGGTGCTGGGAAAACTGGAAATCCATATGCAACAAAATGAATCTGAATCCCTTTCTCTTGCCATGCACAAAAGTTAACTCAAAATGGATCAAGGAGCTTGATATCAAAACAGAGATTCTGCGTCTGATAGAAGAAAAAGTTGGCTCCAATCTACATATTGTGGAGTCGGGTTCCAAATTCCTTAATAGGTTACCCATAGCACAAGAGTTAATAACAAGAATCAACAAATGGGACTTACTTAAACTAAAAAGTTTTTTCTCAGCAAGAGAAACAATAAGAGAGGTAAATAGGGAGCCTACATCCTGGGAACAAATTTTTACTCTTCACACTTCAGATAGAGCCCTAATATCCAGAGTATACAAAGAACTCAAAAAATTAAACAATAAGAAGACAAATAACCCAATCAACAAATGGGCCAAGGACCTGAACAGGCACTTCTCAGAGGAGGATATACAATCAATCAACAAGTACATGAAAAAATGCGCACCATCTCTAGCAGTCAGAGAAATGCAAATCAAAACCACCCTGAGATACCATCTCACTCCAGTAAGATTGGCAGCCATTATGAAGTCAAACAACAACAAGCGCTGGCGAGGATGTGGGGAAAAGGGTACACTTGTACATTGCTGGTGGGACTGCAATTTGGAATTTGGTGCGGCCAATTTGGAAAGCAGTATGGAGATTCCTGGGAAAGCTGGGAATGGGACCACCATTTAACCCAGCTATTCCCCTTCTCGGAATATTCCCTAAAGATCTTAAAAGAGTGTACTATAGGGATACTGCTACATCGATGTTCATAGCAGCACAATTCACAATAGCTGGACTGTGGAACCAACCTAGATGTCCTTCAATAGATGAAAGGATAAAAAAAAAAATGTGGCATTTATACACAATGGAGTATTACTCAGCACTAAAAAAATGACAAAATCATGGCATTTGCAGGGAAATGGATGGCATTAGAGCAGATTATGCTAAGTGAAGCCAGTCAATCCCTAAAAAACAAGTGCCAAATGTCTTCTTTGATATAAGGATGGCAACTAAGAACAGAGCAGGGAGGAAGAGGATGAGAAGAAGATCACCATTAAACAGGGACGAGACGTGGGAGGAAAGGGAGAGAGAAGGGAAATTGCATGGTAAAGGAAGAAGACCCTCAGTGTTATACAAAATTACATATAAGAGGAAGTGAGGGGAAAGGGGAAAAAAACAAGAGAGAGAAATGAATTACAGCAGATGGGGTAGAGAAGATGGGAGGAGAGGGGAGAGGAGGGGAGGGGGGATAGTAGAGGATAGCAAGGGCAGCAGAATACAACATACACTAGTATGGCAGTATGTAAAAAAGTGGATGTGTAACCGATGTGATTCTGCAATCTGTATATGGGGTAAAAATGGGAGTTCATAATCTGCTTGAATCAAATGTATGAAATATGATATGTCAAGAGCTTTGTAATGTTTTGAACAACTAATAATAAAAAAATAAAATCATTATAATGAAAGTATTAGATAATGTCATTAAATAATTATTGGCATAATTATTTGTTTAATGTTGCCAAACTTTAAACTGTGAAGGCAGAGGCCAGGTTTGTGTGATAATCCCTGCATTCTGAGGGTTGAGTACAGACTGCTCACAGTGGGCACTTGGAAATTTTACTCAATGAATGTACCCAGTAAGTATCTACTAGATGCCAGCATTCTCCACACATTTAGTCTTCACCATGACTTTGCAAAGCGAGTGTTCATTATTCTTATTTTTTGACGGGAACCCTGCAGGGACATACCTAAGGTCACATAAGCCAAAATAAGAATGTGCACTTAAGTTCATCAGGCAATACTTCTTCAGCTCCGATGGACCTGTCTGACCTTTGCCATCTCCATCTCAAACTGGCAGTTGGTCTTTGATTTCCCGTCTCTTCCTTCTCCTGGATTTATATTGGCCTTTTCCCCATCCACAATCTCAAGCAGCCCCCACTGTCTGGCTTGTTCTGAGAATGGATGATCCTCAGCAGGGGCAAGTGCTGGCCACTTAAACTTCCCATGGGAAACTACATATTTAAAAGGCATCAAAGGCTTAACGCTTCCAGGCCTGAACTCCTGGTGGAATTTTAGACCTGTGCTAACCAAGAGAGAAGGCGTCACCCCAGGCAGTCCACCAAAGGCTTGCTTAGCTTTCTCAGGCTGCTTTTCCTCTCTGCACAACTAACCTCACACAGTCATTCTTACCAGGTGAGGAGGTGACCTGCAGCACAGTAGGAAGAGCAAGGCCCAGGTAGGAGACCTGTGTTCTGCCAACAGCTCTCTCCCTATGTACTACGTGGCTCGAGGCAGCCCCTTGTGCTTGGGGCCTCAGTTTCCCTCTCTCCCAGATGAGACGGATGACATTTCTATTCCTTCTGGCTCTGTGCACACAGCTCTGGCAGGGGAGCTCTGCGGTTCTTTCGTAGTAATGGCTCCCACTTGCAGAGAACTCACTGTGTTGGGTGTTGTTCTAAGAGCTCCACATTTATGGACTCACTTGATGGTGACGCCCACACTGTAAGACTTCATCCCTGTTTTACAACTGAAGGAACCAAGGCCCGGAGAGATTAATTCACCCACTCAAATTCATTATTCCATTGTAGCGTAAAATATGATCCCCAAACTTAGCGGTGTTACCTGACAGCCGTTTCTTCTGTGGTCAGTGGTGTGGGGAGGGCTCTGCGGAGCGGCTCCGACTCTGTGTCTCCCATGTTTGCCAGCAGATGTCAGCAGGGGCTACACTGAGGTTTGCCAGGCTGGGCACCCAGATGGATTGCTCCTTTGGAGTCTCACTGACGGTCCACTTGGGCTTGCTCCTCAGAGTCCTCCCTTGCCTGCTCCTTGGAGTCTCTTGGACAGTCCTCTTGGGCTCCTGAGATTCCATGGCTTCTTCTCTGGCCTCCCTATTGCCCTTACATGCTGGTCCTCTGCCCTGGTCTTAGGAGGCCAAGCAGAACTGTGGGAAGGACAAACTTTCGAATTAGGCTCCAATCTCCTGCCCTTCCCTCTGTGGCCTTGAGTAAGCCAGTCTCCCTCTGTGAGCCTCAGCTCTTCATCTGTAGAGCATGGGGGAGGGATGCTAAGGTTACCTCCTTCAAAGCTGGGGTGGTTTTCTTCACCCAATCCACAGCTAGTTATTGAGCACCACCTTTTAACCAGGCTCTCTCCCTATGCTCCAGGGAGAGGGAGGGAAAGACAGATAATAACAAACAAGAAAAATGCACACACACACACACACACACACACACACACACAAAGGTGTATGTGGGCATGTGTGCACATATATTACCCCTCCCCTCCACATATGGGATGTGTCAGACAGGGAGAGAGTGCAGCAAGGTACGGAGGATTTGGCATCTCAGGGAGGGGATTCTGCTACTTTACAAAGGGGTGACATTTGCACATAAGAGTGGCTCTCTGCAAGGGAGAGTGTTTGAGGCAGAGGGAACAGGAAGTCTAATGGGTCTGGAGCCCAGTGAGCCACGGGATGTGTTGGAGATGAGAATGGAGAGGTGGCAGAGGCAATGAAGTTAGGACTGGGTAGAATGGAGCATTTGGACTTTGACCCTGAAGGAGAGGGAAGCCATGGGAGGTGTTGGGTGGAGAAGTGGTTCGATATACTGTGGGTGTAGAATCAACAGGAACTATTGAAGGATTGAATGTGCTGTATAAGAGAGAAGTCGAGGATACGTAGTCTGAATAACTAGGAAAATGGAGCTACCCAGATGAGGACGGCAGGTGGGAAGCACTCTTAACCAATGCACCCTGCTGCTTGCTCTCAAGGCCTAAGTCTGGTTCTTGGAAAGAGCTCAAGAGCACCCCTGGTGCCAAGTACTGAGCTAGGTGCTTTACATAGTGTGTGGCAGAATGACCCGGTGATCCCTGCCCTTGATAATCCCCTCATGTGAGTGTGGGTAGAAACTGTGACCAGGATAAGATATCATCACCATGATTATGTTTCATGATACATCCAAGGCGATTATCCAGACAGACCTGATCTAACCACACAGCCCTCTATGAGCAAGCATGTTGTCGGGCTAGAGAGCAGATGGAAGCCAGGGAGATTCAAAGGATGAGAAGAGTTTGATATGTATGGTGGCCTTGAAGATGGACGGGACCATGTACAAGGGCCAGCGAACCACTTCCAGGAGCTGAGATTGACTCCTGGCCAACATCCCACAAGGGAACAGGGACCTCAGTCTTATAACCACAAGGAACCAAATCCTGCCACAACCTGAATGCTCTTGGAAGCAGATTCTTCTCCAGAGCCTGCAGATAGGAGTCAGGCCTGGCCAAATTTGTGTGAGAACCTAAGCGGAAAATGCAGCTGAAGCTGCCCAGGTTTCTAGAGACCCACAGAACTATGAGCAAACAAATGGCTGTTGTTTTAAAGTCATTTAGTTGGTTGTGCTGCAACTAATGTCCATGCTGTCTTACATAATCCTCACAACCATCCAAAATGGGGGGTGCCCATTGTACAGATGAGGAAATAGAGCCATGAAATAGAGGGTTTCACTCTGCACCTCCTAGAAGGATGGCATCACCCTTGAGATGGAAATGCTGGGCTCCTTCTTTCCCAGGGCATCTCACAGGCTGCTTCATCAAGATGGGTGGGGACTGCTGGGCAGGTGAGTCTAGGGGCCTGGCTGAGTGGGTGGGGAGCCTCTGGTCCTAGGTCAGGCCAGGGAGCATAGTGTGGTATTCCCACTGTGCTTCTCTCTGTCCTGGGGCCCTGAGTGTCTGAGCTTATGGGTGTGGGTGTGAGGACTGTACTCACTGGGGGTGCATATGTGGGAGAGTGTGCGAGTGTGAGCCTGCTGCAGTGTGTCTCAGAGTCCTATGAGTCTGAGGGTGTCTGAGCATCAGAATGTATCTGTCATGGAGTGACTGAGTCTGTGTGGTTGTCTCCATGTGTATGCACATGCCCACTGATGGGTGTCTGTCCAAATGTTTGGCAATGATGAGGTGGTCAAAGCAGGGGGGGCAATGAGTGTGTGCATGTGAGTCTGGAGCTGTGTGTCCATCCAAGTGTATATGTCTGTATGCTGGAATTCTCTGTCTGTGAGGCAGTGTGGGCGCACGGGATGTGTGTGCTTGACCGACCTTCCACAGTTTTTGTGGGATCTGAGGATCTCCCTTGGGTGGGATGCGGGTTGCCAAGGGTGTCCTGCCTGTGGCTCCAAGTGTGTCTGCAGGTTCCCATGTGCCTATCTGAGGGTGTCCTTTGCTGTATCTGCCCATGTGGTCCTCACGTGCCAGTCTGAGGGTGTCCTTTGCTGTATCTGTGTGAGTCTTGTGTGTGTCCATGGATTTGTCTGTCTAGACGTCTATGAATGAGTCTGGGTGTGTCTGTCCAGCCGTCTGCCTCTGCGTCTCATGGCATCTGTGCTGCCTTCTTGCAGAGGGAATGTCATTGTGAGTGTGCTAGTGATTCGAGGGTCTCTGGGCGAAAGCACGAGTGACAGGGGTCTGCGCTGGTCTCCGAGAGTGGCCCTTTCCAGAGAGTGTCTGTCCCTGGCTGAGGCCTGTCTGGGTCGGTGAGTGTAAGCCTGCATCTGGGCGGCTCTGAGGACTGAGAGTGGGGGTTGGGGCGGGCGGGGGGTTCGCCGTAGGACCCGGCGCAGCCAGTCTTACCGCGCGCCTGGCTCCCGGCGCGCACACCTGCGCGGACTGTGGCGGCGAGAGCGGGGCGCAGCCCGCACCCTCCGGCTCCCACGCCCCGCAGGCAGCGCCCCCTCCCCCGGGCGGCGCCGATTGGCTGCGGCGCGCCGCTCGGAGCCCGCCCCGCGCGGCCGGCGGGGGGCGCCGCGGGCCAGAGCGCGCTGCGCCGCCACCGCCGCCGCCGCCGCCGCCACCGCTGCCACCGCTGCTGCCAGGAGCACAGCGCGCCTCCGGCTCCGTGCGCCGCCAGCGCCCGGCCCTCCTGTCGCCGGCCCGCCCGCCGGCCCCGCCGCGCCCGCCAGCCCCGCCGCGGAGCCCCGGGCCGGCCCCGGGCCGCCGCCACCACGCCGCGCGCCGTACTCCGCGTCAAGAATGGGGCGGCCAAGCTGCCCAAGCCGCCCGCCGCCGCCGCCGCCGGCGCGGCCGAGGCGCCCGGCGCCGGCGCGGGCATGGAGCGCTCGCAGAGCCGCCTCAGCCTGTCCGCCTCCTTCGAGGCGCTCGCCATCTACTTCCCGTGCATGAACTCCTTCGACGACGAAGACGCGGGTAAGCGCGCGGCCCGACCCCGACCCCGGGGGTGTCCCGGGATCCAGATCCGGAGGCCCCCTCCTGGATCCGGTGCACCCTCAGAGGTGGCCTGTGTCTTCTCTCCACCCCAGCCCCTCTCGGGAAGCGTCCCCAGGGTCTCCTTCCCATTCCACGGGACCGCAGGGGCTCTAGGATGGGCTGTCTTGTAGACTTCCCCCCAGGGACCTCTAGATCGTTTGCACCCTTTTCTCGCAGGTGGGCCCTTGGGCCGCCTGGACCCAACTCTCCCTACTCACCTGCGCCTTCCGGATGCCCCCTGTCTTGTTCTTAGATCTGACCTGTCACCGTCCCTGAGTCTCTAGAATGTGCCCACTCTTCAGACCCCTTGGGGCTCCGACGCGCCCCCCGCCATTGGAGGTGGCGCACAGACCTTGCCTCTCCATCTTTGTCTTGGCTGCACCCAAAGGCTCCCAGCCCAAGACCCCGGCCTGGCGCCCAAGGCCTAGAGCGCCCCCATTTGACTCTCCTCCCCTTCCCCCACAGTCTGGGGCTCTGGACTCTAGGTTCTTATCTGACTGGGGCAGTCACCGGGAACCTGCCAGGTGATGCCCTTTCCTCCTTTTTCTTCCGCGTCTTCCAGGAGGAGGTGTAAGGCGGCGCCAACTCTACACTTGCGCGCGCGCTAGTGTGTGCCCCTGACCTCGCGTGCTCTTGTCCCTGGAGTGGCCCTTTGGGGTGGGCTGAACCAGGCCACCATCCTGCGGCCTGGAACCTGCTGCTCCCAGGCCTGCGTGCAACCTTAGCCAGAGCCCCAGGGGCGGGAGGCTCCCGCCGGAAACAGCTTTTTGGGGCCCTGAAACCAGGCAGAGGGAACCTGAGAGCTCCAGATTTGGTTTTGGGGTGAGGAAGTGAATCCAACAACAGGTGGGGTAGCTAGAGGGCTTGGGCGAGAGTTCTCCAAGGAGTGCCAGCTTGAGAGTCAGAATCAGGTTTCAGTCTTCATTCTTATGAGCCGTGACCTTGGGTAAGACATGACCCCCCCCACTTCCAGCTTCTGTTTTGCTCATCTGTGAAAATGAGGATGGCAATGCCTCCACACAAGGCTTTGTATGGTGTAGGGTGGAGTTAAAAGTATTTTGTGAGCTGAAAATCTGAGAGTATTTAAATTCAGTGAGGGGACAAAAAGGAGAGGAGAGTATGTATTGGGGAGGAGCAAGAAGGTTTCATCTACACTTTTGAGACTCTGATGAAAATATGGATTCTCTCTCCCCAAAATACATAAGTACTTAATCTACAGAATTTAGCCTACAGTTCTGGGGAGTTCAAGGGCCCAGGATTCCACTCTCTGCCTGCTGGGACCCGTATCTGGTCAACCCTTCTCTCTAGGTTCTGCCAAGGAATGGAGTGGTGGGTGATGGGTACTCACCTGTAGGAGGCAGGTGGGGAAAAGGAGAGGTCTTCAGAATCTGGTCTGGTGATGAATGGGGCAGACCCCTTACAGACCTTCTTGTTGTTGACCTGAAGGTGGGAGTGGGGTAAGATGGTTACTACAGAGCCATTTTATGGGATTGCCATTTTACAGAGCAAATAATTGAGGCCCAGAGGCTTCAGTCTCCCCCTTGAAATAGCTGAGGGAGTCTCCCTAATGCAGTGGTCTCCACTGGTGCAAAATTGAAGAGAGGAAAGCAGGCTACCTTGGGGGTCTGGAGGTGACAATGGCAGAGAAGAAGCTAAGGCAGGAAGCCCCTAGCCCAGGTCAGCTGGCTCCCAACTCTTGCCAGGTGGCCAGGCACTTCTAAAGTTCAGCAGGCCACTTAGGTCTCAGGAGCCTGTCTGGGCAGGAGCATGGTTTTGCAGGAGGACTGGAGGCAGCACAGTTTGTTTTTTCTCCAGAGTCATGCTCCATGTCATGGGTCAGACACCTTGGCTGCAGGTGGCTTGCTCTAGGTTTCACTTAAGTCAACAGAAAACTGCATGTAATATCAGTGATATTTTTAAAGGTTCACCTTATATTGTTTTCAAGAAGATTTAAGTTCTTAAGTGTTACACTTGGAAGAGATTTAGAAATCATCCTATGCAGTCCCTTCTAGACTCTCAGTGGGTAGGTGTGGGTGTGTATTTGTATACATGTGAGTGTGTATGTGTATGCGTGTGTGTGTGTGTGTGTGTGTGTGTGTGACTGAAGCCCTGGTATGTGGTGTGTGTATGCTTCTGTGTGTTTATAACCCAAGGTCAACCAATGTAGCAGGTTCAAATCTGAGACTAAAACCAGGTTCTCAGTTCTTAGAACACCAGCAATCCTCTTTTTGAAAGAGAATGGTTTTAGAAAGCTAGATCTCACTGTGTAGAAAATGGTGCCCAGGTGAGGCGGCCTCAGGGAGTAGCTGGTGGCTGAGAGTTCAGTGTGGGCATTTTGAGCTCACTGTCTGCTCATCTCTAGGGCTGCCAGGAGTTTGGGAGGGGGAGGGAGAAAGTCAACTTTCATTTCCGGAAGAATAATGAGTGTCTGGTGAAAGTCGGAAGTGGGGAATGTTGTCTTGGTGCTTAATTTTTCTTGCTCTTCCCAGTCATTAATTTCCTTCTAAAAGAAGCCTTTTGGATGCATCCTTCAGAAAGCACTTGGCTGAACTAATTTCTAAACGCAGTTGGAAGAGTCTCTGGGCTCCTGGACAGAGCTGGCTTGGGCAGGAGGCTGTCGGGTGCAGGCTTGGCTCCACCTGTCTCTCCCCGCTCCTGTGGCCCTCTTACTGCCTGGTCTGTCCCCCGTCCCTGATGGCTCTCTCGGAAGTGTGTGTATGTCTGACAGGCCTCTGGCTCATCTGGGAGGCTCCCCTTTGTTGCTGCTCCCAGCTCCCGTGGAAGGCCGCTTTCCCATCCACAGCCATCCTCAGGCTCATTTGCCCTCTTCCACTGGTTTCCTAGGGAATGGGCTAAGGAGGAAACTGTTCCCCCTCTGCTTTCCATTAGCCTTAAATGGGCAGAGCGCATTCCTGCTTTGGACTTGGGGGCTTTGGACACTGGGGTGGGCCAAAGAACCTACCTTCCTCTTTCCACACCTTTCTAGCCACCATCTGGCCCAGGAGGCTGGTCACTGCAGGTTCCTAGATTCCTGTTGAGGGGCATCTTCTGTGTGCCTGCTTTTCTTAGAATGTTGTTTTTGCCCTTTTCCTAAGGATGCAGGGGCTTTAGGGAGGCAGGCTCCAGGGCATTTGTGCCTGGGTTTATTGCTCAGCCTTGCTGACACTGAGTTTGTGATTGGGGAGGTTTGGGATGGGAGGAGTTAGACATGAGACCCCGTTTTTCTCAACTGTATGAGGAAGTAAATAACAGCAGGAACCCTCACAGGGTCAGTGTTTCTCATAGCACCCCCATAAAATTTAATATCCTATTAACACCCCCATTTTCAGATGAGAAAGCTGAGGCACAGACTTAGTAATTTGTTCAAGGTCACTCAGCCAGGAAGTGAGGGAGTTGCGATTTGAACTTGGGCACTCTGACTCAAGCATCTATGCTTTTAATTAACATACTGCTTGCTGTTCAAAGACTCAGGACAGAACCTGGCATGAGGTAGATCGCAATGCATGTTCGCTTTGATCTGTCTTAATACCAGGTGAGAGTTGTTTCTGAGCATGACTGTAAAGAAGAATTTGTGGGTTTGGGCAGGTAAAAGACTGATTCTCAAAATGTTATTATTAATAATCTTACTAGGCAATTTTTTTTTTTTTTTGCCTTATGATTACTATTACGGTAAAGCTGGACCCTCCTTTGAAGCGGTTCTTAAGATGGAGACTTGGGGGACTTGTATGCCAAACAGGGTAGGAAGCATTCTGGCTGCCCATTTCTGTGACCACTCATTTGGACCCCATCTACAGGTCTGCCCTTGCCGCTGTGTCCTGGGGCATAGCTGGGAGCAGGGGTGGATCTCCTTTCTAGTGGATGCACTGGGAGTTATTGCACTGGGGTCTGAAATTGGCAATGGGGTTCCTGAGCCTGAGCAAGTGGTTGCAGCGTCCAGTTCTCCCCCGCCCGCTCAGGAGAAGGGCGGAGAAGTTGGAGCAGCCAGCTCTGATTTGCCCAGAGGATGGATGCTTCGATCCGGTGCAGGGAGGAAGTTGCCATGGCAACACCAGCCGGCTACCAGTCCCTCTGCTAACGGTTTGGGCCACATCTCTGGGCTGGAAGCCCTTCATGGCACCGCCCTCTTCCGTTCAGACCAAATCTGATGCAGTGGTGGTGGGGGCATGGTGGGTGGGGCCTACAAACTAGTACCACAGCCTCCTTCCCCCCTCATATTTGGATAGAGGAGAAATGGAGGTGGTTGTCGAGTGACTTCTGGGTTGTGGAGGTGCTCATATCCTGCCAGCCAGATCCTGGCAGGGGGAGTCAGAATTTGATTGTCCCTGTCCCCACTCCCAGGCACCCGGAGTGAACATTCTAGACCCACCCCCCACCCCTATTCACACGGTTTGGTAGAGTTTTCTTCCCCAGACCAAGTGCTAACTTTTGTCCTTGAAATTTGACCTGAGCTTTTTCTGGGAAACAAAATGTCCTGCTGTCCCTCGCCTTCCTCTGGAGGTGGTGGAACAGAGGGAGCCCTTCAGCTCTAGAAGGGGGCTGGGCTGGGTCGGGGGTGGGGTGTGGCTTTTGTGAAGGCATGAGGTTGAGGCTTTAAAGCCTCCACTCCTACCCTTACCCTTGGGGCAGGCCACTTCTGTCCCCCACCCCTGTCCTCTCTGCCCACTCCCCCTCCCATTTATCACCTGGTCTGTAATCGACTTTCTGGGAGCTGGGCAGAACTCTTCTGGGTTTGGATAACTGAAGCTTGGTAGAGAATTGAGCCGATTATTTCCCTAGTTCAGGCTGAATTCATTTTAATCAAATTTTCCTGAAATAAGTATCTTGGGAAAATTAGGGGCATGAGGCTTCAGCCCTCCTTGTGGCCCTGATCTTTGGTCTGCAGTTTGCTCTGAGCCTTTGGGGCTCCTTCCTCAAGTCCCCCCATTGGGCTCTTCCCCTTCCCTGTCCTCCCAGACTCCTGGCTCCAGCTCCCTTGGTCTGCGGTTGCCAGGGGCCACCTGCCTGTGTTTGGTGGGAAGGGGAAGGAAGGCCCCTCCTCCTCGTCTCCCTCTGGGGATGAGGCTCTGCCTCCTTCTCCACCCACCCCCAGGCCCAGAGGCAGAGCCAGTTCCAACTGCAGGCTGAGTGGGGGGCGGCCAAGTGCGGAGGAGAGCCGGAATGGAAGGAAGCTGCCCTGAGCTGCCCTTCTCTCCTGTCTCGGGGCCTTTCTGCCACCCTAACAACCTCACTTCCGGTGTCTTTTAGAAACTGTTGGAAAGGTGCCGCTTCTGGAGAGGGTGCTGAGAGTAGCGCACCATCTCCCCACGTAACCCTGCCCCCACGGGGCCCAGGTCACCCTGTCTTTCTGGAGTGGAAGGAGAACCTGGCTTGGGTTATCAACTTGCCCTGTGAGCTCAAGCAAGTCTCTTAACCTTCATGAGCCTCATCTGGAAAAAGGGTTAATGCCGTTGGTCTGAGCATCTCAGGGTGGTAGAAATAGAACAACTGAGGGCCTCTCAGCCATGCTCAGTGCTTTGCATGATCTCAGCGAATCCTGTAGCGACCTAGAGGGTAGCTGCTGCTGCAGATGTGCCCATTCTGCAGATGAGCAAAGTCAGGCAGCTGGAGAGTGTGCACAGTGATGACTCCAGCCCAGCCGCGTTGGCTGGCAGCCACCTTCCGCCTGCGGGCATGAAATGAGTTCCCAGGTGGGAAACGGCTATGCAGTCTTCAGGGACTCTGCTTGGGCTGTCACAATAACAAGTGACAAAGGCCAGGGTGCAGGGGCCTGTTCAGGTTCACGCGTGCCCTCTGGGGTCCACTGCCCCACTGCAGCTCTTTCCTGGCCACCGGTTCCTGGATGATCCCATCACAGTCTGCCAGCAGCTGCTGCGCCTGCCTGGCCTCCTTGAAGAATCCAGTCTGCCCTGGCCCTGGGGGCCCAGCCATCACCTGCCTCTCCAGACCGATGTAGGCCAGGGCTGGATTATATTTAACGCTGTGCTATTTCCACTTGACAGCTCCGGAGCGCTGTCCCCCTCCCCGTCTCCTTCCTCCCCCCTCCCCTTCTGATTCACTCGGAAACTGACGAGGCTGATGTCAGCGCCTTATTCTTAGCCCCCGTAATTGTAACTGCATTTAGCAGTGCGCACTTCATTAACAGTTTCTGCGGTGGGGGAGTGAGAGGACCGTGTGGCTGGGCAGGGACATGGGTGGAGGTGGGAAGAGGGACCTGCTGCCCGGACCCTGGCCAGCTGCCTGCTTTGGATGGGCCAACTGGGTAGGTTCCAGGCCTGGCTTTCCAAGACTAACAGTCCTGGAAGGACCCTTGGAGAGCATCTCCTCCATTCTCTTCCCTGGGCAAAGAGTGTAGTGGCTAGCAAAGGTCACACGTCAAGTGTCCAGGGTCTGACCTCTTGAGTCCGGGTTTTCTTGTCTGGTATTTATTCATTCAGTCAATATTGAATTAGCTGCTTGGTGCTAAACAATCTGCTAGGCATTAGAGGTTATCGGGGAACAGTGCAGACATGGTTTCTGCTCTCATGGAATTATGGGCTGAGGGAGATGGACAATAATCAGGTGAGTAATTAAAAATAAATAATTTTAGATTGTGTTAAGTGGAATGAAAATAAAAAGTGACAGGATAGGAGAGAGCATGAAGTGAGGTGATCAGAGAAGCCACACTTGAGTTGAAGCCTAAAGGACAGAGCCAGCAATAGGATATGAGGAGAAGAGTATTCTGGGCAGAGGGAGATGTTGTGCAAAGGCCCTGAGGTCAGTGTGAATGTGAGCTTTAGCAAACAGCAGTCTGGCATGTTACAGGAGTGGGTGATAGGAGGTGAGGTCAGGACAGGAGCATGGTGGGCATGGGGGGTGGAGATCATCATAGCCTTGTAGACAATGGTGGGGAAACTGAGGTCCAGAGAGGAGAAAGGAAAGGCCTTCAGCTGGGTAAAGTCAGAGAGAGGCCAAGAACTCCTACCCCCGAGTCCCTGACTCTGCTGTTCCTCAGGCCCAGATGGCTGTGCCTTTAAATGCACAACGTGGCTTCCTTTGAGTCCTAGCTGGAAGGCACTATGGAGTCAGGGCAGGGCCCTTTCTCCCCACCTTGCCTGCTGCTGCACTCTTCTCATCTCACCTGAGCGGGACCCTGGGGGGCAGGAAGAACTGGCTTTGGAATCCCAGAGACCTGGATTTTCATGCTACTTCTGCCACTTCTGGCTTGCGTGGCGTTGGGCCAGTTGCTCTACCTCCCTGGGGCTCAGCTTCCTCCTCTGTAAACTGGGCCATAATAATAGTAGGTACTTCAAAGGGTGATCGGGAGGAAAAGACGGTGAAATGCACAGACGCACCCCGCCCAGAGCTGGACCTGCGGGGTTAAGCGTCCTCAGTGGTGGGGACCAGCGAGGCCGTGTGCCAATGCCTGGCACGCAGGGGCACTCGGTCAGCGGTGGCCGCTGCGGTTCTCATCACTGTGGTCAGTTGAACAGGGCAGAGCTGGGCTGCTCAGTCTCCGCGAGCCCAGAATCACCGAGGGGCTTGTTTGCACACAGACTGGGGGACCCCACCCTAGTTTCTCTTTCAGTCTGGGGTGGATTTGTTTTTGACGAGTTCCCAGGTCATGCTACCCTGAGGCTGCTGGCCCAGGAACCCACGTTGACAACCACGGGTGAGAGACTGGACGGAGAAACACGAGGGTCTCTTCAGTGCCCCTCCCTGTGTCTGGGATGCTGAACTCCAAATTCAGCCCCGGATGGCGTCTTTGTGTCCGTCTGGTTCCTTTAGGGCCTCTGATCCAGGTGAGCCTCAGCTGCTGCCTGCACAGGACTTACCGTGAGGTCCCCATGAAGCCATCTGAACAAGTGATAAATGAGCCAACACAGCAACCGTCAGGCCACGCTGCTGGGCTCGCGCAGCCCTGGGGACGCTGGCTCCTGTCTAGCACCTTTTACCAGACAGAACAGGTTGGAGGCTCGCATGTTGACACCAGGAGGTTCATTTCAGGACAGGTCTTTCCTGGGAAGAAGTCAGTCAAAGGAATAATGGCAGTGGAGAGTCACAGTGCTGGGAAATGCCACCAAGGCAGTTCCCCCGGTCGGCTTGTTGAACCGTCTCTAAGAAGGGGGTGCTGGTTATTTTCCAGCAGGAGTCGGGCTTGTGGTGAGATGAACTCTCACCCAGCCTAGCACAGCTCAGGGTCAGAAGACAAAGGCACACAACATAGTTTCCCGATGGGACACGGACTAAACCCATGTTCTCTGAGAGGGGTGGCTTGGGGTAGAAAGCACAGACTCTGGAGGTGCGGAGATCCGGGTTTGTGCCTCTGCCACTTGCTGGCTGGGTGTCCTGACTACGTATGGGACTGGTGTGGGCCTCAGCCATGTCCTCTGCAAAATGCAGCAAGAGTACCAGGCAGCTCGTGAGGATCGGAGGCAGTGCCTAGCCGCACACAGAAGGCATCGCAGAAGTGCAGCTGCTGCCTGCCCTGTTCCCGCAGTCTTCCTGAGCCAGGGGTGCGCACACCTGGCTGGCGGAGGCGGGAGTGGCTGCCCCCTCTGGCCCTGGCCTGGTAGGTGTGTTTGCCGTGTGCCTTGTGGAGCCTGCGAGGCTGCATTCAGGATCAAGAAAGGAGAATTCTGTTCAGTTGCTGAATCTCAGAGTCTTCTCCAGCTACTTCTGGTTGTCTCTCCGACCTCAGCTTCCCTATCTGCTGAGTGAGGGTCCAGGGGGCTTGGTTTAGACACCACCAGAGTCTCCCAGAGAGGAAGGACACTGCGCCGGCCTACCTCTACTCCTCCTGTGCACGTCTCTACTCTCCTGTCACCCCGTGGGATCATTGTCATTCCCCAAGAGTCATTTCCTACCAGAGTTTCTTTCTAGATGATCTTTGGTGACTAGTCATTGAATAATTTCTAAAATAAGTATTTTGGGAATTAGTTAATATATACATACACTAGAACAGTTTGCAGGGAGGTACTGGTGCTTTATCATTGAGCTATTTATTTTATTTTATTTTTTTAGTACCAGGGATTGAACTCAGGGGCACTCAACCATTGACCCACATCCCCAGCCCTATTTTGTGTTTTATTTAGAGACAGGATCTCACTGAGTTGCGTAGCACTTCACTTTTGCTGAAGCTGGCTTTGAACTCGCGATCCTCCTGCCTCAGCCTCCTGAGGCACTGGGTAATTTTTTTATTTTTAAGGCAGGATCTCACTCAGTAGCTTAGGGCCTTGCTAAGTTGCTGAGCCTGGCCTGAAATTTGTAACCCTCCTGCCTCAGCCTCCCAAGCTGCTGGGATTACCAGAGGGATCTCCATTTGCTCAACACCTCACAGCAGGTGGATGGCAAAGCCAGAAATAGCACTAAAGTTGCTGGACTCCAGGTGCTGAGTTTTCCCCAAGTGTAGGGGCCCCAAGTAGCCATGATGGACCCTGCTTGAGGCATCAAGGCTGTGCCCTGCATCTCCAGCACTTGGTGTCCCTGGTAGAAGCTGCCTGGAGATGTCCTGGGAGTGGGTGGGAGGATATGTCACTAGTTGGGGTCTATAATGGAAATTAATTAGTTCCTTAGCAAATGTCTGGAGAAACATCTTTCATCTGCCTGGGCCCAATACCAAGCCCGGACCAGGTGCCTCTGGAGCCCAGCCAGGCCACGGCCAAGCCACCCCCAAGCCATATGGCCTCAGGAAGCTGCCACTTCTGCCCACTTCTGTTGGTCATGCTGAGATGGGGCAGAGGGACCCCAAACTGGGCAGCCTGGCCCTGAGGGCAGTAGGTGGTTGCCTCCAACAAGGGGGAATTTAACATAGCTGTTCTCTGGACTTGTTCTCTGGACTCCTGACAGTCTCTTTGGACTGAAAGAGATACAGAGGATGGGGAACTTTTCCCTCCTGCCTCCGCCGTCTTGGCCTGAGCCATGGGTTTTGTGCAATGGTAGTGTGTGGAGCCAGGCACAGTAACACGTGTCTGTGATCCCAGCAACTCAGGAGGCTGAGGCAGGAGGACTGCAAGTTCGAGACCAGCTTTAGCAACTTAGCAAGACCCTGCCTCAAAATAAAATAGAAAGGGCTGGGGTTGTGTTTAGGCTGTAGAGTGCTCACCTCACACGCACGAGGCCCTGGGTTTGATACGGTGGAAAGACTCTCAAGTAACAGGGAGTGACAGGGACACAGGATGCGGAAGGGGAAGTAGCAGCCACATGGACATTCCACTGTAGTCCAGCTGCAGCCTGTTCTCTGGGCCCTTCTTGGTGGTGGTGGTGGGGGGGTAACTCAGTGTTGACCAGCTTCCTCTTTCAGGGAGTCCCCCAGGTTGGGGACGCCTTGGGGCAAGCCACTGTCAGCTAGGGTAGTCCTGTAAAGTCCTATAAAGACAGGGCAGCTCTGAGCTGATGCCTGCAGGTGACTCTCAGCAGCTGTGGGATGGGATCTGGCTGGTGAACCGATGAGGTCCAGCCACTCCCTGTCTGGAAACCTCTGGTTGCCCAGTGTGGAGGGTGGCTGTGCCCAATGTGCCGTGCTGCCCAGCCCTCATTGTAGGTCCCCCTCTCAGCCCCATGAGATGGGCATGGTGATGGCCGGGGAGGCAGGATGGGAGAGCCAGTCTCCAGCTGTACTCCTGTCTTAGCCAGGGTTACCTGGCTAGTGAGGGCTGGGGAAGTGCCAGCCCAGGCTGGGCTCTGGACTGTGGTCCTCCCAGCATCCTGTACTCAAGTCCGCATTCTTCACGACGTGGTATGTATTTGGTGCTTCTTAGTGGGTTCTTTCCAAGTGCCCCTTTAAAGGGTATCTGTCCTGGCCCCGTGTAGTGGCACATGTCTGTAATCCCAGCACTCGGGAGTTTGAGGCAAGAGGATCGTAAGTTCAGAATCAGCCTCAGCAGTTTATCGAGGCCTTAAGCAACTTAGCGAGGTCCTGACTCAAAATAAAACATGGCATTTGCAGCTAAATGGATGGAGCTGAGAATATAATGCTAAGTGAGAGTAGCCAATCCCAAAAAACCAAATGCTGAATGATTTCTCTGATTTAAGGATGTTTTGGGGGCGAGGAGATGGGAGGATTAAATGAACAGGGCAAAGGGGAAAGGGGAGGGAGGGGGAGGGAAGGGACACAGGGGTAGGAAAGACCATGGATTGCGATGGTCATCGTTACCTAAGTACTTGTGTGAAGACAGGAAGGAGGTGACTCTACTTTGTGTACAACCAGACATGAAAAATTGTGCTCTATATGTGTAATATGAATATAATGCATTCTGCTATCACATATAACAGATTAAAATAAAAAATTTAAAAATTTAAAAAATGAGATGCTATGAGAAAAAGGGGGGACTGGGGATGTGGCTCAGTGGTTAAGCACCCCTGGGTTTGATCCTTTGTGCGTGCACGCACGCGCACACACACATACACACACACAATAATGGTGTCTGTCCTGGCTTCTGCCTAACCCTAGCAGACGTAGAGCCCTCTGTCTGACAGGCAGTTTTGGCTGTGTGATCTCATTGATCCTCAGGAACAGTGGCCGTATCTGGAGAGGTGGGCAGGAGTCCCACAGGCTGCCTGAGGCCATGTGACAGCATAAGCGTAGCTGATGTGTCATGCCGTGAGCCCTGCATTTGTCATAAGAAAACCTGGATCTGAGATCCCATTTCTGCTGGTTAGCTGGTTGGGTGGCCCTGGGCAAGTCATGGTCCTCCCTCTTTGAACCTTGGTTTCCTCACTGGATGAATAAGTCTGCAGTCATAAGGGGGAGCAACCTGCAGGTGTGTTAAAGAGTCTGCACAGCAAGACTGTGGCAAGGCTCCGCTTAGGGGGCGGGTGGGGGAGTCCAGCCAAAGCTGGCCTCTGCCTCTGCCGAGGAGGCCGGGCCTGTGCGAGGCACAGTGACACTTGCCCTGCTGTCCGTGGTTGGGTTCCCCCAGAAGCAGACTGTGAAACAGGATTCAGGCACAAGTATTAGCTCTGACCACTAGAAGCTGCCATTTTTGTAAGTCAGAGCAGTTGAGTAGTAATTTTACATGGTTTTCATAGTCCACAGAGGTGGTGGGTGAAACCCCCGAGGGGAGTGGGCACACCAGGCAGGGGACAAAGCCAGGTTACCTCTGAGTGAGGGCAGCTGGAAATGAGGCTTCTGAAGACTTCAGGAGACTGGAGAAGAGGGCTCTGCAAACTCCTGTGAAGGCCAGACAGCAGATATTTCTGTCTTTGCAGACCATACGGTCCCCGTTGCAACTGCTCAATCTCACAGTTGTAGTGAGAAAGCAGCCACAGACGGTATGTAAATGAAAGGGCGAGGCCATGTCCTAATAAAACTTTATTTACAAGAGCAGCAGCAAGACGGATTCGGCACAGGGGCCGTCGGGCCATCGTTTGCAGATGCCTGGGGTAGAGCGTGCACCTCGGCTGTCCCACTGGGGAATGAGGGGCAGGGGGTTTATGCGCCAGCTTCCACCTGATGGTGAGGGCTGCTGGGGGGGAAGCCTTCACCAGACAGAGAAGGCTGGGCCAGGTGGGGGTGAGGAAGGGGATAAACAGCAAGGCTCTCTCCAGCTCGGCGCGTGGCCTGCTGGCCTCGGGGGAGTGTATTGGCAAGAAGGTGGCAGGGTGGACAGGGAAACGGGGTGTGCACAGGCCAGATATTCAGCTTCCTGTTTCCAGCCTTTGCAAGCACGTATTATTTCCAGGCAAAGCCCAGCTTCTCCATGGCTAATGGTCTCGTGGGAGTTTTCCACCTCTGGCCTCCGCTTGGGCCTTTCCCTCTGCTGGGACATGCTGCCCCTCTTCCAGGGGTCCTGGCCACCTCTCCAGGAAGCACCCTTCTTCCCTTGGGCATTCCCGTGGTGCTTTGCTGTACTTTCTCTTGCCGCGCTGTGAGCCTCCCCGGGTGAGAGGCAGCACCGTCCTGTCCTCACCCACCGAGGGGCAGAGCTGGGTCCCTGACTCCTGCTCCCTTCCAGTGGGTGCTGATGACCAGGCCCCCCTGGTGACCTGAGGCGAGCCCCGTCTTGGCCCTCGTGGAGTCTGCAGCCTGTGGGGGAAGGTCAGACAGCCCGACAGCAGCGACTGATGATCTCATCACTCCTGGGGCAGGTGCAGGGGCCAGCAGAGGCTCAGTAGGGAGACCTGACCTCTGGGTGGGGGTCCTGGCAGCAGGGCTGGGACTTGAGGTGGAGGAGGCAGTGGCCGGGGCTGTCATGCTGCCGGCACAGACTGGGAGTCGGGGAGTGAGGCTGAAACCCGATTCTCCTGGACGGTGCGGCTCTCCTCCCTCCTGTCTGTCTACACCTCTAGCGCACACAGGTGGACATACTGACTAGGGTTGCTTCTGTGCGTAAGAATCATGGGTAGCTTTTTGCTTTCTAGTTGTTTCCCACATTTTCTGCAGTGGGCCTGTCTTGGTAAGGGTGGAGGCCTGGTGAGACCGCACTCCACGACAGTTTTGTAACTACATTTTTTTTGCCATTCACAGGTGATGCTGTTTCTCTCTGTAAAGGAAGAGTAGTGGCAATTAACTCTGTTCACGTGGTTCTGTCATGTTCTGATGCTTCACCTCTCTTAACTCATTCGAACCCCAGGACTGCCCCAGGCAGGTTCTATCACTATTCCCATTGTACAGATGGGGAAACTGAGGTACAGAGAGGCTAAGTAAGCTGCCTGAAATCACATAGTAGGGGTCAGAGCCAAGATTCCAATCTGTCTGTCTGGCTCTACAGTCTGAGCTCAACCACTGGCCATGCTGTCCACCTCACAGGGTAAGGATGAGGGGATATCTGGGCAGCCCTTATCCCGGTGCCCGGCACATAGTTAGTGCTCAATAAATATTAGCTCTTGTTATTGTTAGCAACTGTGCAAAGGCCCTGAGGTGGGAAAGGGTCATGGCCTTTTGAGAGTCCGGGGAAAGGAGTATGTGGTTGGTGAGGTCACAGGGCTGGGTTTCACGGGGTCTTTCAAGTCAAGGATCCTGCACTTGAGCAGGACGATCGCAGACCCTGTTGGGTTTTTATAGGGAAGAGACAGCCTCAGATTTGGGGTTTGCGAGTCTTTAAAGACCCCTGTGGCTGCAGGGGGGAGGGAAGGCTCCGGGAAGCCCAGGACGGCTCCTCTTGGGTACAGCAGCTCTTCTTAGACCTGATGGCGGCAGCCTGGGGTCCTCAGGCTTCTAGGCTGGCTGTATGGGCCAGAGCACCAGAGACAAGTCAGGAGTGTGTCACCAGGCTGGTCTGGTGACGCTGGGCGGCTGGGAAGTGCCGGCTGGAAGGCAGGAACAAATTACTCTCCTGGAGATGAGGCTGGGCCAGTTCCTGCCGCGTTACATTATTAAATTTGTAATCTTCATTCTAATACTTTCCAGCAGTGAATAAGAACCAAATTTAAAATGCCGGCTTTACATTTCTGGAATGGAGCTCTTTGTCAAGAACTCTTGAAACCCATAATTTCTCTCCAGAGGTGAATGTCTCAGTCTTTAAAAAATAAAATAATAAATAAATAAAATAAAAAAATAAAGGAAAACCACTCTTGAGTTAAGGGTTAGGATGGAAGGGTTTGACCCCGACTGTATGCCTCAAGCCCTGGAAAAGGCTCAGAGTGGCCCCTGCCCTGCAGATGCCTATGGCTGCCCAGGAAACTGAAACTCCTAAGTCTGGGCCTTGCTGGGAAGAAAGCATGGGGTGCTTCAGCCCGCCTCACCCTCAAGCCCTGGTATATCTGTAGAAATTGGGTCACATGCTCTGGAAGAATCGACCTGTGTCGGCCTTGTGAACCTCCTCGTGCCCTGGCTGGTGTATGGCGGAGCTGGCTGTTGGTGGAACCCGTGCCACCTGGCTCCTGCCTCTCCACCTGGGCAGGGTGGGCCCCGATTCAGGTCACCAGCATCCGCGGGCTGCTCTCTGGCCCTCCTCCAGCCAGACCCGTCCTTGCCAGGGGCAGTGAGGACCCTGAGCCGGGAAGGGGACTCACCTCCCTGGACTCCTGCTAGGCCGTGGTCAGGTATGGAGGCCCCGGCATTCAAATGGCCCTGAGCCAGCTTCCCTCATCTGGCCCCACCTTCCTTGGGTCCTAGTGGGCTCTGTCCACTGCAGGTGTCATGGTGGTGGCCTTGAGGGTGGAGGTCAGAATAGCACGTAAGTGCAGATGGGCCCCTTGCTGTGGTGTCCAGGAGGAGGGGAGGGGTGGGCTCGCTCTCCTCACACCATGTGCCACGGACTCCGATGATTCTAAATATGAGCCTTCCTGGCCTTCAAGGTCATGATGAAGGCGTGTTTCTCAGAATAGAAGGACAGAACATATTTTATTCAATAGCCCTGATTTATGACTTTTAAATATTTAGGATAAGCATGAGGTCCTCATTTAGACTCTTGCCTGGGGCCCCAGCATGTGAAGGGAGGGCCTTTGAACTGAGGGCCAGCCAGCCCAGGGATGGCCTCTCCCCTCATGGCCTACCACTTGGTCCCCGTGGAGGCCTGTGGCTTAGACGTCAACTGGGTGCAAGTCAGAGGAAGGCACCTCTTCCCCCGCCCACCCAGCACAGTGGTGGCTTGAAGAGTGGCACTGTCTGTGGGACGTTGAGCTGGGACTCTCCCCCTCTCCCGGGTGGCAGTTTGGCCTGGGGATGGCTGCGTTTCTGCCTGGTCCCCAGCCTGCCTGATAGTTCACAGAACCGGCAGGAGCCCTGGTGAGACCCAAAGGGAAAGTGTGGGCTCTCTGGGCTCTCGAGCTGATGGTCAGGCATTTTTCCTGTTTGACAACCACCCTCATCTCACTAGAGACGTCGCTTGTATTTCCTTTATGCCAAGTGCTCTGAGCTTTTCACCTGGATCGTGCTGTGGCGATATCAGACTGTGGGGGAGCACATCAGTGTACCCATTGCACAGATGAAGAATCAGGCTCCAAGAAGTCGGGTCTACCTCTGGCCCAGGGCCGCGTATAGTATGACACTTGAGTCCGGCAGCCCAGCCACGGCTCTGCGCGGCCCTTTGTCGTTTTTTAGAAGCATCCCTTATGCAGTCAGCAAGCGTTTTCTGCCCTCTCCAGTGTGTTGGGTACTGAGGGTGCCGGGCCACGGAGGACCAGGCCCGCCCCCCTGACCCAGGAGCAAAGCCAAGCTGGGGCAGGTAACTGGGGGGCCCATTGAGGAGGGAGTGTCAAGTACCACCAAGGTGCTTAGGTCACCGGAGGTCCTGTGAGGTCAGGGGGAGCTTATTTATGTCTCCTGGGGGCAGAGTTGGTGCATGAGGAAGTGGGCACCAGGAGGCAGTGGGCACTGAGAAGAAGTGGGCCCGGGAGGAAGTGGGGCCCGGGAAGGGCTGGGTGGGGTCCTCCTTGAGGACCAGAGTTACGTCATCATCTCAGGCCTCTGCCAAGAGGGGAGGGACTGATATCCACCCTGCTCACGTCTTCAAAGTCAGGAAACTGAGGTGCGAGGGGGAGAGCAGGCGCGGTTGCACTGGGCCTCTCCAACCCGTGCTCCTGCCCCTTCCCAGGGCTTTTTCCCCAGGAGGGGCAGAGTCGCCATTTAGCACTTTAACTTTGAAAACAGTATTGTGCTTTCACCAGTTACAAGCGCGTGTCTGGTTCCCCCAGCTGGTATTCCCTGCTCGCGTACAGGTGTGTGCCCCGGATGCTGCACTGAGTATTCACATGTGTCACCTTTCCTGGTCCTCAGGGCAGGCCTCTGGGAAAGGTCCTGCTGCTAATCCCACTGTCCAGATGAGAAAATGAAGTGACTCCCCGGGCCACCCAGCCAGCGAATGGTTGGGTCTCACACCCGGATTCTATGCGATGGGTAGCCATGGCAGAAATTTGGGAAAACCACAGAGAAAGCACCCCAAAAGAAAATGAAAACAACTCCCATTCTGTAGTCCAGAAGTGGAATGCCAACCACTGACCGATTCTCCTAGGAGTGCGTAGGTGCACGTGAGCCCAGGGGACATGCTTAGGCCTCGGCAGGGCCCTGCGGTGATGCTATTTTGTAAACTGACGCCACCATTTAAAAATCACCTTAAAAAGACCTTTCCAGGCTGGTCTCCACAGGGACACTCTGGCTTCTAGGATCAGGTCTGGAACTGCATGCGATTCAGCCGTGGTCCGCAGACTTGGCCAGGTGGACCCGGGGACGACACAGGCAGCGCATCCTCACAGCCTGGGATTGTTTTGTCCCTGTTTTTTCTGCCCCTGTTTTTGTAAAATAAATAGATAAATGAATGAATAAAATTTAAAACACACAGACCTCCCCAGGATTTATTCCATGCCTGGCCCTGCATCTCAATGCAGGAAGCAGAAGGCTTGTGAGCTATAAATAGCACCAGCCCCTTCTGCACGGTGGCGGAGGTTTGTAGGTTCTGTCTCCTCCCAACCTGGTGACCTGGATTACTTCCTTCCTGCAGTGGCTGCTTTCCTCGTGGCCTCCTCTGTCCAGCCTTCCCGGAGCAGAGCAGGTCACTCTCTGCGAGTAGTTACCCAGCACCTACCCTGGGTGAGGCCCCATCTCACAGCGTGCCATGGGGGGATGGACATGGGCACAGATGTCCACGGGGGAGGATCTTCCCAGGTATGGAAGAGCACAGAGGGCTTCCCAGCTCTGCAGGTCAGGGAGGACTTCTAGGAGGAGCACGGAGGAAGGAGCCCAGGGAGGAAGTGGCCCGAGAGGAGTCTGGGTTCATTGTCATGCTACGCAGGGCCTGGCCAGAGCCAGCCCTTGCTGCTGTTGAACAGGTGGTATGTTACTTGAGAGCAGTCCAGAGTTCCAGCGGTGGCTCCCGAGACTTCTGGAATCCAGGGTCTCAGCTGAGGAAGTGATGTCCCACCTGCTCTGTGCAGTTTTTTTCTGTCTGGAACCTGGATCCTGAGCCCCACCCGGATCACTTTATTTAAAAATCTCCAGTGGAGGGGCTGAGGAGATAGCTCAGTGGTAAAGCACCTGCCTAGCATGTATGAGGCCCTGAGTTCAGTCCCCATCGCATAAACAATAACAATAAAAAATTATACACACACACACACACACACACACACACACAGAAAAATCTCTAGGGGAGCCTGGAAATCTGTTTCTTCACATGCTCCCAGCTGGGATTCAGGGTGCCCATCCAGGCTCCATCCGGGGACCACACCTCTGTCTCCATTCCCATCTCCCTTGAACAGGGGAGGGGGCTCATCCTCCTTCCTTCACCAAGCAGCAGGCTGCGTCTCGGACAGTCCCTTCCCCTGTGCCATAGTCACCGTCACTGTTAGTCCTAACAGAGTGAGGATGTCAATAACCAATATTTGTACTCCTCCCTGTTGCCCATAGAGTATTTAATCTGGGAAGCAGAAGATACTCATTTTACATTCAGACAGAACCTGGGCTTAAGCCTCCCGCCCTCTCTTCTTTATCCTCCCCTATCTGTTCTTGAGTGGCCTAACCTCTGTGCGACTTGTGTCCCCAGGTGGTCGATCGAGATGGTGATGGTTCTCACCTTTCAGGTTGTTGGAGGGATTAAGTGATGTGGGAGATGTTCCCAGTGCAGTAATTTATGGTTGTGAACCCTGTAGCTCTTCTGTGGGGTGTCTGCCTGGTAAATTCAACATTCAGGAGGTTTTTATTGAGTATTAATACACTCCCAGCCCCACTCCAGATGGTGGGCCTATAGGGAAAAGTTCTCACTCAGCGACAGTTTTTAGGAGCCTTTGATTTTTACAATGCGGATGGGGCAGATAGCGAGCTTTTACTGGTAAGAAGATAAAGGTCAGAAAATTGGCAAGATGGGAAGGGCATTTAGTCCGCTCTTCTTCTCTTCCACCTTCAGCAGATTTTTGCAAGAGTGTGTATGAAAAGGGAGGAAGGGGGGAAGGCAGGAAGGGGGGAAGGCAGGAAGGGGCAGACCCTCTGCCCCCATGGTTCCCTCTAGGCCTGGCAGTTTAGGGACAACATTGTAGAGACACCAGAGAAAGGCGTCACCAAGGAGCACAGGCGACCTGGCTCTTGAGCCAGCTCTCCAGGGCAGGGTTGCAGACCCCGTGCAGCCCGACGCTCACCTCTGCCCCGCTAGCTGCAGATGCAGCCTACACCTGGTTCACTGTCCACATCCCCACGCCACCCTGAGTCACAGCCTGTGCCCAAGTCTAGGCCCCACTGGAATTGTGGGGCTCAGGGCTGGCCCTGGGTACCTGTGAATGCCCCCAGTGCGTGGCCTTCTTTCTAGCTAAGGAAGCGGGGAGTTTTGCCCATGGTGTTCTTTCTCCCAGGGGAACGGGCTGTGTGGCCTTCTCTCCTGCCCCTGGATGAAAGAACTTGTCCCTGATAAAGCAACCTCCGACATCAGCGAGGAAGTGAGGAAACTGTCATAGCTAGAGTCCCTGTAGTCACACAGAGGGGTGTGTGTTGCTGGAGAGGTGGGTCTCAGGCCGGTGGTCCCCGACCTTCTCTCCCGTACAAGACGTAGACTTGAGCCGCTCTCCTGGGGGCCCTTCTCCAAGCTCTGTCCCTGGCATGACCTCGGCTTCCTGCTCCGTCTCCTCTTTGTGCTGCACTTCATCTATCAGCTGGAATCTAATTCAGTGGCCCCTGACAGTGGAAAAACCCAAGTCATGAGACCATGGTGTAGGCCAGCGCTCTCCATCAGAGATGTCTGTGGTGACGGGGGCGTTCTGTGTTTGTGGTCCCAACAGTGGCCACACCGTTCAGCACTTGAAGTGTTGCTAGTGCAGTAGCTCCTTATTCTGGAAAAGTTTGATGAGCATAAGTGGCCACATGTGGCGGTATAGCTGTAGGCCCAGCTCTGCAGACACCGAGCTGTGACACCTGAGGCCAGTGTCTTCTCTCCCTGGGCAGGTGAAGGGTGCCAGTAAGAGAAACCAGAAGAGAGCCATCGAGGTCAGAGACTGGGTCTGGGGTCGATTTCTGCTCTGCCAAATCCCACGGTCAAGCCACTCAACCTTTCTCTGCCTCAGGCTCCTTATTCATAAAGGGGACACAGTAGTAATCATCAAGTGATGTTTAAGTGAAGTCCGTTTCTGGAAGTAGTTTTCCCTGGTATTGTAGATGCCCATGTTCACCTCTTTGGAAAACTCTGACGATGTTTTTGCTGCAAATGATGATAAAATGCTTATTTTCAGCCTGGAGTTCACCACTTTGGACTTCATATAACCATGTAAAAGTTGCTCCACTGAGTACCTGTCCTTTTCCACCCCTGGGGAAAGCCAGCTCTCAACAAATTTTCAGGGGATCCAAAAGTTTAAGAGCTCTGGAACTGGAAGTCACCGCGCATGTGGAGGGACTGGGTGAGCTCAGGGAGACAGAGGGTCCCAGCCCGGCCACCTCCCGGCTGCGTGAACCTGGTCGACCTGCAGCCTTCCTATCTGTGAGATGGGGACAACGAGAGACCGATTGCCTGAGTCATGGGATTAAGTAAATGATGCACATTACTCATGTGGCGAGGCACTGCGGCGCTTCTGTCAGCGTGGCCGTCATTATCAGCACCGCCCTCCTCCTTGCCCTGGTTCCGTCCACTGTGTGGCAGGCCTGGTGCTGGGGGTGAGTGTCTCCCAAGGTCCCCTCCCCTGCCTGCCCTCCAGCCCCCACTCCTAGGCCCCCTGTTCTGCTCAGCCGCTTGCCTCCCTGTTGCTCATACAACTTACCAGACGTAGTGGGCGGGGCCTTTGCCTCCTTGCCCTGTGTTGGCATCGCCCCCTTCCGCCCCCGCTATGGGCTCCTTCCTAGGCTCACTGTGACGAGGTCTCCCTGGTTGCTCTGACCCTTGCCTTCTGACCCCTGTGTTTCGTGTGTCCTGGTCATATTTGGTGTTGGCCTGCCTCTCCTAGAGGAGCCTCGGGCAGTGTGGTCCCCTGGGCGAGTTCCCGGCGAGTTTCCTAGACATCAGGCTTGATGTCATAGGAAGTGTCCAGTGAGGGAGGGAGCAGCGCCCAGCCCACCTGAGGAAGGCCCCGGGGGCTCTCAGACCCCCAGATGTCCTCTTGGTCCTGTTTTCCATAGGCAAACATTTCCCATGCCCCCTCTGTTCCGGGAAGGTCGTAGATCCTAGGGATAGACCGTGAACACCTGTGTCCCTGTCCTTGCTTGTGAGCAAGGGGGACCATGGCCTAGTTCCCTTTCAAGCACCGTGCTGCCGTCCAATCTGCTGCCTGCCATCCCAGACAGGAAGCTCAGTGGACAGGGCCTCACCTGTGTGCCCAGTGCTGTGTCCTGTGCCCCGGGACGAGGGCCGGCACATACACGTGGCCCCTGTGCTTGAAGGAGCATACACAGCAGGCAGCGGGTGGACCAGCAGGAGAGTCTGGAGGTACCAAGGAGGGGTGGCTGGTCCTGCGGGGAAGCATGGGACAGAGCCGTGGGGAGTCACACCAGAGGAGAGGACCTTTCTGCCCCTGGCCTTTCACCTGGCCAGCCGCGAGCAGCTTAGGAAGAACGGGAGCTGGTCGCTTCCCTTCCCTTGGGAGGCTGGGTGGCCCTTCTCTGCTTCAGCTTCTGCCTGAGCTTCTGTCCTTGAAGTTAAAAATAGCCAAGGATGGGAGTGCAAGGACACCCTGTCCTCTGCCACCTCTCCTCCAAGGGGCTGCAGGGCCTGAGTTTGAGAATGCAGCGGCTTAAAGAATCCGCCCTTCCCGCCCCCTCGAGACAAGCGTCACCCTCTTTCCTCTGTCTGGCCTGACTCTAAAGGAGCTGGAGATGTCACAGCTGGAAGGCTTTCTGGGGTAGGCAGACATCTGGCAGGAAGCCCCATCCTTCTCCAGGCCTGGGACCTTGGCAGGCATCACCAATCAATCAAGGCACCCTGTCCCAGGACCGTGGCAGGCGTCACCAATCAATCATGACACCCTTTTCTGCCAAGTCGACACAGTCTAAGAATTCTTAACACAGGATATTTCAGGCAACAGCTACCAGAGTTGGCAAAAAAAGAGAGAAAAGCTATTTATCTTCTCCAATCTAGACCATTCCCTTCATGGTGGGAAACTAGAGCTCAGCGTCTTATGTCACAGTGAAAGTCAGTAATGGAGCTGGGACCAGACCCAGGGGTTCTGAGTTCCTGTGCGGCCCCCTCTCCTCGTTGCACCCTCTTTTCCACCAGAACTGAGGCTCAGGGTGTGGAAGAGTGGCTTTCAACTCATGGACCGCAAACCCCGAGTTTTCTGCGACATATTGTGTGTATGTGCAGCAGGTTCTTTTCTAAGGAGAGGAATAGCTCCAGCAGCTCTCTAGAGGCTCCCTGCATGGCCAAGGAAGATGAAGAAATCAGCCAAGAGAGGAGCCTTCTACTCAGTAAGGGGGCCACAGACCGCAGCCTTGGCCTCACCTACCCCACCCAGACCTGGAGAATCAGAATCTGCATTTCAGCAAGATTCCTGGGGGCTGCATTTGAGAGGCACAGGGCTGGAACTCACCCAGCCTCCATTTCTGTATGGAATACCCGGGAAGCCAGGCACTCTCCCAGTCGATGTGGTAGGCATGGGCTCTGCCCTCATTGCCCTCATTGAGAGAGCCAAGATGGGGCCCAGCTGTTCTGCAGCTGTGCTAGGGCCAGGTCAGGGCAGGTACTTGTTTGCATGGAAGATAAAAGATGGTGCCTCCTATCCAAGGAGTAGGAGACCCCAGCATGGATTAGGCAGGCGTGTGGAAGTTAGCCCCATGAGCTGTTGTTCTGCAGAGTAGTTCGGAGAGGTACTGGTTTGGGGATGTGGAAGAACTGAGGGGTCCACAGGGAAGGTGCTGCCTAAGGCCAGCATTACCCGCAGCCTCGGGCTGGGGTGGGTTTGCTCTGGTGAGTGCTACAGCCAACAGGTCTTAACCGATCCCCACTGATCCCCTTCTCCAGGGTCTGGCAGGCTGTAGGGAAGCTGGCCCTGTGTCAGCTGAGGAAGGTGGCAGTGGGGAGCCTGAGGCACAGACAGACAGAAGGCTTGCCCTGTGGGGTTGGGAGAAATGCATCCCGTCTCTCCCAGTCCACCCCCTGCCCCACATCCCCAATTCCTATGTGCTTCATTGCTGGTCTCTTGCTGGGCTGCTGTCTCCCTGCCCCTCCCCTGGAAGGAGCCTCCCCCCACACCCCACAGTACTTCTTCCTGACCTTCAGGGTCTGTGTAGTGTAGGAGTTCGGACCCATGTAGGGAGATGAGCTGAGTTTGGAATATATATAATATAAAAGCTTTATGGAGACATACTCCACATATCCTACACCTAATAGAAGTGCACAATTCACTGAGCTTTAGTATATTCCAAGTTGGGCAATCACCGTCTCAATCAATGGCAGAACATTTTTGTCACCTATTAGCAGTCGCTTCCTGTTTCCCCTCACTTGTGTCCCTGCCAATCACCAGTCTGCTTTCTATCAGTACAGATTTGCCTGTGATGGACATTTCATTTAAATAGTTACAGAGCCAGGCGCAGTGGCACACACCTGTAATCCCAGTGGCTCCGGAGGCTGAGGCAGGAGGATCATGAGTTCAAAGCCAGCCTCAGCAATCGTGAAGCACTAAGCACCTCACTGAGACCCTGTCCCTAAATAAAATACAAAATAGGGCTGGGGATGTGACTCAGTGGTTGAGTGCCCCTGAGTTCAATTCCCGGTACCCCCCCAAAATACAGCTAGTTTTTGCAGCTAGCTTCTTTCCCTTGGTGTAATGTTGCCAAGGCTCATCTCTGCTGCAGCATGCATCACTACTTCATTCCTTTCATGATTGACTAATATTCCACGGTATGTGTACACCACATTCGTTCATGCATTCACCTGTCAATGGACATTTGAGCTGTTTCCACCTTTTGACTGTGGTGCCTGACGCTATCATGAACATTTGGGTTCAGCTCTGATGGCATCCTTTGGCATTCTGTCTTTGCCACTTAATTGCCACTTAATTGGACTCCTTGACAAACCACTTTAGCTCTCAGAAGCTCAGTTTTCTGAGAGTTCCTGGGAATTGGAGACATGAATGTCTCTGAGTATTGTTGATAATAGTAGCTGTACTCTACTGAGTGCTCTTACCTTCTTGTGACAGGCACTGTACATCTGTTGTCATTGAATTCAGCCCCACAAGGGGCATGGGAGGGTTAATTTCATGGTTAGGGTGTATCTGTGCTAAAACAGGCCAACATGCCGCCTTATGATAAGAAATCACCTGTGATGGAAGGGTTCTCTTTCCAACCTCCCCACCGCCCCTGTACCTTTGGCGTTTTCATGTTATTAGAGCCATATTTCCTTTTAAACATTTTTTTAAAAAATTGAAGTGTATATATAGAGAAAAGTGCAATGGCTACAAGAGCTCGCTCAAGTTTCATCTTTCGTGTTTCCTCTCCACCATGGGAGTAACGTGTCCCAGTAGTACTCGCTCCTTCACCCTGGGTGCCAGAAGAATTCACAGGGCACGGCCATGGCTAACTCATAAAAGATGTTTAATATGAGCAAGAAATAAACCTTTGTCCTGTAAACCACTGAAGTTTGGGGTCACTTGTTACCACAGCATAACCCAGTGAGAGCTGACTAATACAACTTAATCCTTGTGAGTGTAAGTGATGGGTCATGTTTATTTCTAATTTATAAGGAAACTGAGGCTCAGATAGGTTCAGTAACTTTCTTTAATTGGCTCAGAGAGTGGCAGAGTGATGCTTCAAGTCCCATACCCCGTTACTCAGGCTTCAGAGCCTGTGCTCTTAAGAAGATGGAAGTACGTGGGCTGTCTGGTGACGGGTGAGTAATCCCGTGTAGACGGTACACCTGGTATGTGCATGACATCAGACTTGTAGTACAGGTTTGGGGCGAATCCTGGAAGTCTTGAGTGCTGTGTGTATGTGAAGCCTCGGATGCCAGGTGGGGCTGTACACTGTGTCTTTTGCCCACGGTCAGCTTCTTCCAGAGCATGTTCATGGGGTCCCAGGTCCTGGTAGCAGTGGCTTTCTGGGGAAAGCAGCTGTTTGTGGTATCCTTCCAGTGACAGCCCCAATGCCTCTTCTTTAGAAGGTCTCCACGTTGGCTGGAGCAGTGGGTGACTTGCCCCGGCAGCCCCCACCAGATGCGATTACTTAAGAGTCAGACGTCCCACCCTGCTCTTCCATTTGTGTCCTACGGTTTGCCTTCTCTCCGCCCAGTTTCCATTTGTCCACATAACCTTCACTGTACCAGAAGGCAGCACTTGCATGTGAAAGATTATTCTATTTGCAATTAAGTATAATTCAGCGTTGAAACAATCCTACTTCCAGCCCAGAGCCTGCTGGTACCTGCAGGACTAGATTCATTCTCCTTCTCCGCAGCCCCCATAATATTCTGCATCTCTCTCCGCCTCATACTCTACTACTTTGTAATTATAACACCTTGGATTATAATTGCCCCTTTGCTTGTCTGCCTCTTCTGGTAGACTGAGAGTTTGCGCAGAGTCTGGGTTTAAATCACCTGTGTTACGAGTCTCCAGCACAGGCTCTGGCACTGAATAGGCAATTAGTAACGAGTTGGTGGAATGAATGAAAATTACCTATCGGTCTCGTCTCCCCTTCCCCCTCCACTACCTGTTAGCTCCTAAGGACAAAGATGGTCTTATTTGAATCCCCAGCACCAAGAAAAGCGTGGCATAAGACACGAGCTCGTAAGTGCACGTTTTATTGGATAAATAGAAGTAATGGTTCCATCCAGGGCAGAACCCTTTAGAGTTGCAGAACACGTTCCTACACATTTCCCCGATGACCCTTTCAAACCATCCTCTGCCCTCTTGAGTGTTCCGAGTCCTCCTCATGCTGCCTTTGCCTCCATGGCCTCCGCCCATTTCTTCTCTCCTCCTTGTGACCTCTCCCTCTTCTCCAGATGGTTTTGGGAAGGGGTCTGAGCTTTCACCCTCCCCCAGCCTAAGGGGCAAAGCACACTCAGGTATGCCAGAGCCTAGGTCTGCCCCCAGGCAGGCACGCCCACCGCTGGTTATTAGCTTTCTGTTTTGAAAATGGAGACAATAGGCATTCACTGGAGGTTGGGACTGAATGAAGGAACAAATGTGAGCACCTCTCATAGGCTCTGGTTGAGCTTGTACGTGGGAGTCTGCGTCTTTTATGTGGAAGGTTGATTGAGAGTGGAATTTCAGCCTCGGCAAGCAGGTGGGAAGGAATTGTGTTTTAAAAGCACGTGAGATGGAGGTGCCTCCCTGTTCTGAAATCTCCTCTGGGTGTGAGCCCCACTCCGCCTCCATCAGGGCCACTTGCCACACCTGATCAGCACCACGGACAGTCCCCATGGCCTCTGCCTGTTTGGCTATTACACTTAATGGCCTCAGAGAGGCCTTCAGAAGCAAGTGACAGCTTCTGACATGCCATTGATTGTCATTTGCATCTTAATTTGAGAGGTATTGAAAATGGATTGATGAGACAAGACAGTATGCTAGAGGTGACGTTGGTGAGCACTTGACCTTTAACCCTTAGCTAGGTCAATACTAATAGCCAGCATTTATGGAATGGCCGCTGGGTTCTAGGCCCCTGTTTACTCCTTCCTCTCCTGTCCTGGGTGCTGTCTGCAGTCTGTACCTTCACTTACAGATATTACGTTTGGAGAATGCAAATTGTGAATCAGGTAGACTGTACACCAGCTGCCTTTCCATCATCCTTCTTCCCAAAATACTTCCAGTCCTGAGCCTCACCTCTTCAGGCCACTGCCTCCTGAGGGAGGATAATCCACGTGCAACCGTACCAGTTGGCTTTGACCTCTTTATAAAGCATCCAAATGTGTGACCTCCAACCCAGCATCTTCAGTGCTAGGTTTGTGCCCAGGAGAAGTGTGCACATGGAGACACACACAAGATTGCTTTTGTCACAGCTGTTTGCAGTGTCTCCATATGGAGACCAACCAAATGCTCATCAACAAGAGAATAGATGGAATTTTTTGGGATATATTTATACCAGGGGCTACAATGAGGCCAGGAGAATGAATGAGCTCCCATGAAACAGCCATGGTGGAGGAGCGCACAACACCATGCTGAGGAAAATTAACTTGACGCTAAGGAACTCAGACGGATGGTCCTGTCGGCTAGGAGCAGACACAGGCAGCCAAGTCTGCGTTCTCAGAAGTCAGGGCAGTGCTGCTCTTCAAGGGAGAGAATCAGGAAAGGGGCGCGGGGAACCTGGGACGCTGGTAATGCCGTTTGCTGACCTGGGGCTGGTTCCATAGGTGAGCGCGCCGCGTAGCCTTCACGGAGCCGGGTGCTACAACCCTCCGCTCTGCGGTCGCACACCTTCCCGTGTGTATGCTGTAGTTCAGCAGTTGTTTTAAAAATATCTGTCTCCAGTATAGAAGAGAATCCTGAGACCTTTGTGTGCAAGAGGATGGGTCAGAACGTTGGGGGGTGGCTGGCCTCATGGAATATTTGGAACTATTCAGGGTAAATAGAATGTGGAGCACCCTGGGGGAGGGGGAGGGGGAAATTCGTAAGGCTGGACCTGTCAATCGGGACCAGGTCAGGAAGGCAGTGGGTTAAAGCCTTTGCAAGCCGTGGGGTACCATCAGAAGCTCTTAATCAAAGAGATGATGTGCTCAAGATTGAGGTTTAGAATCTCATGCAGGCCACAGGGGAGAGGTTGGCAGAAAAGGACACTTTGGTGCTGGGGATGCCCGTCAGCACAGAAGAAGAAGCCGACACCGGGAGACGCAGCTGCTCAGGACTGCGCAGCTCTCGGTGATGGGGGTGGGTTGCAGCCATGGTCCGGGCCTTTGGTGTTGGGCTCCACTGCCCCCTGAAGGTGTTCCAGAAACGCTGGGGAACGGCTGTTGACTGTGAATGGTCGGAGACTTGAGTCCCCACAGCAGCGTGGTCAGGAGCCCACCCCTCTCTTGTTCTCTGCACAGTGAAGGTGTGCTCTGGACGGCTCCTGAGTTCTCTGGTGATGAGGGAAGGTAGACTCATGGCTCTAGGGAGACAACAGGGAAGAGAGGGCACACAGGGTTTGTGCTTCCTCTGCCTGTCCTGGGAGGCGTGGCCAGAGGCGACAGGGGAACTCTAGAGGCCTGAGTGCTTGCGTGTGACCTCAGCCCTTTGAAGTTCAAGACCTGGGCAAGGGGGCGTGGGAGGCTGAAGTCACTGGGACCAGGGAGAGGTTGAATCTGGAGGAAGAAGAGGGAAGAGGAAGTGGGGCCAGGGATTTCGGTGCTTCTGTGATCCTGGGTTCGAATAACCCAGTCACCTGAGTCTTGTGTCTGGGGGAACTTCACAGGCTGCTGTGTGGACCTGCGTGCAGTTGGCCCTCGTGGAGATGGGATCAGACACTGGTCAGGGACATGGATTGGGTTTTAAGGCTCGGCAGCCTGGGTCATGGAGGCTCCCTCAGCTTCAGACTCCTCCTCTGGGAAACAAAACTGATGATTCTCATCTTCAGTAAAACAGAAGTGCTGAATTATGGTGGTGCTTGTCCTCTTCTTCTCCCCCATCGCCCCCTGCCCAGGGTCTCTCATGGGTCTGAATTTAGGATCTGCTTCCACACAGACCTGGGTTTCAGATCTGGCCGTCTCGTCTGATGTAACTCTGGACGCGTTGCTAAGCTGTTCTGAGCCTGTTGCTTTGTGAAGATAACGGCACTTGCCTCTCAGCGCCACGGCGAGGTTAAATCACGTAGCTCATGGTGCTTGGTGCAGGGTAAATGCTAAAAATAATGGTATCTACTCTCATAATCTATCATCATCATCATTTTATTATCCTGCTCCCTGTGAACACTTGCTTTAAGGAGAAGGTACATTAAGCACATTTATATTCAGGTATGATAAACAACTGAGTAAGATTTACTTGTTTTCTTTGCCAGAGAATTTGTGGCGTTCTCTGGGACACCTGCTAAAGCCAGTTCAGCTAAGCCCACTTTTAGCCAGGCCGGCAGCATGGTGCTGTCCTCGGTGCTGAACGGTGAGGCTGGAGCTCACTGTGGACACGGCCGGGTTGACCGCGTTGCCTTCCAAAGTGTAGTGGACCAGTCACTCCAACAGAGGTGAGCCGAGTGCCCCTGGGACTCAAGGAGTCTGATCAGGGACTTCTCTGTGGAAGAGATGGCATTTGAATTCTGGTAGAGCTCAGTGGCTCATTAAAAGCTTGGCTTTGGAGTGAGAAGACCTGGGGTTGAAACCCAGCTCTGCCATGAGTAGCTGTATATGACCTCGACCTTCTTGATCCTCATTTTCCTTCTCTGTAAAGTGGGGTTGTAACCATCTCATGGTTGGTTGTGAGAATTAAGTGAGATGATGGCTGTGTTCGACTCTTGGCCCAGCATCTGGCACAGTGGCTGATAGCCTTTGCCGAGTCCTTAGTATGTCCCACACAACCCACCTAGGGTGTCCCGAGGATTAAGTGTTGTTACATCATTACGTCACCTGTCACCTTCGATGCTCACTGCAGTCCTAGGAATATGGTGCTGGTGTCCCTGCCACACAGTGGGGAAACAGAGTTGTGGGGTGACTGATGAATTACAGGATTGGCTGGCTGGTTGGTTTTGGTACCAGGGATTGAACCCAGGGTTGCTTACCCACTATGCCACATCGCCAGTCCTTTTTTGGTATTTTATTTAGAGACAGGGTCTTGCAGAGTTGATTATGGCCTCGCTAAGTCTGGCTTTGAACTCACTCTCCTCCTGCCTCAGCCTCCCTAGCCTCGGGGATTATAGAGGTTTGCCACCATGCCGGGCTATCGGGTTTATTTAAAGCTAAACTCTGGAGGATAGTTAGAATTTTGATAGAGGAGATGAGAAAGGAAAGGAGAGAGAGAAGGATGAAATTTGGGGATGGACATGGAGCAGCGAGATGCTGGCCAGATGGGGGTCCAGAGACCAAGGGAGACCAGAGCAGAGGGGAAGGAATCAGGTGATGCAGAATCTTGGATGCCTCTGGGCAGTGATTGGACTTCATTTGGCAGGTGATGAGGAGTCATCCTGAGGTTTTTAGGTAAGATCTTGGCCTGATTGAAATGTGATTTATTTATGAACTTGTCTGTATTTTACTTTCGTTTACATTATGGAATTAATACATTTAACTATTAAAAAATTCAAGTGACATAGAAGCAAACAAAAGAGAAATAAAGCCTCCTTCCCAGTGTGCTGGCTGGAGTGTCAGTTGGCACAGCTCTTTGGCAGCTTCACCTAGAGCTGAACAAATGCCTCCCTCGGACCCAGCAGTTACTCTCCCAGGTAGATTTCCAGGAGACACAGGTGAGGATGTTCCCCAAAAGATGTGGATGAAAACAGCCGCAGCAGCATTGTTCCTTGTCCTAAACTGGAGGGGGAAAAGGTGCAAAAGCCCATCAGCCGGACAGTGGATAAACCCAGGTCCTTCTGCGCAGTGATGGTGAGCACCTGGCGACTCAGGCAATGCAAACGCACCTCACGTGGGACATGAACCAGAAGAAACCAGGCCAATAAAAAGAAGGCCACACTCTTTATAGATCGTTCAAAACCAGGCATTGCAGAGTGGTGTCAGAGACCAGCAGTGACGACCCTCGGAGCCAGTTGGTGATGGGAGACAGGGTGACCCTTGGAGCCAGTTGGTGATGGGAGACGGGTACCCGGGGTCCTTGGAATCCTAGGAATGCTGTTTCTGCATGGGGTGTGCTAGTGCAGCGGGTTTGGTTTGTGCAGATGCATGGAGCTCTACGCTGAAGGTTTGGGCAGTCTTCTGTATACTTAGATCTTCAATCACAAAATGACCTCCGCACACCTCCTCCAGTGGTCTCCCTGCAGTCACTCACCACGAGCCGCTCTGCTCATATACTCCTGGATTTTTCTGTGCCTAAGATAAAGCTTGTGTGCTCTCTCTCTCTCTCTCTCCACACATACATAACACACACACACACAGAGAGCTATCTATAGCTCTACAGAAATGGCACCATGTTTCACATACTGCCCTGCAACCTGCTTTTTTTGAACTGCCAGGGTGCTGGGGGAGTTGTTCCGTGTGGCTGTGACGGAGCGTTTCACGGTGGCGATGTCGTGTAGTTAACGGGTCCCGTGTCCACGGCGGTCGATTCCAGCATTTCCCTGGTGTAGAGGATGCTGCGGGGAGCCCCTTGGTGCCTAGGGCTGTGTACTTTTGTGGCTGTTTGTGTAGAGGAACTAGTGAGAGTGGTGGGCCTTGGTTTGAGTGGTGATCTAATCTGTGAACGGCTGTGGCTGGCGGGCAGGAAGCGGGGAGGCCAGGGAGGAGGCTGCTGGAGGCCAGGGAGGAGGCTGCTGAGAATGGTCGGTTGGAGCCTGAGGTCGGAGCTTCTTGGCGGTGAGGACGGATGGGGAGGGTGTGAGGTCTGGGAGTATTGGTGGCCCAGGCTTTGTCAGGCCCGGCACCAGATGAGAGAGGAAAGAGCCGCCATGTTCCTGGGAGTTTGAGTCTGGTGGCGGGAAGATTGGAACGTAATCTGAAGCTGACTGGGGAGTGGCTGGAGGTGGGTACAGGCTGCTATCTGGTGGGTAAGGGTGACAGCCTGGGGCATAGGGCAGTCCTGAGGTTGCTGAGGGGAATGAAAGCACCCAGGGGGATCCAGAGAGGGAACCCAGGGACGGCCTGGCCAGCACCTGCTATGTGGGGACGGGGTGGGCAGGGGAGGCAGAGGTGCCCACTGTCAGGGATGTCAAAGGCCGAGGGGTCTGGAGAGACTCTGGGTCAAAGGATGAAGTCATCCGTGGCCATTAGTCCCCCTCCCCGCTGCCCCGACGTGCTGTCATTACCTTCTGCACTAGGTCTGCCAAGCTCTCAAAGTCACATCTGTGACTAATCAGTATGATCCTTGCCGGTGGCTGCCTCCCCTCTGAACGTGAGCTCAGGAGCAGGAGCTGTGTCACCCTGGCTGCGCCTACTAGCCCAACCGACGTCAGGCAGCCTCACTCCCAGAGTTTACAGGACTCACGCCCCAAGCCCCTACGGTGGTGGCGGCGGTGTATGGTGATAAGGGTGTGTGACATCCCCTCTTGCTTACCCCTTAGCGGTCTCTGGAAAACATGCCCGCCCTTGCGCCACGTTCATCCGTCTGTGGAGGGGGAGGGTTCTGCTGCCACACTGGGACCTACTTGTGCCAAGAGTTTTGAACGTCAACTCCTGGGGGTTCCAGCCTGTGTTGGGTGACATTTCCCCGGGCAGACCCGACGATGAGATTTCTGTCCCGCAGGGCAGGACAGAAAGAAGGCAGCAGTGTGGTAAGGGTGACAGCCTGGGGCATAGGGCAGTCTGACCAGAGAGAGCACATGGATGCTGAGGTGGGCGGCCAAGTCCCTGAGGCAGCCGGCTGGCGGGAGGTGGAGCCTCCAGAGGCTGGAGGAGGAAGGAGAGAGCCAGGACCAGAGGGGAGCGAGCCAGGAGGAGGAAGTCAAGTTGGGCCCTGGCAGGCGGAGTGGGGCGAGGACTGCCTCACCAGGAGAGGGGAAGGCCCCTTAGGGGAGGTGGGGCCAGGGGGGTGGAAAAGCCTAAGGCTGGTGAAGTCTGGGAGGGAGAAGCGCTGACCACACCTTCCAGCCAAGAGGGAGCAGGACTGTGTCCCGGCGGGTGGGTTGGGGACAGGGGTGGGGAAGCATTAGGACCATCACACAGGGTGACCCCAGGACTGGATGGGGCTCAGTGGCAGACGCTTGCCTAGCATGCCTGAGGCACAGGGTTCGATCCTCAGCACCTCGTAAAAGTAAATGAACAAATAAAATCAAGGCATTCTCTCCCACTACAACTACAAAGATAAAAATTAAAGAGAGAAATGTTTGAAAGAAAAGATCAACAGAAGGTTGCCTTAGTTAGGTGAGTGCCGTTGGTGTGATTGGTTAGGGGGGTCCCCGGGTCGGAAGGTCGCAGGAGGGCATCGGCAGGACAGCTGGCCAGGGCGGATGTGGGGGATGCCAGCGAGTCTGTCTCGGCAGCGCTGCGCTACCCCTGATTAGCACCTGCTCTGCCAGGCACTGGGGCAACGCCCCTCTTTTCACCTCCACCACGAGTGGTGCTGGCCGGTGCACTGGCCTCTGCCTGGGCTGCTGACGGCCACGCCAGGCTGCCTGTGGGCTGCCGCGTGAACTGCCACCAGGCCCCAGGACACCGCAGACGTGAGGCGCTCTCCAGCGGGGCCTCAGGGATGGGGATTCAGTGCCCGTAAAGCTTGGCACCACCTCTTCCCGGAGAGGAGAGCTGTCAGCGCTAGAGGGTGGAGATGGTGGGGGGCTCCACCCAGGGCGGGTCTGAAGGCCCAGTGGGGGGCGTTTGCCCTGCCCACGTGACTTGTGTGTGTGCGCACATGTGGACAGCACCTCGTGCCTGCCAGTCTGTTTCTGTGTGTGTGCACGCACGTGTGTGTGTGTGTGAGAGAGTGTGTGTACCTATTGTACAGAGGAGCACAGAAACAGTAATGGGGGTGGGGTGGGGGTGGATGCAGCTGCAAGTTCAGGAGAGAACCAATGGGGATGGAGGGGAACAGACAGCACCCACCTCCCCACGTGTTCAGATTCACCAGGTGACACACAGACGCCAAGGGGCAGTCTCTCTGTGTGTCTCTTCAGTAGGTGGGTGGAGACGTCTGATGCAAGTGCCTGTGTGTGTGTGTGTGTGTGTGAGTGTGTGTGGCGGGGGCACACACAGGCACACATGTACACAGAATGGCAGACAGACCCGTGGAGACACACAGACACGCACACTCAGACACGCCTCGACACTGTCTTTGCATGTATATTCCTGCGTGAGTGTGAGTGTGTGTGTGTGTCTTCCTGAGGACTCGGCATGTGTGTGAACAACATGATCACGTGTGGGAGTCAGAATCCCGTGGGCACCCCTCTGGGAAACACTGGAGCAGAGAGAGGCCGGAGGAGGCTGGTGAGAGGTGTGCTGTCCTGGCAGGAGCAGGGAGGTGTAGAGCCACTGTCCCCTTGGGGCAGATAGGACGATAAGGTTTCTGGAGAATCAGTGCACCCAGGAGGGGAGGGAGACTCTTGGGTGCATTCTGATGGTCCCACCTTGCTGGATCTAGGGGTGAGGACAAGTCCCTGACCTCGTACTCTCGGCCTGGGCACTCAAGTGGAAGAAAAGTAGCATCCACCACCTCAGGGACGGCAGAGGGACCAAGGTTGTCCCCCGGGAGGTGTAGGTTCATTTAGCACTTATTAACGAGCACCTACAACAGGCCACGCCCTCTTCTTGGCAGAGGCTTCCAACTGTGAACGAGGTGCCATGTCCTGGGGTGTGTGTGGGGTTTACCTTCTTCACAGAGGACACTGGCCAACAGCCGGCGGGGTGGTAAGTGCTAGGGTGAAAACCAAGCAGGGTGTTAGGGCAGAGAGGGGCAGGCAGTGACCAGGGCTGCTGTTTCGGAGTGGCCAGTGGTGGTCAAGGAAGGCCTTTGGTAAGATGAAGTTTGATCACAGGGGAGGAGATATTAGGACCAAGCACACAGTCTTCATCCTCATGATGACCCTGTTGCTCTCCCATTTTACAGGTGAGGAAATGGAGGCACAGAGAGGCTGAATATTTGCCCAAAGTCTAACAGCCAGTGAGAAGGACACTCAGGATTTGAACCCATGCCATTTAGTTTCAGAGCCAGTGGTTTCAATCATCGGTCCTCGGTTGGGGGTGCCTTTTTCCCCACATGGGATATTTGGCAGGGTCTGGAGATGTTCTTGGTTGACACTTCTGGACTGGGGGCGCCACTAGCATGTACTGGGGAGAGCCAGAAAAGCTTCTAGAAATTCCACAGTGCACAGAACAGCACCCACAGCAAAACAGCATGCCACCCACAATGGCAGTCATGCTGGTCTGAACCGCCCAGAGCCCCTGGCCAAGAGTGCGACGCATAGTAAGTGCTTAAAAACTAGCAGTTGAAGAGGGGGAGCCGACGATGGAGAAGGTTCCACAGGGAGAGAGTCCATGGTGGAGGATTCTCCAACAAAGTGCAGGTACCCCCCGCCGGGGGGTGTGCTCCAGGATGGGTGGGTGCAGGCGAGGCCCAGGTGAGCAGGAGATGGGGCTGGGCTTGGGGGCGAAAGCAGGGCCACAGCCAGCCGCCGAAACGCTAACCAGCTAACTGCTTCTCTCTCTCCCGTCCTGGCCTCTCTGCGGAAAGGAGACAGCCGGAGGCTGAAGGGGGCCATCCAGAGGAGCACGGAGACAGGCCTGGCAGTGGAGATGCCCAGCCGGACCCTGCGCCAGGCCAGCCACGAGTCCATCGAGGACAGCATGAACAGCTACGGCTCGGAGGGCAAGTGAGTGTGGGCCGCGCCTGCCACAGCCACCCGGCTCTTGGTCTTCTCGGTGGGGGAAGGTGCCCAGGGGGCTGACCAGGAGGCTGGGGTCAGTTCAGGCTGGCAGGGGCTCTGGGCTCTGGGGCGTGCCCATCTTGGGAAGGTAGGCAGCAAGCCGTGCAGCTCCCAGGGCGCAGGCTCTGGTTCCTGGTGGCCTGCTCCACGACCTTGCAGCGGCGTGACCTTGGGGAGGTCACATCCCTGAGCAACAGCTGCCTCATCTGTAGGGTGGGGTGATGGCACCAGCCACAGGGGTTCTTAGGAGTCAGACACTCATGATCCAAGGGGTCCTGGGTTGGACCCTCTGAAGAGCGCAGGGCAGCTTGGCGCGTCCGTGCCGTGTGGGTGTCGCTGAGCGAAGGCAGGAGCAGAGACGGCATCCTCATGGTTGTGTTCCGTTGTCTTAAATCCTAGTTGGATTTTAAATGTGTCAAAGGCGTCTCATGCATCTCAGATCCAAGACCTGGTGCTGCCTGGCACCTGGTCAGCGTTCCCCTCCTGGGCTGCACACTGGAGTCACTGGGGAACTTGTCACAAATGCAGATGGCAGGGTCCCACTTCTGAGTCATTGAATTAGAAACTCTGTGAAGAGCTCCTGGGAGCTCTGTCTTTAAAAGCTCTCTGAAGAATTCATCTTGATTCATCTTGCTTTCCCCCCAGTAAACACACGCATGGATACACTCACACAGTTACACAGACACACTCTTCTTCTAATGGCAAAGGGCTCTCAGATCCCCAAAAATCAACCCATGGATACCTAGCAAAGACCAAAGCAACTTCCATATTGTGTAGATGACTAAAGCACTCAGAGAGGTTCAGGAGCTTGCCCTGGGTCACACAGCATGCTAACATAGGTCTGGAACACAGGGATTCTGACTCCCAGTGGAGCTTATTCCACGACAGTAGATTGCTTTAGAGTCCTCTGAGTCAGGAAGGGGGCCTGGGGGCGTCATGACCCTTGCTATGTACTTAAGGAAAATGAGGCTTGGAAAAGTTAAGGTCTGTATTATCCTGTACAGATGTCATTAGATGCACATGGCTATTTAAATGTAAGTTAATTAAAATTAAGGAAGATGTATTATTCTGTTCCTCTGTCACCCTAATGCTCAGTAGCGAAATGTGGCTCATGACAACTGTACTGGGCAGTGCGGAGATGGAATAGTTCCATCATCACAGAAAGTCCTGCTGGACAGCCCTGGCCCGGCGGCTTGTCTGAGAGCAGACACCAGCCAGCGCAGGGTGGGCAGGCTCCCGATCGCCCTCGGTGACTGCCCTCCACCTCTGGCTACAGCCCTCAGCTGGGGGTCCTGGGGGCCAACACCTTGATGCCTGGCCCCTCCTGCGTGGGGCATCTCAGGTCCTGTGAATGGCCCTGCCTTGGCAGATGCGGCTGGTCCACCCACCTCCGAGCGGAGCTTTCCGGTGGGCAGGAAGAGGAGGAGGACGGGCGGAAGGAGGAGGAGGAGGAGGAAGCAGCTGGCGTGTGTTTAACCTGTAAAACCTGGCAGGCATCCGTGCTGGGGGGAGGAGCCAGGCACCTGGGGGACGGGGGTCCCTGCTGATTGACGGGAGTCTCAGGGGTCCTGGAGGCTCAGGCCACAGTCCTGGCTCTGCCCCAGACCTTGGCACGGCCTTAGGCATACCCTCGGGCTTCTTGAAGCTTCAGGGAGGCCGGGCAACACCTTGTTGGCCTCACAAGGGTCAGGAGGACCTGGGGAGGGGAGGCTAGGGCGGCCCTGTGGCTGCAGCAGGTGAGGAGAAGCATATTCCTACTTTACAGAAGAGGAAGGGAAGGCTGGGGGTCATATGACTCACCCACAGGGAGCAGGTCCTAAGGAGGTGGTGGCTGCCTGTGACAAGGCCCTGGAGGGTGGCTGTTGGTGACATTTGCTGAAATGTGCTTGCAGGGACCTGCAAGTCCCTTCACAGGTTCAAAGCCGCCCTGTCCCTTCTATGTCATGGGCTCAAAGCCAGGACTCAGCTGGCAGACATCCCTGGCTTGTGACTTGTTCCTGCTCCTCAGTAGCCATGTGGCTTTGGGAAAGGTCCCTTACCTCTCTAAGCCCAGTTTCTCCAGTTGCAGAAAGGGGACAGTGAGCATTAAATGAGCTAATACATAGGAGACACCTAGGACACCAACCATCACGTGGCGAGCACTGGAATCATGCACTGTTAGTATTTTGTTGTTAATTAAGTACCCACTCGTGGGTATTTTGCTGCTTGGGGTCAATTACATTCTAACAAATACCACGAGCACCCCAAATATAGTGCTTAGCACAGCGTAAGCACAGGGAGAGGCTGGCTGTGGTGACTGATTATTAAAGGTTTGGGGTGCGTGGTTTGATTCCAACTGAGCAGGATCCGGGGGCTCCGAGGAAGCTGGGTCCAGAAGTGGGGACAGTCTTGCCTCCTGAGAGAGACTGAGTCTAAGTGGAGGCCAGCTTAAGGCTGCCACCTCACCCACACCTGCATGAGGGAGAGACATAGAAGGGACAGGGTGACATGAGCCATAGCCAGCCCTCTCCTTGTTCTGCAGGTGTTAGGGACATTGTTTGGACCCAGATGTCAGGCTCTGAATCAAGAAGGGGTGTGACTGTCCTGCCCTCTTCCCACCCCTGGCTTCTGCCAGCCCAGCCAAGGCCGGTGGGGAGGCAGCCTCCTTGGAGCAGCCCCACCAGACTGCAGCCTGCCTGAGCTGCTGCCCACTGGGTGTGTGTATTCCTGTAAGGGGGCACAGGGCACTCCCTTGTGAATTTGCAACAAATTCCATTAAGCACCTGCTATGCGCCAGGCAACTGGGCGGGCCCTGCAGAGGCCCGGCCCTCCACGGATTTCCTTTGTACGGTGCTGACCAAGTAGCTGGCAGTGGTGAGAGCTGCCAAGACCAGGTGTGGAAGACCTGACCAGATCTCAGGGCGAGGAAGGGGCACACCTGTGCTGGGGCCCTCTATCAGTAAGGGTGCCTTGGGCTGCTCGTTACATAATGCCAGTGGACGGTGGATCTTGACCTTGCTGGTCAAGGTGACCTCTGTACTTCCGCAGCATCTCATCTCCTGGGCGCTTGTTAGAAATGCAGAATCTGCTCCAGCCAGGGCCCACTGGGTCATAATCTGAACTTTAACAAGTCTCCCTGCTGGTTTGTGTGAGCGTCAGGGTGACGCCTGGCTTCATTGCATTAGTGGCCACAGGTGACGCTTGAAGAGAACAGCAAGTGCCAGCACTGTGCCATACAGACACATAGGGTGACAGTTAAGTCTCAGGACAACCTGATGGTGGTGGGGCTGTTTGTTAATCCCCGTCCTAGACATGAGGATGTGGAAAGGGTGACTGGCCCAAGGTCACACAGTGAGTAAGTGGCCGAGCCAGGATTCAAAGCCAGGCATTTGTCATTAACAGTCAGGCTCAGCTCTTTCATTTAGCAATTCCCTCTGCGAAGATTTCTGAAGAAGATGCTTCCTGGATGGTTTGGTGGCGTGACGATGCCACCAAGGACCTAAATCCCCTCCATCCTTCCCTTCTGCAGACCTCCTATGTTAGACTAGTTATGGCTTATCCCCGGGGCTGGGGAAAGGCTTTTTCTTCCTGAGCCACTTTCTGCCCTGTCAAAAATTGGAATTCTGTATATGAAGGATGGAGGGACAACCAGCCAACCAGCCAACCGAGCTTCCGCACTGCAGACAGGCCCATCTTGCTCATATGAAGGGCAGGGGTGGAGTTCAAGCCCCTGGAACAGTACCTGCTCCAGCCTGAGATGCTCCTGCTGAGTGACTGCCTTAGTTTAAGGGTTTTCTCAGAATCAGATCTGAGACCTGGCGCAAGGAATCCACTTAGGAGGTGATTCTTGGAAATCATGGCAGAGGATCGTGTGAGAGAGAGAGACAGGGCTGGAGAGGAGCGCAGTAAATGAAGCTGTGAGAAGCCAGCTCCCATCCAGTGTGGTCTCCCAGGCCTGTAATCCCAGTGACTCAGGAGGCTGAGACAGGAGGATGGCAAGTTCAAGGCCAGCCTCAGCAACTTAGCAAGGCCCTGTCTCAAAATAAAAAAGTGAAAAAGGGTTGGGATAGAGCTCAATGGTAGAGCATCCCTGGGTTCAATTCCCAGTACCACAAAAGAATGTATGTGCGGGGCGGGGTGGGGGGGGAGCAGCAGTGGCAGCTACCAGCCCCGCTGCAGCAGTGTGACCTCCTGCGGGGAAGCCGGCAGTTGCCCCCAGGAGGTGAGGGCAGAGGAATGTACACTTCGCTCTTCTCACTTACTGACTGGGGGCTGCTCCTGTTGGGAGTCGTGCTCTTCTTGTAGAGAGAGGGGCTAGGACCAGAGTCCTTTAGAGGCCACAGAGACTTAGGCAAAGGAATGTCCCTGCTGCAGTTAGAAGTCCTGGACACTGAATAGGTTTTTGGGGGGTGGACCCACAGAGCCACGCGCTGCCTGAGGGCAGAGCCTCCATCTCCCGCTGCCCAGCCGAAGCCTGGGACTTCTCTCCGAGGGCTCCCCTCTCTTTCTCTTACCTAATCCACAGTTGGCCCCCCATTTTACTCTCGATTATTCCTTGAACCCATCCATTTCCCCCCAACTGCATCCATGAGTGGCCCTAGTTGAGGCCACTTGTCACTGTCCCCTAGATACCAGCAAGTCTCCTCCTTGGTCCAAATTCCCACTCTGTCACCTCACACTTTCTCTGCCTCTCTAGGCCTCTCCCAGTCCCCAGCCTTGCGGCCGGCCCACCACCCCAAACCCTCCACACTTCCCCACCTCACCCCAAGTTTCTGTGGCCGTTGCCTCTGCGCCTGGCACTCCTTTTTCTGCCTGTTCTCCCGCTTCGCCCTCTGACTCATGCCGCCTCCAGATCTCACTAAGAACTGGCACACAGGCTTCAGCTCATGTGCCAACTCCAGCTAATTGATAGTGGCTCCCCGGAGTCTGTGTGGGGAGGGGTTCTGGAGCCAAGTCCGGGCCTGGCAGGGCCGAAGTCGATTAGCAATGTCTGCCCTGGGTGTGGGCTGGGCAAGTGGAAGAGCGAGCGCGGCCGCTACTCCTCCGGCGGCATCAGCAGCACCCACGGCCCCGGACTCCCCACCACAGCACCTTCTACTCTCTACTCTAATGTCCCCTGTGGGTGTCCGTCCCACTGGACCCCAGGTTCCGTGCCCTCCCGGCTGGCCCACATGCTCTGCAGATTTTGGTGAACAGATGTGGGGAGCACACACACAGCCCCCCTGCCGCCCCCCCCACAGCCTTCCTCGTCGCACAAAAGCCAGGGCCGCACCATCCTCTGTCCATTGGGAGGCTCCTAGAGTTCTCTCCCAGGCCCCACCTGCTCCTCCCCTCTGCCTGTTGTTGTCCTGAAGTGTCTGGGTCATCAGCAGCCAGGCCTCTGGGCGTCTGGGTCACTGTGCCCACATCCCAAGAAAGCAGCATGTGAGCCAGTGACAGGGCATTCACACACCCAGCTCAGGGTCACACGTCTGCCACGCAGTTTCCCTGTTCAGTGTGGGCCCTGGGGTCGGAAGATGGTCAGACCCCCCCCTCCCCTCTTCTGCTGTGCCTAAAGGACAAAGTGGGACTGGTGTGGCCATCCTGTGTTTCACAAGCGCTCCTTTTTGTGGAGCATTCGATGGTGCCAGTCCTTCCGAGGAGTTTGTGTCCTTTGCTTCAGCGGCACCGAGAACTCTCCCGTCATTGTTTATCCCTGTTTCCTGAAAAGGGAGCCGAGGCCTAGAGAGGGAGGGGAATCAGGCGTCTCCATGAAAACCCAGGCCTCCCTGACCCCAGCGCTTGGGGGCCCCTCAGGGCAATGGAGCCAGAGGTCAGCCCTCCACACCCAAGGGGCCTGCATCTGTGGGTTCCATCAGCCTCCGATGGAAAATGTCAGGAGAACAAACAGTGTTTGTACTGAATGTGTTCACACTTTTTTTCTTGCTGTCATTCCCTGAACAGTCTAGTAAACCAATGGTTTGCATAGAATTGACATTGATTAGGTGTTACAAATGATCTAGGGATGATTTAAAATATACAGAGGAGGTGCATGGGTTGTTTGCAAATACTGCACCACCTTATGTAAGGAACGTAAGCATACATGGGTTTGGGAGTCTGTGGGAAGTCCTGAAACCAACTCCCCGGGGACACTAAGGGTTGACTATCCACTTTAATGGCTCAGAAGGTGAACTCCAGAGTCAGACCCCTGGGGTTCAAATCATAGCAGGTTGATCTTGATTTACTTATTAATAGTTCTGGGCTTTGATTTACCCTTCTGTGAAATGGGCATCGATCACAAATGCCTAGCTTTTGTAGAGAGTTGTTAAGAGGATCAAGTGAGTTAACATGAATAACTTAGTACGATCAGTACTTGGCTCATGACACATTTTTGATAAATAAAAAATAAATCCCTGGCTTCATGCCCACAAGCCACACTCATATGGGAGTGGGGCCGGTTTGGAACTGTCTTGAATGCCTGAAAAGCCAGTCAGGATTGTGTGACGCGGTGTGTCCTGGCACGCGGTCAATTCTGCTACAAGCGCTTGTTTTGAAAATGAGAATTTGTTCCAACATGATGGCAGTATTAGGGAACAATCTGAGCATAACAGGGATTTCGCATTTGCTCAGTCAGGCGTTGGTTTCATCCATGAGAAACACCAGGTGAATGCAGAGGCTGTCCCCAACCAGCCATGCGCAAAACCCCACACCGCTCAGGTGCCCTCAGTTTACCGGGTATCATGAGCCACTCCTGGTGGACAGTTTTCCACCCCATTTCAGATGGTGCTCACTTAGGACTGCACAAGAACTCGCTGTCTGCTTCTCTTCTGACAAGCAAACTTCCGCGTCCTTGAGCAAACCAGGTTTTCAAGGAAAAGTGCTGTACTCATGGTATCTTTATGCATTTCAGAACCATTTAGCATGTATCAAACTGCTGCCCTGCTACCGTATTTACTAGGTTCCTGTCCTCCTTTTTTTTTTTTAATGTGACACTGACCCCATTTTCTCCATAAACCATGTTCTTCTTTGCAGGATTTTGCAACCCACAGTAATTTTTAGAACTGCATACTTTGCACTACAGCAGAATTGATGTATTTGTAGGCATGGCAGGGTGGTTGGACAGACGGACATGCAGGGGTGCACAAGTGGGCAGGAAGCGCATGAATTCCCAGGAGCTTTCAGAGAACCCTGTAGCCAGTCATCGCTGCGAGGCTTTTGCAACCTTAAAATTCCTGATGCTGTGGAGACTGGAGCGAAACCCAGAAAAGAGACTACTGGAGTGAACCCCAGAAAACCCAATTATTACTTTAACTATCAAGAGCACAGAAAATCCAGGGGCCAAACCAAGCTCAAAGGTTAATGAACAACAACAACAAAAAAGGCAGATCACTTTTAGGTCCATGAACAAAACTAAAGGAATTTGAAGTGCAAGAAATCTCATTTCACCATTAACACAAAATGAAAGGCTAGTCGAACATGGGTGTCCCCTGTTTCAGGGCCTGCCATCCCTGGAGGAACCTGGCCTGCAGCCCTGCCCCACTCCTCCAGATGGCCAGGGTTGGGTTGCAGACATCCAGCTGCTGCACTGCCTAACAGGCCTGGAGCCAGAGAAGCCATGAGAGTGCCAAGAGGAGGCCCCTGCAGGCCAGGCCAGGCCAGGGCGTCTCCCTCCTGGGTTCACAGCAGATCCTCTATGCCGAGTCTGACTTATCTCACCAGCTCTCCCCAGCAATTCAGCAAGGCAATTACCATTTATTCCCATTTTACAGATAAGGAAACTGCAGCTAGGAGAGATTAAAAACTTGCCCCCACAGATCCTGCTGATCCCAGTGACTCAGGAGGAGGCTGAGGCAGGGAGATCACAAGTTCAAGATCAGCCTTGGCAACTTAGCAAGACCCTGACTCAAAATCCAAAATAAAAAGTGCTGGGGTCCCGCATGGTGTCACATACCTGTAATCCCAGCAGCTCAGGAGGCTGAGACAGGAGGATTGCGAGTTCAAAGCCAGCCTCAGCAAAAAGCAAGGCGTTCAACAACTCAGGGAGACCCTGTCTCTAAGTCAAATGCAAAAAAATAGGGCTGGGGGTGTGGCTCAGTGGTTGAGTGCCCCTGAGTTCAATTCCTGCGACCCCCCGCCCCCCACTCCCCAAAAGAGTGGAGAGTGGACAGTCATTTAGGAGGAAGCTGAGGCAGGGAGATCGCTACCACTGTAACTCAGTGGTAGAGTGCTCCTGGGGTCAATATCCAGTACCTAAAAGAAAAAAAAAAAAAAGAAAAAAAGAAAGAAAACAGCCCCAGATTGCACATAGGATCCAAGGTCTATGTTATGCCAAAGTCCAATCTTAACCAGTATCCTTCATTCTGCCTGTTTGAGACCAGCTGTGGGGTTTGATAATGAACATTCATTAAGCTCCTGTTGCATACAAGGACTGGTCTAAGTAGTAGCATGATGTGGCACTTCATATTTCAGCAAGCTCTAAGTGTGCCTCTGCTAATGAGCCCTGTAAGAAGACAATTTGGAAACATTTACAACTGATAAGAGCATAGGCTCCAGCTTCCTAAATGACTGTCCCCTCTCCACGGGGTAATGCAATCTTGTTGACAGATAAGAGCACTAAAATGCAGTGACAACAGCAACTTGTCAGAGCTCCAGGTCTGACTTAGTAGCCTTTTCCCCTGCTCCAGGGGAGACCCAAGGTGGAGGGGGTCTCCAGAGCCACCAGGCCAGCAGGAACCGGCCACACTGACCTCCCCCTCCAGCCCGTGGAGGACGCGCTGGCTCAGGGTTTCCAGGGCATTAGCCTGGTTCCCTGGCAGCCAGCGAGGCACCCTGGGATGGGAAATCAGGCAGCCGCCCAGATATTAGAAACAATTACCACTAATTACCAGGCCTGCCAGTTCCCCATTGTCTGCTCACACCCCACCAGGAGCTGAGGAGCAGGCAGTGACGGTGGAGGAAACTTTCAATTTCGGGCTGTAGAAGGCCTCTCTGCCTGAGCGACTGGGCTCCTTCCACGCCTTGGAGCCCAGTGGCCCAGCCATTTCTTTTGCTTTTAGAGTCCACACCCACCTTACAAGACAGCCTGTGCCCCTCGGAGGGCTAAGAGGGTGGGGCGGAGAGTCCCAGGGCCTGGAAGGAAGGCCTAGTCGCCCTGAGCTCTGCTGTTCGCCTCGGTGATGTTAACTAAGGGTCTTTGGTTTTATCAGAGTATTACTGAGTACATATTCCAGTCTCCAAGTGTTTAAGTGGCGTTATTATTTTAGATACTTGATTAGCTGTAAAGTCATCCGGATGGTAGCCACAGAAGCCCGATGGCCTGGGCTCCAGAACTGCTCAGCGTCTGTCATGGTTTGGCTTCTTTCAGAAGCAGACCCAGACTCAGAGATGAAAGTGGAAATGAGTGCGTTGTGAGGTGTTCCCTGGAGTCCCCAGCGATGGAGCAGCATGAGGAAGGAGATGGGAGGAGAAGGAGCCAGGACAGGAGGGTTACTCAGCCTTTGACCTCCGTGGGCCGTGGATGCAGGGAGACCGTGTTGGATGTGGGACCCAGTTATCCCTGCGGCACACCACTCCCAGTTTGTCACTGGTTGGGGCTGTTTCTGGGGTGTTAACCCTTGGGAGTTCCAGCCTGCCCTGCGCACAGGTGGAAAGTGCTGTCACAGCCGAAATCGAGGCCCTCAGACTGTGTGGTCTGTGTGAGAGCCTGGGCGAGCTGAGCACAGAGAGAGGGCAGGAGGGTGGGCAGGTTTCCGACCTCTCCCGCCAATCTGTGTAATGAGCCCAGGAATAGTAGCAGCCTGGGGCCGAAAGGCAGAAGCGAGTTAAAACCTGCAGGAGCCCTGAGATGCTGGGTGACTCTGTAAGCTCTGGAGTTTGCTATTTTGACTCTCAGTATGGAGTCTCCATTTTTCTGGTGTTTGTGGAAAGTCAATCTGATGTGGTTCAGATTTCCCCGAGGCTTGTGCTTATGTGGAATTTTACGTAGAAAGAGTCTGTGTAAATTGCTAAAAGAGGCCTTGGGGTAACATTCAATGTACAACCGGCCCTTTGTACCCAGGGGTTCTGCATCTGTAGATCCAACCAACCTCAGATCAATAATATCTGAAAAAAAATTTCCCCAAAGTTCCCAGAGTCAAAAGTGGACCTGCCACACACCAAGCACCGTGCTGGACTCACACAAGGGAGTTGGGGAGGCCCCCACTGCAGCCCCTTCTCAGAGCTCCGAGCGCCTTGGCGGGCCTCGGGTCTCGATTGCTTACAACTGTATTGAACGGATGTTTTCCTTTCTTGTCATTATTCCGCACATAATGTAAGGTGTAACAGTCATTTAAATAGCATTTCCACTGTGCTAGGTGTTTGAGTAATTGAGAGATGATCAAATTAAAATATACGTGAGGATCGGGTGCAAATCCTACACCGTTTAAATCCGGGACTCGAGCACTGTGGGTTTTGGTCTCGGAGGTCCTGGAACTCATCCCTGTGAATACAGAGAGACGGCTGAAGTAGAGACCTCAGGACAGACTGATCGACTGTTCAGCATTGCAGCCAGCACCCACACACTGGAATTTTCTTGTCCTCTCTTGCCCCTCCCCAACATTTACTGCCATCTGACATACTCTATAATTTAGGGTTAATATTTTTTGTTATGTGTCTTCCTCCACTAGAATCTAAGCACTCGAGGGCAGGAATCACTGACTTGTTCCCTGACACATTCTATATCCAGAACAGTGCCTGGAAGTAGTGTGTGCTCCGTAAACACTTGTCGAAAGAATGAATGAGTGACAGGGACACTGGCTGTAGTTCCTAGTGTGCCAGGGAATTGAGCTTAGCTGGGTCATGCTGGCTGTCATCACTGAGCTGCAGGGACCGGGGAGGCAGAGTGGGAGGTCCTCAGACACCACCCGTCATTCTGGTCATTTTGAACCTTGCCCGACTCTCTTCGTCTCTCTGGCTGGTTTGGGGCAGGACAGCCTGGTTTGGTACCTGTTCTTCTAAGTCTGTTTCTTGGGACCGAAAAGCCAAGAACCTCTCTTGGTCTCTGCACCCTAAGGGCTGCCCTCCTCTGAAGCAGTGAACATCAGACAATCTGCTGCTGCCTCTGTGGGGGACAGGGCAGGGGAAGTGGGAGTTGTGACAGTGAAAAGCACTCAGGCTAGAATGTCAAGTTACCATCCTGCATTGACCTGATGGCTGCTTACTCAAAACCAGAACCTGCTGGCCACACTGGGGTGCCTCAGTGTTGAGGGAAGATGTGGGCAGCCAGGACGGGGGCTGGTAGAGTCTGCAGGTGCTTTGCAGGGGGACAGGCCATCCCATGGCTCAGTTCCATGAAGCTCCAATCCTATGTCTGAGGCCCACATCTGGTGGGGAAAGAGAGCTCTTGCTCTCAAATTCATACAAAGCTCCCAGGCAGATTCTTGTTGACTGAATTAGGCCACAGGCCTGATTCTCTGTGCCAGCTGGCCAAGGAGAAGGAATGGCCTGATTGGCCAGGCTGAGTTGCAGGCTCAGCCACTGCAGTCACATGCCATGGAGAGGGATCCCCAAAGGAGATTTGAGATCTTATTACCAAAGGAAGGGGAAGTGGATTTTGGTAGCCAGGCAGCCGCAACAGCAGCTCACCTTGAGGTTCGAAGCTGCTGTCGGGACACCTCAAACTTTGGTGTGTAAAGTGGTCATCGGAGACTCAGGCTAAACTGCAGATTCTGATTCAACAGAGGGGAAGGGGGTGGGGTCAGGTGCAGTGTGATCAGTTAGCTCCAGGGGATGTGATGCTGCTGGCTCCGGACCACCCTTGGAGGATCAAGGCCTCAAAGAACAGGAGCCTGGCCTGTAATAAACCATCTCCGGTGATTCCCACAGCTTGAGAGGTCAGTGTCCACTTAGCCATTCCCTGGAGGCTCAGCAAGGAGAGTCTGGGTGATGGATGTGGACGACGATCCGCAGGGAAAGGGGAATGTTCTGGAGCTACCTGCCCAAGTTCCGGAGTTCTGTCTCACCCTGGGAACATTTATGTTCACCTTTTCTCCTTGCAGCCTTAACTACGGGGGAGTTTGTCTGGCATCGGATGCCCAGTTCAGTGACTTCCTGGGCAGCATGGGGCCAGCGCAGTTTGTGGGGCGCCAGACCCTGGCCACCACACCCATGGGTAAGTCCCCAAACGCCTGCTACCTGTGGACGGGGATGGGGAGTCCCATCAGAAGTCCTGCATCTCCCCTTCCCTCCTGCCCTGGAGCTGCTCTGCATGGTCAAGCCCTGGCAGAGCCTGGACCCTGGCATAGGGTTGACACTGGTCTTATTCGGGCTGGAGCAGGGGAAGGGGCTTTCATTCCTAAGCAGAGAGGAGCCGCTGGGTCCTTGCTGAGTTCCCAGTCCATTTCTCAGTGTCATCTCCTGGGGCCTCCTGCAGGTGACGTGGAGATCGGCTTACAGGAGCGGAATGGTCAGCTGGAAGTGGATATCATCCAGGCTCGGGGACTGACAGCCAAACCAGGCTCCAAGACACTGCCAGGTGTGGGGCCAGCTCCTCTCTGCAAGCCGTGGGTGGAGGTTGGAGAGGGTCTAGAAGAGAGAGACTTGGGCCCAATCATGGGAGGCTCCTCTGTCCCAAAGCTGGTGGCTTACGTGGAACTGGTGGTTTAGTGTTTGCCCCAGGGACCCAGTGGAGATTGTGGGTCAGCCTTGTCTGTCTGGCCGCTGCAGTGAGCTCCGGGAAGGCGGACGTGTTTCCGGTCTGTAGTTGTACCCCGTGACTAGCAGGGTACTCAACACGTGCCTAGTCAGCTTGTTGAGTGAGTGGGTCAGCAATGAATGTGAAGGCGGGGTGGGCAGGTCGTGGGCTGAGAGGACAGGGGAGTGCAGAGCAGGGGAGGGGAAGGCCTGAGGAGAGGGGGGCCGCCCAGTGCTAGCTGCACCCACCACCCACCATGCCCCACTTGCTCCTGGGCCTCCTCCCAGACTCCCTGGGGCCACTCCTCTCTGGGCAGTGGGTGGGCGGTGCCCCCTGTTTGGTACCCTTTGCCCACCCCATGAGGGGCCAGCCTAGAATTTCTCCCACTGGCTTCTGTCCCCAGCGGCCTACATCAAGGCCTACCTGCTAGAGAACGGGGTCTGCATCGCTAAGAAGAAGACCAAAGTCGCTCGCAAGTCGCTAGACCCGCTGTACAACCAGGTGCTGCTGTTTCCTGAGAGTCCCCAGGGCAAAGTCCTGCAGGTGAGGCCCTGACACATGTGCATGCTCACATGTTTGTGTATGTGTGTGCGTGGACACGAGGGTGTGGTACCTGAGTCTGGGCATCGTGCCTCTGGAGGCCCCCCCGGAAGGAGCTGAGCACCGGGGCTGATCTGTGCCCACAGTGTACATGCCCCTGCCGAAGCAGCCTTCTGAGTCTGGCGGACCACAGAGGTTTGGCCCCACCCCGGTGGTTACTGAGACGAGCTGAAGAGTTCCCATCATGGGACGGGCAGGGCCTGGTTAATGCCCACAGGACCCTCTGCCTGGCTTTCTGTGCCACCTGGGCATCCCTGCCTGCATATCATTTCTTGCATCCAGCCCAGACAGGCAAAGCAACAGGGGCCAGATAGTAGGACTTTGGCAAAACCGTAAGCCCAGGTCCTGTGGAGGGCAGGGTTTTCCACCATGTGGGCTGAGACCCGTTAGTGAGTTGTGAGTCAGTTTTAGCAGGTCTCAAGAAATAATATTTTTAAAAATGGAATGGGGGTAAGAAGGAAAGCCTCCATCGCTCTTAGTAAGGTCACAGTATCTGGTGGCACCTTCTTCAACTGTATGTGCCAGGTGCACACTGGGTGGTGGGGCAGTATCTTCCTTGCCTTAGGTCACTGTCAGAAATGTCTGGAAGACACAGCTGGCCCAGGGGTGTTCAAATAGCATTTGAAATAGCCTGAAGACCATCTCAGGACCACCCCTGGCCTGCTGGACAAAGGTTTGTGTGTTCTGGTCCTCAGGGCAGGTCCCTTCTGGGATGTGGAGGGAGTGGGGAAGCAGAAAGCCATCACGGGTCCTTGCTGGTGGACAAATGTCACAGTGGGACAAACTCACCATGAGCGATGCCCCTGGTGTCTCTCCATGTGTCCAAAGGGCACCTGTTGGATTAGATTGGGGCCCACCCTCATTTTAACTTAACTTGATGCCCCTTGTGACCTACCACAGTCCCAGTCTTAGGAGGTGGAGCTTAGAGCTTCAGTGTATAAGTGGTGGGGACACGGTCAGTCCTTGGCACCAGTGAAAACAAATCTATCCATGCACTGGAAGTGGGCTCCCCATCAGCTCTCCGAGGAGCAAGCTCAGGAAAAGGATTTCACTCTGAGCCTCCATTAGACAACGGTGAAACTGGACTGTTTTGCGTAGGGTTGGGGGAGGTGGAGCCCACGGCCTGTTTAGACACATGGCCACGAAGCCAGCCCTCATTTGACCGTGACCCCGTGTGTGGACCTCAGGTTCTTGTTTGGAGCCCGTGAGTTGCTGGGCAGGCTTCAGACCCATGTCTCTCTCTCTGTAGGTGATCGTGTGGGGGAACTACGGGCGGATGGAGCGGAAGCAGTTCATGGGTGTGGCCCGCGTGCTGCTGGAGGAGCTGGACTTGACCACCCTGGCCGTGGGCTGGTACAAGCTCTTCCCCACCTCCTCCATGGTGGACCCAGCCACAGGTCCCCTGCTCCGGCAGGCATCCCAGTTGTCCCTTGAGAGCACTGTGGGGCCCTGTGGCGAGCGATCTTAGTGCCGGGGATGGGGAGGGGCTCCCCGAGATGGCCTGGAGACCACCCAGCCCTGACCTGGGACCCCAGGCCCAGGGGCACATTGAACAGAGGAGGATGGGGTTCTCCCCCACAGTGGGGGAAGCAGAATGGGGAGACCTGCCCCCCTCGGGCCCCTCCTCACCTTTCCTTGCCTCCTCCCCGAGACCTTCCCTCTCCCAGCGGGCTGGCGCACTTTGACTTGGCTGGCCTTGACCTGGTGGATGTGGCCGCAGTCGGAAGAAGACGGAGGTGGCAGAGCAAACCCCCCACCTGCCCAAACACTGTCCCACCTCTTCCCCTTTTGCCTCCTCGGAAGCTGCTGCCCAGAGCCAAGTCGAGGACCCAGCCGGCCATCTCCATGGTGCCAATTACCAGCAAGTGTCTTTCCTGCGGCACCGGGTTCAGGCAGGACACTGCCCCAGAGCCGACCGGGCAGCTTCGCAAGGATCCGGAGCCAGCTCCTGGGGCCCACAACCCCCACTTGAAGAGGAGCTTGGGCCTCCCTCTGCCTGCCCGTGGAAGGAGCTTTGCCGCAGCTGTCCGAGTCAATCTGTCCATCCCCTCCTGCCTGCCCCTCTTCTGGTGGCTCTAGGAATGGAAGTCCAGCAGGAACTGAAGGAAAGGAGGCAAGGGGACCCTTTGCTCCATGGCATGTGACAGACTCGTCTGGGAACTGTGGGTGGACTGGAAGGACACTGTCACCTGTGTTTTGGTAGAAGTGCTGTGGGACCCTGAGGTTCCAGAACCCCTGCCCAGGGAGATCGCCGTCTCAGCATGTGGGGGATGCTGGGTTGGAGGGGGCTTGGGGAAAGCTAGGATTGGGACCGGCGGTGCCATGGCAAGGGTTTCCAATAGGGGGACCCTTCTTGTTGGATGAGATTGAAGGTCATCTTTTCTACCCCTCTGCCTCCGTTTAGGGGTCTGGGGCGGCATTAGAGCCCCCCGTTTCAGTCCTTGTCAGTCATCCTGCACTGAAGGCACAGCCCCTTGGTTCCCTTGATCGTCTTGGTTCAAGGGAAGGAGTGGGATGCTGCAGGGGCTGAGATTAGGGAGCCTGGGCGGCTGCCTTCCCTGCTGGGCCCCAAGCCCTTTCGCATGCCAGGGAGGCCTCTGGAGGCTGCAGGCTGGCTGGTCTGGCTTTAAAGAAGCACATTTCCGCCCCGAGGCCCGGCAGCCTGCCTTCCTCTTCACCTAGTCCCTGCGGGGTAGGGTGTAGTCCAGTTAGCTGGTAGACTTAGTGTTCACACCCGGGGCCTGTTCCTAGCTCCACTAGTCTTTTACAGGGTGGAGAGGAGACCCGAGGACTTTCCAGGAGTTCGTCTCCTGGCTGGCTGGGCCCCGTTAGTAGCCGCTGCTCCTCCTTCCCCCCTTCCTTCCTCTTGCTGTAGGGTCGTAGCTGAGCTGCCCGCTGTACTCAACGTTCTGATTACTTGCCCTTGGTACTGACTTTCTTTATAAGGCACTCCTGAGGGTGGCCGAGCCTTGCCCAGAGGGCCGCATTTCCCACTGGGAACACCTGAGCTGTTCAGTTCCGCCGAGGATTGCTTCCACGTGGAACTCTCGGCCCCTCAGTCTGGTTAGGCCCAGGGTGTCCTTTACAATTCTGGTTGCGTTCCATCGCCTCCATGGAACTTCTTAGTTGCACGGCAAGAAGCGCTGGAGATGCTCCTCTTGTCCACGAGGCCTTCAGAACCTCTCAGGATTGTGCAGGGGTGAATCCTGAGGCTGGGGCCCGAGGGAGCAGGGCTCGGTGGGCTCCCATCTAAGGCCCACCATCAGCCCCTCCCCCAATTTTTTAAACATTGTGATTTCTCTGATGTTTGTTTATTATAACCATTTGGAATATTTTGAGCCAGGAGAGGAGAGAGGGCTTCTCTTTCTATCCATCATTGCTGTGGTTTTTTCAGGGGCCACTTTTCAAGGATGGGGCAGAGCCTGGCTGTCCCAAGCAGAGGGGGAGGGAGCTCATGCTGACTTGTCCTCCCCCCTCCATCTGAGCCCTCCATTGGGTGTCTGCAGAGCCTTGGGGTGGGGGGGGAGAGAGAGAGAGAGAGAGAGAGAGAGAGAGAGAGAGAGAGAGCTCTCCAAAGCAATAATTACCCCCTGGGGTGGTCAGCGAGGCCCCCCCAATGATTTTCTTGTTTGTTCTGTGAAATCTCGCTCACCTCCTGGAGGGGTGGGGTGGGGGCTGGAGCCCTGTTTCTTTGTATCATCATCGTGAGCACGTGCCCTCCTAGGAGGGGCTGTGACCATTGGGTATGGGAACCATCGTCTGTCCTCGCCAAAGGAGGGGGGTGGGGAGGGGGAGTGACTATTTTCATCATTAGCTTTGGGCAGCCTTCAAGCCCAGCCTGTCCCCACTACTGTCTGATCCTTTGCCAACTCAGACTCCACCATTTGGATAGGAGCAGAAAGGGTGGAGTTGGGGGGCCTTTCTAGCTCTGGGGTCTCTAGGGGACAATTCTTTTCTCCATCTCTGGGCAGAGGTCACATGCAGGGGTGCCATGGGAGGGTGTCATCTCCACCGTCCTTCTCCAGATGCCTTTTCATACTAAGAAAGGGCTTTGGGGACCTTTAGTCCATTTCCACTTTATAGATGAGATCTAGCCTGGCACAGGAGGAGCCACCCTGGGGTCACCTGGGCACTCAGTGGCACCCTGAGCCTTGGCTTCCTCCTCCCAACTGGCCGAGCTGGAGCCATACCAGGATGAAGGGGCTGCCACGTGCCACACTCCCTTTCCCTCTCCTTAGAGCCTCCTAATAGTCCCCAAATAGGGGCAGGACAAATTGTAATCCCTATAAAAGCCTAGGCAGCTGAAGCCCAGCAGTGGGGAACGACTTGCCCAGGACCCCCTGCAAGTCAGCGGCTGGGGCAGAAGAGGGGCTCCTTCAGGCTTCCTTCCTGCACCAGGAGACGGTAGTGCCAGGGCAGGTGCCGGGACCGTATTCCAGCTCAGCCCCGGGCTGCACACCCCTGCTCTGCTCCACCTACTGGGCCAGCGTCTTTTCTGGGTTTGGGTTTCGGGGAGAGGGTTGCCAGGGGACCGAGGCTTCCTAGCAGGCTGCCCAGCTGACCAAGGGCCTGCAGGATTTGACCAGGCTTGGATGTGTGGGTGGAGCTTCTGTCCAGGGCCATAGCTCTCCAGGACTGGCTGGAAGGAAAGTTAGAAACACCAGCTTCGGCCAGGGCACAGGGAGTGGGCAGAGGCACCCACCCTCTGGGGACTTCCCCGCTCTCCTTCACCTGTGCCAGGCCTGCCTCCTCTAGTGCTCTCCATCCTTGCAGGTTCATACCCTTGACCCCCACAGGAGCCCTGGGTAGTAGGTGGAGGGCAGCCTGTGTTGTGGACTCCATTTTCAAGAGGGCAAGGTGAGAGGAAAGTGCTTGATGAAGGTCCCACTGTGAGGGAGTGGCTGAGCCCTGACCAACATCTCTAAGCTCATTCTTCCCCAGGAGGTCAGCTGGAAGTTCAGGGGATGGCTGTCCACTCTTCAGCTGATTCGCCACCCAGTTCCTTAGGCCAGGAGCCCCGGGGGTGCTTCAGTGTTCGGAACCCCACGAGCTCCACTCCTTTCAGAGGCACAGCTGTTGCATCAGGCAAGGTCACCTGCATTTATTTATTGAGCAGCAGTGCTGTGCTGGGCCAAGGGGACCGACCCCCTCCCTCCCCCTGTACCAGCTCCCCTGCCCTCTGGGAGGGCCCATGTCTGTAGAGCAGCACCTCAGAGGATGAAGTGTTTGAGACCAAGAGCTCACCTGACGAGGCCCGAGGGCTGGGCTCATGCCCATTTCACCCAAAGCGTCTGTGAGGGCCGAGTGGAGGCTGGAATGGGGGCAAAGGTGTCACCTCTGAGCCCTTTGATGCTACAACTGCCTCCTATAGGGGGTGGTGGGTTAACGGGACCCTAGGTCCTCAGGCTGGGGGCCTCTCCCACCCACCTTTTCCTTATGCCCTCTCTAGGAGCAGGACCGCCCAGACCTTTGGGGAGGGAGGGTTTCTGGGGCCCCTGGGTTGGAGTGGGTCACACCGCATCGTGTTCATGACCATGTAGCTCATGTTAACATTAAAGTTTTTGGCTTTTCTAACTGGGCTTCTTCTTGGTTTGTGTTGAGATGGTTCTTTCTGGAGTGATAAAGGTTCTAAGGGTCTTAATGCTGTGGGATGCCAGGATGCCCTGCCTGGGTCTTTGTTAATCCCCTAATGGGGCCGAGACCTGTCTGGGAAAGCCCTGCTGGAGATGCACAGGAGGGAGCAGGGTTCTAAATGCACCCAATTGTCTTACTGATGGCCCAAGGAAAGAATGAGATTCCCAAAGTCACAATGCTGGTGATCTGCAGGACCCAAAATAAAGTTCATCCCACAGCACCGGGCTGCCTCCTGGGGGCGGGGTCCTAGTGACATAGGGGCTGTCAGCAAGATCTCCTTCATCTGGGAGTGGGGCTGGCTAAGGACAAAGGATCAGCTTTATGCAGTGGGGGTGATCGTTCAAACGTGGGTAATTCTGTACAGGCTGGGTGAACAGAAAGAAGTCATTTACATGTTCTCCAGGCTTCTAGCTTGAGCACCTGGCTTCCCCATAGGGTTCCAGTGCTGAAAGTTGTACATTTCCCTGCCGCACGTGACCCACCTCTTCACAAAACACGTAGCCACATGTCTCCCCTCTGAAGGGCCGGCAGGTAAGGTGGTCCTATGCAAGGGCTCTCCCAGGTGCTGATGCGGCCAGGCCTTCTTGCAGCAATGTGGACTAGGATGTGCACCTACGGAGTGACTAGAGTCTAGCTTGTGCTTATGATGCAGCATATGGTATTTTTGAGGGGCTGGAAGAGATAAGCATCAGAAGGTAGTGAGGAGCCGCTCCTTGCAGAAGACAACCTCAAGGCCTTGGCTCCTTTCCAAGCCCTGGGATGGATGCGCTGGGAGATGTTCCAGATGCTCCCATCCAGGTTTGACCCCGCCTGGCCAGGGCTGTCAGATGGACCGGGCCCGGGGCCTGTCTGCCCTGCTGCCGCGCACGGCCACAGGGCTCGAGGGGGGCGAGAAGGCCAGATTGTCGCGCGCGCACCTCTCCAGCTGCCGGATGCGGCGGCAGGAGCCGCAGATGGAGCCCCCGGGGCCGGCGGCTCGGCGGGGCCGCGCGTGGCTCTCGGGCGCCGCCCGGTGAAGCGAGCCGGCCAGGCGGGCAGCGCGCTGGGGCCCCTCCGCGCTGGCGGCCAGGAAGCGCAGGACGACGAGGTTGAGAAAGGCGCCGATGACGGTGAGCCCCAGCAGGATGTAGAGGAAGCTGAAGGCCACGTAGGGCGGCTTCCTCTGCAGGGCCTCCTCGCTCTGCAGCGCCACGAAGTCCCCGAAGCCGATGGTGGTGAGGGTGATGAAGCAGTAGTAGTAGGCGTGGAAGAAGGACCAGCCCTCGAAGTGCGAGAAGGTGGCGGCCCCGAGCGCCAGGGTGGCGGCGCACGCCAGCAGACCGGCCACCACCATGTTCTCGGTGGACACGTGGGGCCGTGGCAGGCCCAGGCAGCGCTTGGCCCCCAGCAGGAGGCACCGCACCAGCGCGTTCAGCCGCTCGCCCAGGCTCTGGAAGGTGACCAGCGTCAGGGGGATGCCCAGGAGGGCGTAGAACATGCAGAACACCTTGCCCGAGTCCGTGCCTGGCGCCACGTGGCCATACCCTGTGCCGGGAGAGCAGAGGGAGGGTGGTAAGAGCTGGGCTCTGTCTACCAACACCCTCAACACCCTGGGTGGCAGCCTGCCCCTGGGTGTCCCCCCATCCCAGAGCCCGCTGAGCATCTTCAAATGCCAGACCTAAACAGGCCATTCCCTGGCTTTAAGACCTGGAGTGGTTAGTCGTAATCTCCCCAGACTAAACAACCTGAATATCCCTCCATTAGGGAATGGATAACAACCTGTCGCACATCCCAGCAAGGGAGAGACCCACCTGACTTCGCCTGGTTTATGGAGTCTTGAAAACTATTGCTTCTCTATTGTGGCAGTGAAAGGGACAACCGACTGTTGCTTGCAGCCACAAAAGTTGGATCTCAAACCAAAAGGTAGAACGTGCCACATGTTCCACTGAAAGACATTCTAGGATTAGCACAGCTATGGGGACAGAGAACAGATCCGTGGTTGCCAGTTTCTGGGGTTGGAAGCGGGGTTAAGAACAGAACTTAACAGGAGTTAAGTACAGAGCAGCCAGAGGCCGAGGGAACGGTTCACGCTCTGAGAATCGCTGTTTCCCTATGTGTAAGTGTACCTCGGACACAAAACCAAACCAAGCCAGGCAAAGGCTTCTAGTGTCCGCTGGTAAAGTCCCAGCCTCACGAGGCATCCCAGCTCCTTCCTGATCGGGCGCCTCTCTCCAGCCGCACCCCTTCTCTGGCACCCCACTCTCTGGCTATGCCTTGTTTCACGGCCAGCAGAACCCACCCTACAGGCTGCTTCTCATGGCTTCTCCCTGCTGGATGGCCTTTTCTCCTCTCCCCCAGTCCACTCCTCCCTTTCCAAATCTCACCTCCACCTCTGCCATTGGCCAGCCCTCACTAAATGCCTCTTGATTCTGTTTGGATCTGGTGTAGGGATTTCTTCACTGCACCCCTCACTCTTATAGGGGATCAAGACATGAGAAGACTTCCTTGAATCTTGCCTCAGGATGCCATTAATGCAGAATGGGGGGGTGCCTCTTTCTGGAGAGAGAAGCAATAGTTTTCAAGGGTTCATAAACCAGGAGAAGTCAGGTGGGTCTCTCCAACAGAATATGCCTCTTCCAGCAGATCCGTGCCACTGGCCAGAATGTAAAATACACGAGCCTTCCGGTCTAGGTAGGTAGTTTCACAGTTAGGAAGTTAGCCCTCACATGTGGGCAAAATGACTTATGCTCTGGGTAGTCACTGTAGCATTTTCAGTCCTAGCAAAAATTAGGAACAACCTAGGTGTCCATCAATAGGGGCTTGGCTACATACATCAGGGTGCCATCTGAAAGATGGAGTACCACACAGTAGTGGTTCTCAGCCCAGAGTGCTTTTCCCCTGAAGGGACATTTGGTGATATCTAGAGACATTTTTGTCACAACTAGGGGGAAGGGGAGGGTGACTGTGTTGTTGGCTTTCCAGGATAGAGACCACAAATACTAATACCTTGCAATGCACAGGACACCTCCACAACAGAACCACCAGGCCAAGATGTCAGTAGATCAGAGATTGAGATGCCCTGCTAACTGCAATGAAAAGATGACCCCGCTCTTTAGGGACTGTTATTAAAACATCGCCAAAATATATTAAGTGAAAAAAATGAGACAAAATTATGGGTATGATATAATGTCCCTATGACGTGTGTTGTGTCAAAGGAATACATTGGCAGAGAATACAGACTGAAGGATACACAAGAAAGTGGTGACTCTATCTGATTGAGAGAGAGAGGAAGTGATGGGTTAAGAGACAGGGCAGCCGGAAGATTTCCTTTACATTTAACACCTTTTCACGCCCTGTGAAGTGTGTGCCTTGGGCATGTGGACCATTCACACCATCAACGCAAAGAACTGTACAGCTAAAGAACTAAGGCTGCCTTCCACAGTGCTCCTGCCTGGCCCTGACAGTTTGCCTCTGTCCTTTTTTTTTTTTTAAATATTTATTTTTCAGTTTTCGGCAGACACAATATCTTTGTTTGTATGTGGTGCTGAGGATCGAACCCGGGCCGCACACATGCCAGGCGAGCGTGCTACCGCTTGAGCCACATCCCCAGCCCCTACCTCTGTCGTTTTAAAGGGGATTCTGTCCATCATCAGACTTAAGCTCCCTGAGGGCAGGAACCATGGCTGCTCCATAAAAGTTTATTGACTGAAATCAAGTTGAGGGGATGCTAGAGGGAGACAGAAGGGCCTCTTTAGGAATAAGAGTCCAGGAAATGTTGTTTCCCCTGCTCTAGGCTATGCCAGATTTGGGCAGATAACGAAAGAAATAATGATAGTAACTAAACATACTAGTACTCTACATGGGTTATTTTCTTTAGCCCTCCTGGTGACCATATGAGATGACATTATTATCCCTATTTTAGAGATAAGGAAACCAGGCTCAGAGGAAGGAAGCTGCCCAAAGGTCCCAGGGCCTGAGTTGGTAGCCACTATTCCCAGGGCTTCTGAATGCTTTTCTTCTATCCAAACAGAGGTCAGGTTCCTGGGCCCTGGTGCAGGGCTGTCTGCAAGGCTGGTTTAAGCAGACCAGACCAGCGTGCAGGTGGTGGCGCCCCCAAGTGGTCAGCCAAGGCAAACTCCTGTTTCCACTCAGTTATTCTTTCCCAGGGCTCCACAGGCATGTCAGAGGGATACAGGCAGGAGGGAAGCCAAACCCATCTGGATGGCCTCCAAAGAATGTAGGGAAGGGCAGAAAAGGTGGGTGGGGTGGCATCCACAGTGACACAGTGACAGGGAAGGTCTCAGGCTGAACCCAGATAGAGAAGCAGTGGTGCCTATGTAGACAGGAGGGGGCAAAAGGGCTGAATGGGAGCTGGAGTCAGAGTTGACAGTAAGGAATTATTATTACTACTGAACAGTGCCTCCTTAGCCTCAGGCACCGGGCCTTGACCTCACCTAACCTGACAACCACCCAGTGAGGTAGGAACAATTGCACTTTGCCTTTGATAAAACCAGGGCTCAGAGAGGTACAATCAATTGCCTGAGAGGGTAGGTGGCAGTGGAAAGGAACACAAAACTCCATGTAATTGTACAAGTTGTGCTTTGAACTCCACCCTAAGCCCACAGCTCCCATTCACTTGCAAGAGCATTAAGGAGAAACTCTCTCCAGGGCTGGGGCTTCGAGAGGACTGCTCCCAGCCCAAGGAGGTGCCTGCACATCCTGAGCTGAACCTGTGGGGTGACTGCACCAAGCTTGAAGCCTTGCAGCGCATGCTTCTCTCCTTTGTGGTTTCCCCAGACTTAGGCTCAGTAGGTACCAGTCAGACGGTAGTCATGGCAACAGCTGGTGGCCCAGATGCTGCAGAGTACTGCTCTGATCCCTGAGGGTGTGGTCCAAAGCTTGTGGTACTTAGTCATTCCATTAACAAATATTTATTGAGCATCTATTATGGGCTAGGCACTGGGCCATACAGCAGTGACTAACACAGATGAGGTCTCTGTTCTCATGGAGTAATAATAATAATTATTATCATTATAACGCAAGAAACTTTTTTTTGGTAGTGCTTTCTGTCAGGCAGTGCACTAAAACTTTTGCACCTATTATCTTCTTGATAATAATCTCCCCATAAAACCGGAACAGAGCTAATCGATAAACACTGTAATTTCAGAAGAGAAAAATGTGACTCTGAGAGCTTAAGCAACTCGTCCAAGGTCACACAGCTGGTGCGATGCAACGGGGCAAGGAAGCAACTCTGGGCAATTGGTCCTGCAGCCCCACTTCGTCTGTCCCCCAGCCCCTGGGACGTGTCCCAGCACTCCCGCGGCAGCCTCTCAACTAACACTGTCGCCTGCAGGTCCTGCCTCGGCTGACTGACAGCCCTACTCGGCAGGAGGCCAGGGAGGCTCGGACCCGTCAAAGTCGCTCCGCTGGACGGAGGTGGCATGAAACCCGGAGGCGCCCGCGGCTGGGACCGAGCGGCGCGGAGGGGACGCGCCGGGCGGCTCACCGATGGTGGTGATGACGGTGATGGCGAAGTAGAAGGAGCCGGCGAACCTCCACTGGCGGCCGGCGCGGTGCGGCTCCGCCTGCCGCGCCAGGCGCTCCAGCTCGCGGTAGTCCTCGGCCGAGAAGCCGAACCTCCTCCGGAACTCGCCGCGCTTCTGGGCCAGCAGCCGCCGCCGGCCGCTCTCCGCCTCGGACTCGAGCGCGTCGAAGACGGCGGCGCCCGCCAGCAGGTAGCACAGGACGCAGAGCAGCAGCGCCGCGGTGCGCGCGCTCGCCCGCGCCGTCCACATGGCTCCCGGCCCGCGCCCCGACGGCGGACGCGCAGCGCCCAGCCGACAGCAGGGCGGGGTCCGCCCTTCCCCGCGCTCCGCCCCCTCGCGTCGGCCTCGGCTCCTGCAGGCGCCGGGGTCTCAGACCCTGACGTCCCGGGCCTGCAGAAGTCCGTCTCCACCGCTAGTTCACGGTGCGATCGTGGGCCAGCCTTCCTCGCCCGCTTTCCTTCCGTCAGTCAATCATCCGGCAGGTGTCCACCCCGCACCTACTGATGCACACAGGATTCCTGGTGAAAACAAAGCTGTAGCAGGGTTGGCTCACACACACACACAAAGGTCACTCCAGACCGTGTGAAAAGAGGAAAGCAGTGCGCTAGGGAGATGCTCCTGAGCAGCAGCTCAGGTGGTGGGGAAAGTCACCCAGGTGAGTCACTCAGGCAGCCAGTGCAAGTTTCTGCTTCCAAACAGAAGGGGGCAGGCTTGGCAGCCAGGAGCAGCAAGGAAGCCAGTGTGGCTGGAGTCCAGAGAATTGGGGTGCAGGGTGGGGTGGGGGACAGAAGGGAGACAACAGACTTCGCACAGGGTCTTATGTGGGTCTGTTCTTCAGCAGGACTGAAAACTACAGAAAGGCTGCCGCAGCACACACACAACACAGCCATCTGAGTCACATTTTTAAAAAAGAGCATGGTGGTGGTGTCGGGCTGTGGCTCAGCCATAGGGGGCTCGCCTAGCACGTGCCAGACGCTGGGTTCCATCCTCAGCACCACAAATAAATAAATAAATAAATAAAATAAAATAAAGGTATTATGTCCAGCTACAACTAAAAAATTAAAAAAAAAAAAAAAAGAGCATCGGATTGCCCTGTCGAAGGGGGAAGGTGGCGGAGAGCAGAGGGGAGGCTGGTGTAACTCCAAGTGGGTTAAGGTGGTCTGGCTCATGCACATGGCACTGGAGAAGGAGAGAACTGGATGAATCTAGAGTACCTGAGGCAAATGGAGCCGGGTTCCCAGCCAGCATGTTAAGGGGTCTTCCTGGTGTCTGGGAGTGTCCGCATGACCAAGCTGCAGACAGTAGACAATGGGCAGAAGTGATGCCTGCCACTCCCAGGTCTGGCCCCTTAAAGTGCTCCCCTTGTTCCCCACCTGCAGGCTGAATGCAGAACACTAAAGAGACATCGCAAGGCCATGTACCATCAGGAACACTCATTTTGAACTTCTGTTGCATTGTGTGAAGCCCCTGAGATTTGGGGCTGTTACTCTGATATGGGGAGGGCTAGGACTTGCTGATGAGTTATGTGACGGGGAAAGGAGAGGACTCAGGGTGGCCCTGGTCTTTGGCCTGAACTGCTCAATGTTAGGCCTTCCATTGACCCCACTCCTCTGGATCCCACTCCAGTTCCCCAGTACCAAGTGACACTGTTTTCAGCATCCTGGTGAGTCTGCTGGGAACTCCAAGCAGAAAGCTCCCAGACTCCCCAGGTCTCTGCTGCAGCCTTAGTGTGTCCCCAAGCTGGCTCCAGCCTTCCCCATGCCTTGTTTCCTGCAGCCACCCTAATTTTACCAGATTGCAGGAGGAGATAAAGAAATATGTTTCCAGAAGCAGGGTCAAGGCTAAGGCTGGGGAGACCTGTCTGGACTGGACATCTCATGGACTTCACATAGAACCCTTACTTCAGTGTCCAGGAAGCAGGCACGGGGTAGAATTGCCGAGTCCTCACTCTCAGGTCATGGCCAAGGCAGGACTTGAACTTGGAGCTGTTTGACTCCTGAGATCACAATACTTGTTTGGACTGATGCTGCTGGCACCTCCCTCCCTCCCCCCTCAGCTCCATGGACCTTGCTGTCCTTACCTGAAAAGGGAATAGGGAGCCTGGGCCACCACACTCCCCCTCCTCTGCAAAGGTCCTGTGACACACAGCTGAGAGTTGCTCTGTCTAATGCACCTGCTGTGGGTGGGTATTATTGGGGCTGGGGGGGGGACTGTCTGCCTTCCAGGCAGGTGACTCTGCCCTGTACTTGGCATTTTTGGTTCAGCAGCTCTATTTTAAGGCAGAGGAGGTTAGAGTTTGTGTATGTGTGTTTCTCAGCTTGGAAAATCGTCAGCTGAACAGTCACCAAAAACAGCAACACCCAAGGCCCCCCCTTGAGATACCCTGCTTCTGTCTCCTTCCTGCTTTGGGGATCAGGGGACCTAGTGATTTTCCTCTGTCCTGTTAGTGTCACAACCGTGACCCCTCGAGAAGGCCTTGGTGTTTCTTCTTGCAGAGCTCCAAGGTTGTCAATTTTGAGGACAACAGAAAAGTAATCCTAACCACCAGGTGAGCCCCAGGCACCCTTCAGTCCCTTCATATCTGAGTCTAGAGCCTTTCAAAAGCTTTGTGAGCCAGCCAGGCCTTGCCATGCCCATGTCAGGAGAGGAAGGTGAGACCAGATGAGAGAGGGGACTCGTCTAAGGCCACCCATGGTGGGCAGTGGTCGAGGAAGCAGAGCCAGCCTACATTCCATCTTGGGCAGGTGAGTTCACCTCTTTAAGCCTTGGTTTCAGCATCTGGGATTCTGGGGCTGGGGATGGCTGCCTAACAGATTCCTGTGGACACTGAATGGAAATGTGTGAACAAGCTCTCAACACGGAGAGCTGCCGTTCCTGTCAGCAGCCCCCCACCCCACTCATTCTTCTCTCCCCTTTCCAAACTGCTTTTCTGCAGGGCAATTGTAATCTTAAGAGATTGACTTTTATACTTAAAATATAGCTCAGTAATTTTCCAGAAGACCAGAGGTCCTGGCCGTTTTTTCCTGATAAGATCTCTTTCTTGTTAGAATGGATTATTCTAACCTCAGGGGACATCAGGTACTAGCTACTTGGAGATGGCAGCTGTGGCCTTTCTGCAGCCTGATTATCATTTAGAGATCTGGCCTGCAAGAAAGTAAAAGCTGCTTCTTGCTAATTCAAGAATGATGTTGGTAGGATTTTAAGGCCTTCCAGAATGTTCTGGGCACTGGAAGAAAAACCTTGTGGTTGAAGACCTGGAGAGATGGAACCTTGAGTATTGCCAGGGAAATACCAGTGTTTCCAGGCCAGAGCCCCACTGTTCCCGGGAAGATGAGGGTGTTCTTTGGGGGAACAAATGACAACTGTGTGATTTGTCTTGATTAACTGACTAACCACTGGCCCCAGATTCATGGGCTTCTCACATTATTATCCCCATCTTCTAGGTGAATGAACTGAGGCCCAGGGTAACAGCAGGGAGAAGCCCACATTGGAAACCAGCGAGTCTGGTTGCACAGTCTCTCTGAGATCTTACCCTCCACGCCATGCAAGCGCTGTGCAGTAGATCTCTCTATGATGATGGAGGTGTCCTGTATCTGTCCTGTCCAGTGTAGTAGCCAAATTTGAAGTGTGTCTAGTGCAATAAAAGATCTGAGTTTTAAGCACAGCTTAATTTTAATGAATCTGATATAAATGGCCACATACAGCTAGCGGCTAAGGCTTGGGACAGCACAGCAACTAGCATTAGCCTATTTAATATACATTTTTCTGGCCTCAGACTCTTTGCTTCACCCTTTCCAGTCCAAATGTCTTGTGAATTGTGAGCTCTGTTCCCTCTGTTTCTGCTGTCTCTTGATTCCAATATATTAAGCTGCTGGAGACAGGAGGGGTTGGCCTGGGCAGGGGGAAGGGACAGGCCCCTGTCTATGGTGGCTGAGGTCCATTACTGTATGGTAGCAGGGGCCACCTGATCCAGGACAGACCCTTGCTGGCAGGGAAGGGCCACTGTTAGGAGCAAGAGCTCAGCAGACAGCCACCCCTTCCTGGGCTCCCCATTCCTCGGCCGCATGACAGGGGGCAGATTACTGCAAACTTCTGGGCCTGGGTTTCCTCCTCGGTAGGGAGGAATTGAAGCACTGTCATAAGGAGTAAACGGAGAGAGGCCTGCTTCGTGCTTGGATCATAGAAACTGCCCCACAAATGTCCCATTCACTCTCATCCTCAGAAGAACCCTCTGGTTCAGACCAAAGAAACAGCAGGGGGAAAAAATAGGGGAGGGATGGACAGAGGAAAAGGACTTTTAAAAAACATTTATTGTGAAAATTCTCAAATACACATGAAAATAGAGAAAATGGTCTAGCCGATATCTATACTCTTTTCTCTTAGATTTTTAAATTAGTAACTATTGGTAATTCTCTTACCAATTCTTTTAAATGACACAAGAGGGAATTCTTTTAAATGATGTATACCTTGAATATTTTATCCACTCAAAAACATAAACATGCCCTCACTTTCCCATCTAGTCTTAGTTCTTCTATGGCCTTGCACATTGTCCTCTTTAAATAAACTACAGCCAGATCTGTCTTGTGATTTCCAATTTGGGTTTATTTACAGTTAAGCGAGGACCTGCAGACACTTGTGTAGCAACTTGATGGCACAATCCCCCTGGATTCTTGTGGGTTTTTCTTTTTAACAGATCTTTTGTGGTGGTTTCTTCCACACCTAATTTAACAGGATTTCTTTATAGCTACTAATCCTCATTGAGTTTTCATAGAAATAAATCTCTTCCTTTTGCACTCGTATTTCACCAGCTTAAGGGATATTGAATTCAATGACCTCCTCACAATAACAAGTGCGGCTGGTGCAAACTGGTTTGGGAACGAACCCAACAGACTCTTGGCAAGTATGCCACTCCATGGCCGACACCCAAAGGGGACAAGTGGCCTGCTAGCCATTGGCATTCAGGAGGCTGTGGAAGGAGCATTGCAGAGCCCTGGTTAGTCTGGTGAGTGGGTTAACCAGGTTGATAAGGAGCATCTTTGTCATGCTAACTCTGGGAGAGACTCCATAATGTGGAAGTGGCTCTGGAAGACCTCTGTCCAGCCAAACACCCCAGGGCCCGGAAGTTTGGGGGCAGTGGGACAAGCCTGCACTGTTGGGATGGAGGAAGAGTGGGAGTGTTCCATTTAGGAAGGGCCTTTAGGAAGCAGTGAGCTTCTCCATTCCTGTCTGCAGTGTAGGTGCAGAGGCCCCCGAACCCTGGGGAATGGTGGAGTCACACATGTGAGTCATCCGGATCATCCTGTGAAGGAAGGCTGCCATCTAACCAGATGCACCTGCCTTGTTTGTTACAGCAACTAGTATTAGCCTATTTAATACATTGACTGGATAGGGCTGTCATGAAAATTAAGTTAGGGGCTGTGGTTGTGGCTCAGTGGCAGAGCACTTGCCTAGCATGTGTGAGGCACTGGGTTTCATTCTCAGCACTGCATATAAATAAATGAATAAAATAAAGATCCATCAACATTTCATATATATGTATATGTACATATATATGAAAAAATTAAGTTAGATGACAATGTGTAGCAGACTCTTAAATGGGACTCTTCTTATCATCTCAGATTTCCAGCTAAAGCCACAAGATGGACACCAGGTACTAAATACTATGTTTCAGGAGGCCACAAGACTCACCTGTGGGACTTTCTTAGGAAGCTTATACTAGCCTTTCTCTCTCTAGCCCAGCCCCCTCAGCCTACATAAGCTGAGGAACAGAGAGTTGAAAGGCAAGTTTTTGGAGCCCAACAATCTGGATTTGAATCCTGTGCCCATAACTTACTAGCTGTGTAACCTTGGGGAAATTGCCTCACTTCTCTTGACTTCAGTATCTCAAAGATGCCAATAATAATAGTATCTACCTCTACCTTGTCTTAAAAAGTGCACATAGGCTATTTAATGTTTATTAAATTAAATAGAAATACAACATCAAGGTGAAAGGTCAAACTTAATTTAGGAAATTGTTAAATATGATATGACTGGATATTCAAACTGGACAGAGAGGCATGAAAGAGAGATGCGACAGAAAGTGTTGGAAGGAAATGAAGAAACTGAATTCATTTATGTATGTCCTTCACCAAGTTTGAATTATTCAGTACACCAGTTATAAGTAGGAAATATTTAGATCAGTTTGGGCACATTGAAATCTCAGTACCTGTTCATTCCTATTATTATTGAAGGTTCTGCCAGGTCAAGATCAAGTCCTGAGTTCTTTTTTTTTTTATATTTATTTTTTAGTTGTAGTTGGACATAATACCTTTATTTTATTTACTTATTTTTATGTGGTGCTGAGGATCAAACTCAGCCCTCGCATGTGCTAGGCGAGCGCTCTACCACTGAGCCACAACCCCAGCCCATCAAATCCTAGGTTCTAAGTGACAATACGAATGGGATATTTATGTGGTGATAAGAAACAATGATTCTCACACTTTGGGGTTTTCATAAAACAACCACACTTCATAAAATATTTACCAGCATAAGCAACGTTGCCAGCTTCATTTGCAACATAAGAACAGTGGGGGGAAAATCTACAAGTAGTGTTTTCAATCGCCCTCATTTTGTGGAAGAATAAATTTTATAACCTCTCAAGTTGGGAGGGACATGATCTGAGACAGAGTAAAGAATCGTCCTTCAGATAGGATTCATCAACCCGACGGGATCTCACTGTGTGCCCTTATTTTTAGTACTAGTTCACTGGCCAGTGTTGGAAGACTCCGGGTATAAACTACCATGAAGTCTAGAAGCATCTGAGGTTATGATCGCCTTTAACCCTTTTCATGGTGTGGATCTGGACTGTCCCCAAAAACTCATGTGCTGAAAGCGTGATCCCCACTGCAGCGAGTTCCAAAGGTGGGTTTAGGCAATGACTGCATCATGGGGTTCTGGCCTCGTCAGTGGATTAATCCATTGAGAGCTGGATGGACTCCTGGGAGTCGGAACCTCACTGGAGGGAGATGGTCACTGGGGATGTACCTTGAGAGGACTTGTCTTCTCCCTGGCCTTTCTCTCCCCCTCCCCTGCTGCCACGGTCTGGGCAGCTTTCCTCTGCGGCACCTTCCACCACGATGCTCGCTCGTTAGAGGCCAGAGCAATGGAGCTGGCTGACAGTGGACTGAATCCTCTGAAACCATGAGCCAAAATAAATCTTTGCTCCTCTAGGCTGATCTTGTCAGGTCTTGTGGTCACTAACACAATCCTCATGACAGTCCTTCAACCCTGGGGCTGTCTTAGTCTACATAGGCTTCTATAACAAAAATACCTTAGATTGGACAATTCACGACCAACAGAAACTTATGGCTCACAGTTCTGAGGGCTGAAAAGTCCACAGTCAAGTTACCAGTGGATTCGGAGTCGGATGAGGACCTGTTCATCGTGAATGGCACCTTCTATGTGTCCTTATGTGACAGAAAGCTCCCTCAGGTCTCTTTTACAAAGGCACTAAGTCCCACTCACTAGGGCACCACCCAGGTCACCTCCCGATGACTCCAATTCTTTATAACAACTCCTCAGGGGTTGTTCCAATGTGAGTTCTGGGGAACACACACATATCAGACCATAGCAGGGACCATAGTCTACATTTTCTTTAAGAGGATACTGAAGTTCACACTTTCTCAAGGGCACATAGCTGGGACGTAGGCCTAGTCTCAGAGTTTCCATGTTCTTTTCACCTGGGCTGAACACATGTTGGAAGATCTGTTCCATGTGGTCACTCAGGAACCCAGGCTCCTTGTGGCTCTGCCATGCCCTAAAACTGAGATTCCTCCCCTGAGAACAACAGACCTCAATAGTTTCTGTGGATGGAATTCAGGGATCTATGAACTTTAAAGGGAAAGCAATTGCATCTTTATTTCCACCATCTCTGACATTTAACAGTTCCCTCAATCATGAATGAAGACAACAAAATAGTATTACTGGTACCCATTCATTACCAAAAAAAACCCCAAATCACTGGTATTTTTATATCACATTGAAGTTGTTGCAGATATCTCAAAAATACTGTTTATACTCTGACCACTTTGAAATCGTGGTAATTGGATTGATTTAGTTGTATACCTCTTAAAAGGTGGCTGTCACATTTGTTCTGAGTTGGGGAGGGGACTTGAGAGGATTTTGCCTTCTATAGGGCCCATGTTGGAATCCTGAACTGGCCACCTGGAGCAAGGGGTGAGGCAGTGTGGACGCCACATTGGGTTTTTATCAGAGCAGGTATCAAGAGAAGGAGAGAGGGGAAACAGGACCCAAACGGGGATATCTCAGAGACCAAGAGATGCAGAAGTTAGGGGACAGGAGGGTTAGTTCTTACGGTGAGCAGGGGCTGCAAGTCAGAGTCTTGTGTTTGACTGTGTTTGACTCTTTGGGGGCTCCAGGTAGGAGAGAGGCTGTCGAGAGGCTCATGTTAAAAGATAAAGAGACCTAGGCCAGCCTGAGACGAGAGACATCACTGTGAATGCCAGTGACGAGGGGTGAGGGACATAAATGTGACATGCATAAGGACCAGATCAATGTGATGGGACACTTAGGCCAGGTCTGCCAGCCAAGTTTGAGGGGATTGGGAGACCTAGGCCCCTGCTCTTAGGTCTCCCTGATATCATGATTAATTGCAGTAGGAGAGCAAAAAGGTGAGTTCTCAAGAACCAGTGAAGCACGACCCCAGGGCTAGGAGGGCACCTCAACCTGAGGCCACATTTTAGCCACAGGGAGACAGGTTAACTTTCCGTCAGCTCAGGAAACATGGTGGCCATTGGTAGCCTCCTCCTTCCCAGGCAGACAGTGGTGAGCCCCTGCCATCCAGTGTGGCTGGAGCATAGAAGAATCTGGAAGACACAGCAGGCCTGTGAGCCTGGAAGGATTCCGGACCCAACCCGGAGGGCAACTCTGGGCCTTGAAGGGTTTAAGCAGAATAACATAGCCATGGTCATACTAGAGAAAGCGCCTCCTGGCTGATAGGAGGACGAGCTTAATGTGTGCAGAGGGCCTGGGGAGTCATCCAGGGGACAGATGGAGGTGCCTGGCTTGGGGCCAGGTGCTGTCTTCTATAGGCATCTGTTGAAATAATATTTTCGGGAAAGAAAGCAGCTGTACTCAGCACAAATAGGGAAAAAAATTCTAGACTCACCTTTGGTTGCCTCATTCTGAGGCCTTGAGCAAGTCACTTCCCTTGTCCAGATGGGGCTGCACCTCTAGAAATAGGAGCCCACGGTGGGCCCCTGCCTCTGAGGCTTCCTGCCTGCCAGCTGCCCTTCAACTGTTCATGCACGTCAGTGCCACTAGGGGGCAGTAGCACATTTCTGTTTTCCTCTTCCCAGTATGCAATTGAAGTGACACTCTTAGAATTAAATATGACACAGATTTTAACCAGGTGGGAGGTTTGTTAAAACACAGACTTGTAGATTCTACCCCAAGAGCTTATGTAGGATGGGATGGAGCACAAGGAATTTACATTTTAACAAGTTCCGAAGGCAGTGGCTGATGAAAACTGGTCTGGGGAATTGGAGTGAAGCGAGCTCTGGTCCACGCAGTCATGGCCACTGGGAAATCCTGAGGACAGGGAAGTTGCTCCAGGCTTTCAACTATGTGTTAGTTTCCTGGGCCCCATTACATCTCTTTTTTGAAAAGAAAGCTAGATTTATTCTATTGTAAATGACAAATTTTAATTGTACATATTGATGGGGTACAAACTGGTGTTATGGTATATGCTTACAATCTGGGATGATTAAATTCAGCTAATTAACATACCAGTCACCTCAAATACTTATCATGTTTTTGTAGTGAGAAATTTGAAATTTACTCTAGTAATTAGCATTATTAGTCACCATGCTGTACAGTACAATCCTCCCAAATTTATTCCTCTTATCTAACAGAAACTTTGAACCCTTGGACCAATATCTTCCTGTTCCCCTCAACCCTGAATCCTCCAGTAACCACCCCATTCCACACTCTGCTTCTATTCCACATATAAGTGAGACCATGTGGTATTTGTCTTTCTGTGCCTGGCTTATTTCAGTTAGCATCATGTCCTCTAGGTTCATCAGTATTGGTAAAAATGACAGAATTTCCTTATTTTTAAAGGCTGAATAGCATACCATTATGTACATATGCCACTTTTTTTTCTATCCATTCATCAACTTATGTAGGTCTATTTGGTATCTTGGCTATTGTGAAGGGTGTGGCAGTGAACATGGGATTTCAGATATCTCTTCATGATTTCAAACCCTTTGGATGTACACCCACAAGCACAATTGCTAGATCATATTTTTAGCTTTGGAAGAACTTCCACAGTGGTTTCTCTAATGGCTGTCCTGGTTTACATTTCCACCAACAGTGTAGAAGTGTCCCTTTTTTCCCATGTCTTCACCTGCTATATTAGTCGGTTTTTGTGTTACTGTGACCAAAAGATCTGATAAGAACAACTATTTCAAGTTGTCCTTATCAGATCTTTTGGTCACAAAAGAAAAGTTTATTTTGACTCATGATTTCAGAGGTTCAGTCCATGGTTGGCAGACTCCATAGCTCTGGCTCTGAGGTGAGGCACAGGAAGGTGGGAGGGCAAGACAGAAAAACAGCTCAGGACGTGGAAACTAGGAGAGAGAGAGAGAGAGAGAGAGAGAGAGAGAGAGAGAGAGAGAGAGAGAGAGAGAGAGAGAGCGCTCATCAAGGACAAAACATAAACCCCAAAGGCACAACCCACTGACCGAACCTGCTCTAGCCACACACCCCCCACCTGCAGTCACCGCCCAGTTAATCCAATCAGTACATAAACACTGATTAGGCTGCACCTCTCATAATCTAATCATTTCGCCTCTGAAAATTCTTGCATTGTTTCACACATGAGCTTTTGGGGGGCATCTCATATCCAAACCAAACACCTACTCCTGTTAACTTTCATCTTTTTTTTTTTATTACTTTTCCTTCTTTAAAAAAAAAAATTTAAAACTTTTTAAAAGTATATTTTTAGTTGTAGTTGACACAATACCTTTATTTTATTTATTTTTATGGGGGTACTGAGGATTGAACCCAGGGCTTCGCACATGCTAGGCGAGTGCTCTACTGCTGAGCCACAACCCCAGTCCTTAAAAAATTTTTATACCTTTATTTTTATTTGGTGCTGAGGATCAAACCCAGAGCCTTGCACATGCTAGGCGAGCGCTCTGCCACTGAGCTATAACCCCAGCCCTAACTTTCGTCTTTTTTTGATAATAGTCATTTTGACAGTTACAAGGTGATATCTTGTGCTTTTGATTTGCATTTCCCAAGGATCAGTGATGCTGAGCATCTTCTCATATACCCCTTGGCCATCTGTATGTCTTCTTTTGAAAATGTCTGCTTGGGTCCTTTTGTGAATTTCTTAATTGGGTTATTTGTTTTCCTGCAATTGAGTTGTTTGTGTTTTGTGCCTACTTTAGATGTGAACCCTTTATCAGAGGCATGATTTGCAAATGTTTTCTCTCTCAAGCAAGGCACATTATTTCATTCATGTAATAATGACTAAACCTGGATTGGCACCAGGCTCTGAAATTAGTCCTGAGATCCATCATTGAACAGAACAGACAAAAGAAGTTCCAGAACTTGTGGAGTCAGTAAATAATAAATGTGATAAGTGAGAAAATTATACACTGTGCTAAGAGGTGCTGCACTGAGCACAGACTGTAAGGAGGGCGGGTGGAAACAGGGCGAGAGGAACTAGCTGCTGCGTTCATCAGGGCAGAGACAAGATGGCTCAGGCAGGCAGCCGCTGAGGCCTGCTCCCTGCAAAAGGGGCATCCACAGGGACCATTTATGATTTCTGATAGGAAACCAGCTCAGGCAGGCTGAGGATCCGCACCCTCCTCTGCGCAGGGATCAAATTCTCAATGCCTAGACGTGAGCTCTTTGTCCAGACCGGAACAATCTTGATCTCCACCTATTTCCAGCCACATGGCCCTGGTGAGACCTGTCTCTTCAAAGTCAGAACAGGCAGGACTCCCCTCCTGTCTGCCTCCGAACTTGATTGTCTCTGCTCCGTGGCCTGTGGTTCTCCCAGACCCTGCGTTCCTGAGGATGTGTTTGTCACCTCCCCTGCTCCTCATGCCCTTCCTTCAGGTCCGTAGCCCCAGGGCAGCCCCAGCGACCTGCCTACCTTCCCTGGATTCTCGGCAGCAGCGGCATTCAGTGTGGCTGGCAGTGCAGAGCTGGGGCTCTGGAGCAGGGCTCTGGGTTTGAATCCTGATTCTGGTGTGAATTTGGACTCTTTTCTTAATTTCTGTGCCTCAGTTTCCCCCATCTGTGAAATGAACATGATCATACTTACCGCAAAGGATTATGATGAGGGCCAAGTTGAGTCATTACTAGAAGATGCTTAGGTAGTTGTTAGAACTCAATCAATATCAGCTCTTATGTTTATTATTTCTGCAACAAGACTTTTTGAGCACCTATTATATGTATATTCCTCCCTTATATTAGGAAATAATCTGACTCAGCCAAGAGAATATAGGCCTCAACTGAGCAACCACCCCTCTGGATAAATGTCCAGGAGTTTTCAAAAGGCCACAAAAGACGCTAGACACCTACTAATAGCTCCAAAGTGGAAACTACCCAAATGTCCATCGTGAGCAGAATGAATAAATGAAATGTGTTCTCACAGGGGGCCGTCACACAGGCATGGGGTGGGGGGGATGAGGGATTGTCACTTACGGATGAACCTCACACAGCGAGGGAAAAAGCACCAGGCACAGGAAAGAACATACTGTGTGACATCATTCGAACCAAGTTCAAGGACCGGTGCAGCCACTACTCTGAGGCCGGAGGGCTGGGCATCAGGAGGTGGTGATCCTGGGGTGGGGATGAGAGGGAGCTCCAGGCAGGAGGACAGGAGCATTGTCCTGCACCCCTGCAGTGTCCCCGTACGATGGCTCTGTTGGTGAAAACTGGACAAGCTGAACACTTGAGGTCTGCATTTAAAAATACAAGAAAGAGGGGCTGGGCTGGGGCTCAGCAGTAGAGCGCTAGCCTGGCATGTGTGAGGCCCCGGGTTTGGTCCTAGCACCACATAAAATAAATAAGCAAAATAAAAGAGCCATTGACAACTAAAAATATTAAAATAAATACAAGAAAGAAGGACAAGGAAGGGAAGGAGATCAGGAAGATGGAAGGGAAGGAGGGAGAGGGGCTCACCCTCCTCCTCCACGCTGAGGGCAATAATGAAGATGGAGTTTTCCATAGCGACCGCCTCAGCAGATACCCCTGAGCCCTCCCTGTCCTAACTGATGACTGCTCTTCCGGGACCAGTGAGCACACAGCCAGGCTCTGCAGGCTCTGTCCTGGACCTACCCAGCCGGTCAGCGCCAGAGGTGCCGGGAGCAGCTTCCAGCACCAGCACTTAGGGAGCACCTGCTGTGTTCTTGGTGTGTTCCATACGCCTTATTGAACATGGTGGTTGTCACGATCTCCAGTCCACTGGGGAGAGACTGAGGCTGTTGTAACAGAACCTCGCTCACCACCCCCCGCTGGGAAGGCAGAGCTGCCAAACCCAGGGCCGGCCTGGCCTGTCTCTGCCCTCCCACTGACCCCACTCTCAGGGTGAGCTCAAGGGTCCAGGGACAGACTCTGTGTCAGGCACTGTGCCCACAGCACATCTACCCAATGATCCTCTTGCAACAGGCCGGGCTTCCTCCACCTAAGCGACCTTCATCCTCTCCTCCTATGTCAGTGGCCACCAGGTCTACAGGAACCTTGCAGCTTCCACCACAGAAGCCTTTTGGGCAAGAGGCATCCTTGCCTCTGGCTGGGGAAGAAGAATTACCTAAGGGAGGGGAGCAAGACTCTGCCCTGGAGGAGCTATGTAAGCCCCACGTTGGGCGCCAGAGAAGAAAAATTAATGTTAAGAAGACAGATTAGTGCTTAGTACTGGGCAACTTGTTCTTGTTCCTGTGCACAATGGTTTGTGCTCTTACTCTTGTTTGATTAAAACTAATAACAAGTCAACCACTTGCCATAACCATGGCACCGGTTCCAGTCAGTAAGTCAAGAAAGAATAGTCAAGGTATAGGCCAATAGTTTGGGACATTTGTAACTATTATTAAAAGTTAACTAAGCAAAAACAGCTCAAAGCAAAACACGAACTGAAAGTACAAATGTTTGCTTATGTATAAGCCAAGATACATTCTTCTATTCTGATTGTAGCTAGGTAATATTTTGTTTCTTTGAATAATGATTCCTGTTTTGTAACCACAAAGTACTGTGAGCCTGCCAAAATGAAAAGTATATATGATCAAGTTCACAAGTAAAAATTGGGATCAACACCTGCACTTTGGTGTCTGTGTTGTTTCTCCACCCCTCTTTCGCCGACTCCTCACCATCCGTTTGTCTCCTGAGACCCCCTGTTGGAGCTGGACTCCGACACATATGGAGTATTCTAATTTCCTCGTTGGATCTGGATGGAAACACCATTTTCTTAAAAAACAAATACAGATAGACCATGAAGGAGGTTGTAAAGTGTATATTCCTTTTTTTTTAACAATAAAACATGAGATGCCAAATGAAATTTCACACTTGGCTTAGTTTATTTCAGGCCGTTCCTGAAATAAATGAGGGACCCTTCGTTCTCAGTGTCTTGTCTCAGTGTTGGGGAGCACTGGTCTATGCCAAGGGCTGAGCTCAATGATCACACATTGTGGGTGCTCAAAAAGGTGGGTTCTTACTAAAGCAAAGTGGCTTCTGGCTTCTTCAGGACACTGTGATTTGGCCTCACGGTGCTCACAAACGGTTCAGCTGCTGAATTCTCCCGGAATGGGGAGGGTGCTCTGCAAGCCCCACCCTCGGGTTCAGGCATAGCCCCTCTATTCAGGGACAGTTCCGCAAAGCTCCAGGAAGAGAGGAGGAAATCTCAGAACATCTGTGGACCACCTCCTTACCCTCCCCCCAGCGAAATGGCCAGCACCAGCTGTCAAAGCTAGACGAAGGCCCTAATCACGGTGCTTGACCCCTCTGGGCCCCTATTTCTGCTCATGTAAAGGTGCCACCCTGCCCAGGGAAGCTGGAGAGAAAGCTAGCCAGCGCTCATGCTGACGAGGCACTAGACCAGGATAGCTGGGAAGCTCTGGCCAGCCCCCGGCTGTGGGAGGAAGGGGCCTGGGCATGGGCCCTGGCCGAACCTCAGGGTCCGGCTGGACCAGGCACCTTGTGAATGTTCCTGTCCTCCTGGCCCGGATGGCCGACCCAAGCCGGTCTCATGCAGGTCAAAGGCATGGGTAAGGGCCGTCTGCCGTCAGTGGTCTCCTGGGGACCGTGCACATCACATCTCCATTCCCAGCCGCTCTAGAAGGTGGTGTTCCGGGGTCGGCGGCTCCCAGCAGGCGGGCAGGGCCCCGGCAGGCACAGGCGGCGCTGGGTCTCCAGTTGGCAGAAGGCGTTCTGGTTAGACACTCGGGTGGCCACTCCTAGCCCACACGTGGTGGAGCAGGGGCCCCAGGCTGTGCTCCATTCTGGGCAGGGGATGCCAGGGGGTGCAGGAGCCATGAGGCCAGAAAACTGGGGTCCTGGGGGAGAGACAGCCAAGTGAGCACTGGAGGTCGAGCTCAGAGCCCAGCACCGCCACTGGTCACTGCCTCCCTGGTCATGGTGCTTGACTCCTCTGGGCCCCCGTTTCTGCTCATGTAAATTTCCTACCTGTGGATTGCAGGGACTTAATAAAATAGTGGATGGGACGTGCTTGGCCAGGGCCTGGTCCTTGAAACCACCCCACAGACATCGGTTATTAAGCAGCTGTTCCCCAGTGACCTTTCTCCTCTCTGTAATTCCCAGCCTCCGCTGGTAAATGGCCTCTCACAGGCAGGAGGCGCCACCTGTGTGAGGAGGTGCTCATGGTTTAGCTTTTCCTCCCCTCCCTCCACGTTCCTGGAAAGGCAGAATTAATACTGTCAAAATGGCCGTACTACCAAAACCGCTATGCAGATTTAATGCAATTTCCATTAAAAATACTAATGACATTCTTCATAGAAATAGAAAAAGCAGTCATGGAATTCATTTGGAAACATAAGAGGCCCAGAATAGCCAAAGCAATCCTCAGCAAGAAGAGTGAATCAGGAGGCATCAAAACACCAGAGTTCCAATTATACTGCCTACTAATACAGTAACAAAACCCGCATGGCATTGGCACCAAGACAGACAGGAAGACCAACGGTATGAACAGAAGCCACAGAGACAAACCCACATACATACAGTTATCTCATACTAGACAGAGGTGCCATAATCATACACTAGAAAAAATATAGCTTCTTCAACAAATGGTGCTGGGGAAACTGGAAATCCACATGTAACAAAACGAAATTAGACCCCTACCTCTCACCCTGCACAAAACTCAACTCAAAGTGGATCAAGGACCTAGATCAGAGACCTGAGCCTACTAGGAGAAAAAGTAGGTCTAACTCTCCATCCTGTTGGCTTAGGAGCCGACTTCCTCAACAAGACTCATAAAGTGTAAGAAGTAAAATCAAGAATCAATAAATGAGATGGTATCAAACTAAAAACCCTCTTCACAGCAAACAAAACAATCAAGAATGCGAAGAGAGAGCCTATAGAATGGGAGAAAATCTTTGCCACCTGCACCTCAGATAGAGCACTAATCCCCGGGATATATAAAGAACTCAAAAAATCTTAACACCAAAAAACCAAGTAACCCAATCAATAATTGGGCAAAGGAACTGAACAGACACTTCACAGAAGAAGAAATACAATTGGTCAACAAATATATGAAAGAACGTTCAACATCACTAGCAATTAGAGAAATGCAAATTAAAACTACATGAGATTTCATCTCACTGCAGTCAGATGGCAATTACCAAGAATACAAGTAACAATAAATGTTGGCGAGGATGTGGGGAAAAATGTTCACTCATACACTGCTGGTGGGACTGCAGATTGGTGCAACCCCTTTGGAAAACATTATGGAGATTCCTCAGAAACCTTGGAATGGAATCACCATTGACCCAGTTATCCCACTCCTCGGTTTATACCCCAAAGGCTTAAAACCAGAATACTATAGTGACACAGCCACATCAATGTTTACAGCAGCTCCATTCACAGTAGCTAAGCTAAGGAACCAACGTAGGTGTCATTCATCAACAGAAGAATGGATAAAGAAAATGTGGTATTACTCAGCCATAAAGAATAATAAAATCAGGGCATTTGCTGGTAAATGGATGGAACTGGAGACTATTATACTAAGTGAAATAAGCCAGTCCCCCAAAAACAAAGGCCAATGTTCTCTCTAATATGTGGATGGTGACTCATATTAGGCGAGGAGTAAAGGGCAGGGGTGGGGTATTCACCTGATTGACAGGGTGGAGTGGGCGGAAGAGAGGGAGGATGGGGATGGGAAAGACAGTAGATGAATCGGACATAACTTTCCTGGGTTCATATATGAGCACATGACGGGTGTGACTCCACCTCACGTTCCACCACAAGGATGGGAAGTTATACTCCACGTATGTATGATATGTCAAATACATTCTACTGTCATGTATAACTAAAAAAAACAATTTTAAAATTTTGAAAAAAAGAAAGAAAGCTACATGTTCAGAACAGACCCAAATCAAGACAGATACTTTCAGTCCACAGATGGTTGACTCCATGGAGGCGGAACTCGTGGACACGGAGAGACAGGTGTACGTGGGCCGGCTACGCACACAGGTCACACATACAGTGAGGTCCACCTGGAGGAGCGGTTTCTTACCCTGCCTCTGGCACAGAAGGTGAGCTCCCTGGCTTGAATTGATGTGGTGCATTTCACCCCAGGCTCCCCTCAGCCCCCGCTCTAGCCGCTCTGTGTGCTGGGGCCGTTTAAGGGCTCTGCTTGTGCTCATTCATTTAGCCCTCACAACTCTACGAGGTGGCTGCTCTCATTACCCCCATTGCACAGATGGAGAAATTGAGGCTGAGGAGTTAAGCAACCCTCAGAGCTGCACAGCGAGGAAGCGGTGGAGCTAGGTTTAGAGCTGGTACAGACTCCACAGCCTGAGCTCGCCAAGTTTCATATCTCTGCAGCGTGCAGCACCACTGTGGCACTGCCTGCCTCCCTTTTGGTAAAGCCACATTCATATAATGACCATATATATATATAATTATTTTTTTTTTGCAGTGTTCAAGATGGAACTCAGGGCTTGTGCATGCTGGCAAGTGCCCACCCCCACTGAGCTCCACCCCTAGCCCCAACAACCATAGGTTTTTAAAAAGCAACACAACAACAATAAAACCTCTAAAATCGAAGAGTCATAGCAGGAGTAACTGTCTTTTCTCCACCTCTGCCCAGTCCGAGGCCCACGTCCCAGAGACAGCCACCTTGCCTGGTTCAGTTGGAGTTCCTTCTGATGAGTGCAGATGGTGATGCACTGGTGATGTGCTGGCAGTGGGGGCTGCTGTATTGTAAACATCATGTCCCTGTCACATCCTGCAATCCTCTGCGGTGCACCGAGGATCGGCTCCAGTGTCCTACCCTCCTCCCCACCCCACTCTGCCTCCTGACTTTTATTTTCCATTCTGATTGTTTAAAATCCAGCACTTCTGGGCTCAGCCGAGCTTAGGGTGGCTGGCGATTCTCCCTCCACTGTCTCCACTTCTCCTCGTCCATCCCTCTCCGTTTCTGAAGTGTCCCTGTGTCCTAGCACAAAGCCCTTGCCCTTCTGTGGCCTGAGCCATCCGGAGCTCACCTTGGCCCTGGAGGGGCTGGACGGCCCGCCCGGCCGCCTGGTCACACACCCACTCGGGGCAGCACTTGCCAGGGACCTCCACCCTCCTGGGGCGCGGGCAGTCCCAGCTGGGCAGGCGGATGTCCTCGCTGCACAGCGGCAGGCAGGTGAGGCCGCCATCCTCACAGCGGCACAGGACCCTGCAGTGCAGCTGGAAGGTCTCCCCGTCCTGGTAGAGGTGGCCGTCCAGCTCGCAGCCCCCGTCGTCCTCTCCCACTGCAGAGGGAGGAGAAATAGGGCCCTGGTCACCCGAGCTCTGTGTGGCCCTTCCGCAAAGCTGCCAGGATCCCTGGGGAAATTGCGTCCTCAGGGTATGGCGCACTGCCCAGGGCTCCATCCCAGCAACGTGCTCCGGGCCCACCAGCCCCCACTGTCCCTGAGGCAGGACACTGGGACCCTGTACAGGGTGTGCCAGATGACCAGCCAGGCTTAAAGCTCAGCCTGCCCTTTCTGAGCTATGGACCAAGTGATTTCGCTTCTCCTTGCCTTAGTTTACCCATTTGCAAATTGGAATCTCGTGGTACTTATTTCGTAAGGTGGTATAGACCAAGTGAAGTGGTGTAGGAAATGAATCCAACAAAAAGGAGACAGTCAGTGGGTCCTGGCTACTGTGTTGTTATCCTGAGTAGACATAGATTAGTGCACACTCAGGGACTTCATGCAACAACCTCATTGTCCTGCTGCGTTGCCGTCACCACTGTCACATCAGGGCTTAACTTGCTGGCTGTGTGACTCTGGGTCACTTTACTTAACTTCCCTGAGTAGCCTGAATAATTGCAATGATGAGAGCTGTCATTTGTACCTTCAGGCCACGTGGATAATATGTGGTAGCACAACGAAAGGCTGATAGAAGGTGCCTAGGAGAGGGAGAAGTATGCCCTTGAGATATGGGTTTCACTACCACTTCCTCCACCTACGCAAACTGGGGCTGGGGCAGAGTGTCCCTCCTGGCATCCCCCAGGGCTGGCTGAGAGCCTGGCTGGGACATAAGACCCTCAGATGCCCTTTGAAATGTCTGGTCCCAGGCTCGGCCTGTGACAGGCTCCGGCTACAGTTCCAAGCCCCAGCGTTCCAGGGATGGCTGCTGTGCCTGCTGTGGGTGCCGCCTGCTCCTAGCTGGGAATGAGACACAGTGTACCTCAGTGACTGGAGGGACCCCAAGCCAGCGGAAGACAAGCAGCAAAGTCACCTGGAAAGGTGTGTCAGCTTTCCGGGGGCAAAGAAACAAGTGTGAGTTGGGGGAAGGCTTCCTGGAGACCTGGGTGACAGTCCAGTGGGCCTGGGGCAAGGGCTCTTTGGCAGCAGGCCTCCAGGTCTAGTGAGAGAAACCTCAACAGACCTCAGACACGGAGGGCTTAGGACCCACAAGTACTTGAACCCAAGCTGGGGACCCAGGGCCGAGTTACTTCGCCTCTCTGAGCCTTGGTGCTGCCGCAGAGCCCTGGCAGGTAAAGTGAGCCAGCGTCCAGCGAGCATCTCAGTCCCAGCCTGGCGCAGAGGCGCTCCATCAAGGGGCGGGAGCCGCTTATCATTCCGGGAAGGCCAAGACCCGGGCCAGTTCCCTCTCCTGGCTCAGGCCTCAGTCCTTTGGCTCCAAGTCCCTGACCCTTTGGCCTGGACCATGTGGCTGCTGGTTCCCTGGTTCCCACAGGGGCAGCTGCACCTTAATCCCCACCCTGGCCTGGCCAAGCCCAGATCTCCAGCCTGGCACCTGCTGCTGCTGCCCGGGGGCCTCGGGGTCACCAGGATGACCTGCAAACAGAGGGCTGTTTAGGAACATCAGCTGGGGAGATAATTTTAGCCCAGTTTCTCAGCCCTCCCTGGTCATCAGCTTGGAGATGGGGTCAGGCAGCCATCCCTCAGCAGCCACTCCCCACATCAGGGACTGTGTGTGTCTATTTGTGCTCCCAGATGTCACCAGGCACCTCCCAACTTAGCACACTTGGAATTCCCCTGCCTGGCCACACACCTCCCGCTGCCAAAGCCCTCCTCCCCCCCCCCTCCTCTCCAATGTCCCCTTCTCCAGGAACCTCCCATAAATGATGCCTTCCACTGAGTCCCCTGCTTCCCCCAGGCACAGACCAGTCCTGCCCTCTGGGGACTTCTGTACCCTCCTCTGCTCTCTTTTTGTTTTACCTTCAGTCACTTACAAATTGTGGCCTAGGCAGGAGACTTAACCAGTTCCCTCATCTGCAAAACAGGGGTAACAGAATCCACCTCCATGTTCAGGAGAAGGTGAAACTGTGTCCATAAAGGCTCAGACTCACATGGAGGCCACCAGCTCCCAGCCTCTAAACTGGGTGCAAATCATGAAAACTTGTGAGCATCACCATGTTGCCGGACCAGGGCTGGGAATGGCAGGAAGGAGCAGAGACCAAGTAGATTCTGGCTGCAGGTGTTTGAAGCCTGAATCAAGAGTGGGTGAGGAGAGCCCTTAGTGAAGTTGTTGACAGTACCAGCACTATGCACTCATTGTGTGCCGTTGACCAGAAGAGTGTCGGAGCCTAAGATCACGGAACCAGATCTTCGAATTCAAATCCCAGTTGGTCATTATGAGCTCTGGGAACTTGGGCAGGTTGATCAGCCTCTCTGTGCCTCTTTTTTTCCATCTATTAGTACCTACTTCAAAAGGCTGTTGTGAGATTAAAGGAGTTGATATTTGTGAAGCCTGGCACGTGGTCAGGGTTACACAGTTCAATACATAAACTCTGCCTTATGTCATGGAGAATCTAAATAATAGCTGTGGAAGCTAACTGTCACATCTCTCAGTTTTTCTTTAGGCACATTTTCATAGCAGTCACCTGTGAGTTTAACCAATCACCCCTTTCTCGTTCTTTCCTCTTCCTGCCGAAGGGAACATTTAACAAGGATTCACTGTTGCTAAATTTCTGTCTATAAGTTTTGTTTTATTGTTTTTTAGCAAGACTTTTTCTACAGATGGATTCATTGTCAATGGTTCACGAGACTCCCTTCCTCTCCTCTCTCTCTCTCTCTTTATTTTTACAAAAGTATGAGATCCATGTGGATGAAAGAGGCAAATCCTTCTCCAGGCCTTATCATTTTTAAAAACCTCTAACCTCTTTCTATTTCCCTGAAGGAGTGGTTCTCCACAGGGGATAATTGTGCCCCGGGGGCACTTGGCATCCTTTGAACCCAGCTGTCAATTTGAAGGGGCAGGGAGAGCTGCTATGGGGTCTAGCAGGTGGAGCCCAGGGAGGCTGCTAGTGTCCCCCCATGCACAGGACAGCCCCCTGCCACAGGAACAGCCCAGCCTGTGTAGAGTGTCATCAGAACAAGACTGCAACCCCTGCCCTGCAGTGCCAGCAGGTGCCAGGCCTTGCCCGTGCTCAAGGTCATTGCGGAAGGGCACAGCCAGGACTATGACCCAGGAGGAGGATGAGAGGGAGCATTGCTTAGATCTGTTTGCAAAGGCCCCAAGCTGAGTGACGTGAAGTGTGTCAGCTAGCATCTCTGGGCCTCAGTTCCTCGTCTATAAAATGGGTCTGAAAGGACATCCTGTCCCCTGCCTCACTAGGAGGATCGTGACTTGTGCAGTAAGTGCTTCACACAGTGCCCGACACTGCCCTCAATAAGGGGCTGCGTTTTATTTCCCCAAAGTCGCTAGGACTCTCGGAAGAGGACAGCGGCTTCTGGGCTGCAGAGTCTGGGAGGCTTCCCGGGCAGGGCTGGGCTTTGAAGGCTGGCTACAATTTGGGCAGGTAAAGGCTGAGAGGGGCCTTCAGGTGGGCAGGCCAAGGAAGGTCAAAGAGGACACTAGGAAGTAGGCCCAGGGAGCAGCGGAGGGTCCCAGGTCCAGCTGGCTGGAAGGTGCACCTGCATCGAGGCTGTAAGGAGGATGAGGCGGAGGGCTCTCTTTGACTCAGGCCCGTGGCCTTGACCTCCCCACACCCCCTGTGAGTCCCGCAAACCTGCTTACAGAGGCACACTGCCCCTCGGCCACCGGGGCCCGTTCCAGGCTGGCAGACCAGGCCCTGGCTGGAGTCGCAGACGTGGAGGTGGTCGCAGGGCTCCCCCAGGCGCCGTGCACAGACCCGGCAGCAGCCACAGCCATCCAGCACTAAGGGCACCCCCAGTGGGCATCGGGGTGGTGGCCAGGGACAGGCACAAGGTGTTGGACACAGCTGGGCACACACCTGAAGAGACAGAAACCTTGCTCAGCCCCGAGGTAGACAATGAAACCCTCATACTGGCCACCTCTCTGCCAGGCTGATCAGGGTGGGGTCCATACCTTGGCCTCAGAGTCAGTAGACCCGACCTTGAACCCCAGCAGTCTCCAGGCACTCCCTAAGAGGCAGTGTGGCACAGTGGTCATGAGCAAGAGCTCTGCCCCTTATCGGCTGAGTGATCCTGGGAAAGTTACCAAGCTCTCTGAGCCTGGGTAATATCTGACTCAGAGGCTTGCCGTGAGGGAGGTCTGAAATGACTCAAGTGAAACCTGTAGCACATAATAAGTGCTCAATGCATTTAGCTCGATCATCATCTTTGTTAATTACAATAACAGGCTTTGCCCCTGCCCTCTATGAGCAAATAGGAATGCATGAGCGACACCCCCAGGATTAAACCGCACAGTACATGGCACGTTTTCCAGCAAGTGGATACTTCGCTTGAAGACTGATTAACTCAGAAAGTACCATGAACACTTTTGGTCTTTGAAACAATCCAAGTATGTTTCCCAATCCTGAATGCACACCACACTAGCCAAGAAACTCCTAAGACCCCCTGAGTCTTGGCAAATCAAAAGCCCCAGTGGCAGGACCCTGGAATCTATATACTTGACAAGCTGCCCAGGGTTTCCAGAGCACAGGTAGGTTTTCAGCCCCTTTGCCCTGGGCTAACCCCCACCCCACCATGTACAGATAAGGAAGCTGAGCTTCAGAAAGGGGAAGGGACTCTCCAAAAGCCAGAGTGTCCACTGCAGGGGTGGGGTCAGGCCCAACTCTGCTTCTCCCATGTGGACCTAGAAACCCAGTTTGGTAGGCTTTTCCTGTGGTAGGGAAAACCCCAGGCCAGGGACCCACCCCGCCAGTGGCAGGCTCAAGGTAACAACCCAAGTGACCCAACTGCCCCTTCCCACCCAGGACAAAGAAACAACCAGACCATAAGCCAGATGCCAAGTGCTCCCTGCATGTGCATTTGAAGGTGGGGTCCAAGAGGTAGGCAGTCCCCTGAGGGGCTGGGGCTGAGGCTCAGTGGTTGAGCGCTTGCCTAGCACATGTGAGGCCCTGGGTTCAATCCTCAGCACCACATGTAAATAAATGAATAAAATAAAGGTCCATTAACAACTGTGTCCCTTCTGTGGGGACTGATCCTCTGCAGACTTTGTGGAGACTAGAGGGTATTTTCCAGAGGAGGGAAGATTTGCAGTTTGGGTTAAGAAAACTAATGATGTCATATCTCTCTTGTGACCCAAAGCAGGCAATGACCGGGTCACCCTATTCCCTACCCTGACCCACCCCTGGGGCCCCAGGTCCCATAAACAGGCTTTCGTTGCTTGCAGCTCCCACCCTGACCGGCAGGGGCCACCTATGCTGGCTGGCCAGCCTCTGGTTTGGGTGGCAGAGGAGGCCACCACCTGGCTCCCACCTACGACAGTACTCCCAGCAGAACTTTGGATTCTAGAGGAGGGGCCTCGCCTCGTCCCTCCAGGTGGTCTGGTCCAGTAGCACCGCCTCCCCTGCGGCTGGGCTGGGCTCAGGGGCAGAGCGCTCGCCTAGCATGTGTGAGCATGTGTGAGGCCCTGGGTTCGATCCTCAGCACCACATAGAAATAAATAAACGAAATAAAGGTATTGTGTCCAACTGCATCTAAAAATAAAGAAATGAGCATCTGGACCTTCTTGATCATCTGAGTCTGGGCTGATGAATCCAGAGGTGATGCACACAGAACTGACCTGAGAAGAAAAGGGCTGCCTTTGGAGTCCTCCAGACCAGAGCCCCACTCCTTTTGTTGTGGATGGTGGGGACACAGATCAGAATTGGCTCCTGCGTCCCTTCACCCGAAAATAAGGGTGCCAAGGGACAGCCTTCTACTGAGCACCGGGCCCCTCTGTGGGCTCCCTCTACCCAGCCAGCTCTCTGCCTTCTGCAGGCCCTGAGACCCGGGGGAATCTGTTGATGACGTCAGTGACTACAGCTCACTACCACCTGCCACACCACACATGCCACCTGGGAGGGCGTTACTGTGTCATCTGATCTGACCCTCCATGTGAACTGCCATTCGCATGTCCATTTGAAAGATGAGGAAATGGTCAGCCAAAGTAGTGGAACCAGGACCAGAATCCAGGCTCGTGGAATCCAAGGCCCGAGCTCTCAGTTGCTCTTGACCTCTAGGGACTCAGATGCCAGCGTAGGCTGTACTTATTCAAGAAGGATAAGTCAGGAGGGTGTTTTGGCACAGCCACGGAAGGACATGCCCTTGCTGGCATTCCTCAGGACCCACCCCATCCACTCTGGCCCTAACTTCCAGTGGTCTGGTCAGTGCCCAGAGCCTTGCGTGGCTACCCGAGGGTATTGGGTCTACTTCCTGCCTTGACTTAACAGTAAGTAGCCTAGCTGCTTTGTGATCTGAAGGTGGAACTCAGTCTCCTCCCCCATCGGTGGACGGAGACCACCTCTCCTGAGTGATTAAGTGAGGCGTGGTCAGCTCCTCCATAGGACCCTGCTTGTTTCCAGGTCTCTCTGCCTCCTGCCCGTATTTCCAGCCTGGAGCCCAGGAGCCCACGCCTGCCTGGGAGACTTGGAATTCTGTTTCTGTGGTTGTTTGTGGCTTCACATGTTGGCCATGGCCAATCCCTGGGTCTCTCTGCAGGATGCTCAGTGGTTTCCTGGGACAGGGAAGAAGCCCGCGTCCAGCGCGAGCCAGGAGGGTTACCTTGGTGTTCGTAATCCCGGGCCCCTCTTCCTCCCAGAACCTGGGGTCCTGCTCCAACTGCCCAAGCCACATGCCCTGGTGTCATGTCTCCATCCCCTTGGGGAGAGCCAGCAGCCAGCCCGGGATACTGGTGAGACTGCTCCGGCCTTGGAGGAGAAGCTGCCACTCCCCATGTGCCTCTAAGGAGCATAAAAATACACCAAGACCTTGGCTCCTCAGGGACTAACCTCCCTGGCTCCAAGAATTCAGCATTTGCTGAGGAGGTGACCCAGCTTGGCAGCTGTGGCACTGGACAGGTTAGGGTGGGAGGCTCAGGCTGGGACCCCACTTCACACACCCCCAGGCCTGTCTGCCCCACTGCACCATTTTCTTCTACTCTCTTCTTTGCTCTGTGGCTCTGAACTGTTGCTTCTCCTCTCTGAGCCTCACTTGATTAAAATGGGGGCTATAATCCCTTCTGGGATTGTTATGCACGTTAGGCAAAGTGGGTGGCCCACAAGCCCTGTGGAAATGCACAGAGGGAGGAGGGATCACAGAGGGGTCCCTGGGCCTCTCCAGCAGTCAACCCCCACCTGAGGGCCCCGCAGCACAATGTCCTCACATTGTAGACTTTTCGGTCAGTTAGACTCCAGCGTCCATCCCAGCCCTGGCCTGGACATAGGTAAAGCTCCTCCTGTCTAGAATCCCCTGTCTTTGAAGAGGCGTTGTGGGGACTGAACACTCATGGGGACCCAGGGCCTGTGCTCAGTGTTGGAGGAGGTTGTCATGAGTGGTCTCCTCGGAGGCCTCAGAGCCTCATGCCCATTCAACGGAGGCAGAAGCTGAGGCTCAGACTAGAAAAGGGACTTGCTTGAGGTCTCACAGCAGAGCTAGAAAGAGGCCATGTCTGGGACCAGGCGGGGAGCTGGGCTTGGGCACAAAGGCCACACTGTGCCCCAGTGAGCTGCGGAGCTCAGGCTGTACACCTACACCCACCCCCCCACATTGAGGAAGTCGGGGAGCATTTCAGGGCCCAGTCCCCTTACCTTTGAGAGCAGGCAGAGGAGGGAGAAGGCCAGGAGCTGGGTCTGTGCTGTGCCTCTCATGTCCCTGTGCCCCACGGAGCCAGCTTGGAGCCTGGGAGGCAGGACCTGTGAGTCTTTATGTTCCGGCAGCTGTGAGGTCACTCCCAGGCACACACACACACACACACACACACACACACACACACACACACTTACCCTGGCCTGTTCATTCCTTGCCCCTCTCCCCATCCTCACAGTCCCCATGATGAGCCCATTTACCTGAGTGTGAGACCGTGGAGACCACCACAGGGTGCCTGCCAGTGCGTGTGTGTGTGTGTGTGTGTGTGTGTGTGTGTGTGTGTAGCCAGAGGCAGTGCCAACGCCAAGAGCCTGTGACAGGCTGGCGGGCCCTCTCTAGCTCCTTCTAGCACAAGTACGTTAGCTCAAGCTGCTGCCATAGCTGCTCCAGCCCTGCTCAGAGCCCCTGCCCCACCCAGGGGGCTGTCGATACCAGAAGTGTCCAGCAAACACCCCCTTTGCAGACCTGACCCAAGCCCTCCTCAGCCCGTGGCTGGGACTCTGGGCAGCCCCAGCCCGGCCTGTGGTTTCTGGCAGGGAGATTGGCAGCCACCCAGAGGTGGGTGTGACCCAGAGCAGAACTTCCTTGGCGGCCTCTCTGTTCTTGGCAACAGGGGGCCGCCCCAGGCCTCCTTCCCGGGCTCTGGAAGGTGGCCTGCCCATAGTGGAAGAGCCTGGGCAGGCTGGGCCTACTGTGTGCTAGTACTTGCTGAGCCCTGCTGCAGGATCTGCTCTAACCAAAGCCATTCTGTTTGATTTGGTCACCCGGAGCCTCCCGCTGGGGCTGGAGACAGCACCGACTTGGGGGGTGGGCCAGAGGGGGAGACAGTGGGAAACTGCGAGATTCCTGGGAATACTGAGGGGGGGTCCCTTGATCAGACCAAGAGTGAGGAATAGCTTTCAGAGAACCAAGAAAAGGAAGGGCTAAGGAGGCAGAATATTCCAAACACACATCCAGTGCCTGGAGGTGGGCATAGCATGCCAGCCGTGCTCTTCTGGAGCCGAAGGGACCTGGTGGGACTGCACCTTCCTGTGCAGTGGGATGTCTGCAGAGACTAACACACACCACCAAGACTGTGGGGACATCTGCAAAGTTCTAGCCACTGAGAGCAGGGGACAAAAAGACACAGGCTTGGCAATAATGGTAAATAATTAAGGTGATGTCAAGGGGTGGCTGGGGAAGGCTATGGTCCCCATCATCTCCACCAGTACTCCAAATCTCAGAGCAATGAGGCCAGACAGCAGAAGGTCCTAGAATGGGCAGTGGATGAGGAAGAAGAGTGACTTGCTGTAGGGGTTGGGAGAAGAGGCTGAAGGTGAGGACCCAGGATTTGACCTTGGCAGGCAGGAGACAGTGGTGAGAGGTTCCAAGAAATGAAGGAAGGTAGGATTTGAGGGTCTTGTTTTTGAAAACTGATGTTCAGAGGCATGGCTACAATATCTTACACCCATATGGGTCATCTGCTTACTCCCCCTCCTTCATACAACAAAATGATTTCCAGTGATCTTCATGGAATGAACCAAATACATTTCACACTTGAGAGATTCCAAACTGTTAGGAACTTTCTTTGTCCATGAAGGTGTGACCCTGAGTCCACATGCCCTGGGGGCAACTCTAACACCGTTTTTTAAATTAAAGGATAAGAATTTATTAAACTTTTATTAAAGTTTATTAAAGGATAAAAATTAAAATGTATGATTTGATGCTTACATATGTATCATTAAAGTCCAACAGTTACTGCAACAATGGTTTAGAACTTAGGCCCCTAGATCACTGACATTATTCAGTTTGCTGGCACAGAGGTGAAGAGCAGACTGACTTCCTGTCAACTCATCTTCTCTCTCAATTCTCTGCCCACTCCCTAATGGCCTGCACCCCAGAAAGACCACTCTCACCTTTGTGTCCTTTGTGTCTAAGGTCATTGGTTGGTTTTCCCTGAGAGGCCCTGGGCTGAACTACTTGTCTTGGAGCCAAGAGGACAGTTAGGAGGTGTGAGGAGGAGGGCCGGTCAGGGCTGCATCACCTGCTCCACGCAATCTCTCTGCCAGCCGTGGCTGCTGTGCCGTGGGCTCCAGCCAGCAACGCGCTGCCCGCCTGTGCAGGAGGCAGCCGGGAGGAGCAAGGCACTGCTCCTGCTTGCAGGGCCCTCTAGGCCAGGGCAAGGGCTTTTCTTGGAAGTTTTTCTCTCTAATAACCAAGAATGGAAGAATGTGGGCGGCAGAAGCCTTGGGGCCTGGCCAGGTCAGGAAGCACGTGGGCAGTGTCAAGGGTGAGAAATTGTGAGGGATCAACCCAGGCACAGCTCAAAGGACAGGCTGTGTCAGGAATGCCACTCCACTGACTGGTTAGCAGTGACTCAGGTCCCTAAATTGCCACATTTGGCACCAGAGGGATGTAAGGGAACCCATGAATTTGGGGTTGCTACTACAGCCTCCATCTCCAAAATAATACCCCCAAACAAATGTGGCTACCCTTTGCTTAACCAAAAGGAAACACAGGCTCATAAGCCCAAAGGTCCCTGGTTCAAATCCCAACTCCCCTGTGGACTTGCAGGGCTGGGACTTGGGTGAGGTTATATGGTGCTTAGATGCAAAATTTAAGGAGACTGTCAATGTCATGGGCACCTGTGCTACCCCAAGCTTAAGCATCTCCTCATTCACGAAGTGTCCAGGGCGCAGAATGAGTTTGTGCTTAAGAACTAAGTCAAGGGGGTGGGGATGTGGCTCAAGCGGTGGCGCGCTTGCCTGGCGTGCGTGTGGCCCGGGTTCGATCCTCAGCACCACATACAAACAAAGATGTTGTGTCCGCTGAAAACTAAAGAATAAATATTAAAGATTCTCTCTCTCTCTCTCTCTCTCTCTCTCTCCTCTCTTTAAAAAAAAAAAAAAACAGAAAAGAAAAAAGAACTAAGTCAAGCCCCGTGCGGTAGCGCATGCCTATAATTCAAGGGGCTCAGGAGTCTGAAGCAGGAGGATCACGAGTTCAAAGCCAGCCACAGCAACTTAGCAAGGCCCCCCAAGAAACTCAGGGAGACCCTGTCTCTAAATAAAAGATAAAAAGGGCTGGGGATGTGACTCAGTGGTTAAGTGCCCCTGGGTCAATCCTCAATATAAATAAATAAATAAATAAATAAATAAATAAATAAATAAGAAAGAAAACTGAGATGGGTTGACTGACTAAATGAGAATTCCTTATTCCAAAGTATTAATCAGGTACATTAGGCTGTGTTGAGGCCACAAATACAGCCCAAATCTGTGTCTTAACTCAAGGAAGGCTTACTTCTTCCTCAGTGCGATGGGGATGGTGGTTCTTCAGCTTCAGCATCAGCCTGGGCTCACCCTGCTCAAGGACCAACAGCATCAAGTGTCACCCAGCTGCTTATTTGGAATGGAGGTGCTCAGGCTTTTTGATACCACCCCCAGGAGATGCACATGGCAGCAGTTTGTGAATTCCTGTTCTGGACCAGAAGCCACCAAGGTCATCTTGAAAGAGACATTTCATTGGTCAGAACTAGTCACATGACTTCAGTTTAAGTGCAAGGGAGCCTGGGAAGTGCCACCTTTCTGTGTTTGCCCATGAAGAGGAATCAGAGTGAGAGACATAATATCCTTTTGGCCAGCGGCAGTGTGGGTCCCTGCTCACCTTCTCAGCGTGCCCCGGCAGCACTTCCCACATTCTGTGTGTGAGGCTGGGCAGGTGGAGAGGCGTTCACAGGGGTAGAGCCACAGCGAGTACAGAGGATCCAGAAATAGGCCCTGAGCCAGCTGGGCTGGGAGCGAGTGGAGCAGCACTTAGTGACTGGACATAGAGCGCGAGAGAGGACGCCGGGCTGTGGAGGGCCAACGGTCGGTCACTCGAAACCCCCAGCTCTGCTGCTAACTTGCTCTGTGGCGGAGTGAAAATTCCTCACCTCTCCCAGCCCCAGTTTCCCCTTTCAGAGACCAGGATTGAAGCAGGACGGAGAGGCTGGACACCTGAGGGATTTTCAGGTTTATTGACTGCTGTCACCTCAGATTCTCTGAATAAAGATTCTGGAAATTCTTTGAACCTTATACCCAGTGGGGGAGGGGGTAACTGGACGTTCACATAACAAGCGCCCCCCCCCCTCCGTTCGTCCTCTCCACCCGACACAGGTTCACTAGTTTCTACAGAGATGGTATCTTTTTGCACAACCAGCTTGCAGACTAAGTCTGTCACACCCTCTGTGCGCAAACCTGGCACTTACAAGAAAGAGGAGACGCCCCCGCCACAGTAGCCTCCGCAGACATTCTGCTGGTCTGACAAGAGGAGAGGCTTGACTGTGGCAGGGGTCCTTGGGCCGGGGGTCCCTGGTCTGCTTCAGGATCTCCAGCAGAGCCTCATCAGAGCCCACTCCTCTGTCCTCCTCTGCCTCCTTCTGTAGTTACCAAGCACTGGTTATTTGGGGTGGTGATGTCCTCGGCTTTGCCCCGAGGTGTGGCCATGTGGCGAGAGTCCAGCCATGAGACACAAATGAAAGTGTCATGGGCAGATTCCGGGACGGCTCCTTGGAAGGAAGGACTTCCCTCTTGTCCCACTCCCTCCACTTCTTGCTTCCTTCTGCTTCTAGTAAGGAATGCAGTCGTGCAGGTGGAGTTGGGCAGCCACCTTGGACCAAGAGGGTGCCTTGGAGATGGACCTCATGGGCACAGGAGGGTCAAACGAAGATAAACAGTGGACTGGGACTCTCGTGACACTCAGAGCTGCCATGCCCACTTGGACTCTGCCAGCAGATTTCATTCACATTCCCATATTAAAAACAAAGGTTAAGGGGCCAGGGCTGTGGCTCAGTGGCAGAGTGCTTGCCGAGCATGCATGAGACCCTGCTTCCAGTCCCAGGCACCACATTAAAAATAAAGAAAGAAAGAAAATAAAAGTATTGTGTCCATCTACAACTAAAAAATTTTTTTAAAAAACCACAGGTTAAGAAAATGTGGTACATATCCACAATGGAGTTTAATTCAGCCATAAAGAAAAATAAAACTATGTCATTTGCAGGAAAATGGATGGAACTTGAGAACACTATGGTAAGCAAAATAAGTCAAACACAGAAGATCGAGGTCACATGCTTTCTCTATGTGGGAGCCAGACAGCAAAAGGGAAGGACAGTTTGCAGCAGGGTGGGGGGGTGTCGCATGAAAATTGAAGGGAGATCAGCAGAGTAGAGGAGAGGGACAGGGAGAGCGAGGAGAGGGAGGGGGGAGAGGGACAGGGAGAGGGAGGAGAGCGGGGGTACGGGGAGAGGGAGGAGGGGGGGAGAGGGACGAGGGATGGGGAGAAGGAGGAGAGGAACGGGGAGAGGGAGGAGAGGGACAGGGAGAGCGAGGAGAGGCAGGGGGGAGAGGGACAGGGAGAGGGAGGAGAGGGAGGGGGGGACGGGGGAGAGGGAGGAGAGGTTGGAAGGCTGCATTGAGTGCTGTAAGGATACCTAACAACAAATCCCGCCATTATGTGTAACTATAATGCACCAATAAAAATATGGCAAAGACAAAAACAGAAACAGAACCCCCACAGGTTGTCATTGATGATATAAAGGTGTCTCTGACTGTGGCTGAACTCCCGTCTCTCGTTAGTTTTCATCTCTGTCCATGTCTTGGGCTAGCTCAAGGTGGATGGCCACCCCACTTCCAGGACATCTTCCCCTCTGAGAATGGCACTGCTCACAATCTTTGATGGCTTCCTCTGGCTCCCTGGCCCTGGGCCTTGAACTGCAGCAGGTGAGCTGGTCCCATTCCTGATCTTACAAGGTGCATAGGGCTTCCCCACCAGGGAGTTTTCTATATGTTTTTGGTATTAAAATCTCTACCACATTAAGGAACTTTTCTTATGCTCCCGGTTTGCCAAAAACAAAAATAAAACAAAACCCACCAATATTTTGAAGCCACGCCTACACGCCAACCCTCTCTGCATCTGCAGCCCTGACTCGGTCTGTTTCCCTTGATCCACTGAAGCAGGGATTCCACTGACCGCTGCCTGAAGCTGAGAGCTGTCAGGAACTAGCCCTTCGGGGTGGTGGTACAATAGCCCTAATTAACATTGCAGAATCCATTCAGGAAATGTTTTATTGGGTGTGTCTCTGGGCTCACAAGTGAAGCAGGCCCATCATTTTCCTTCATGGTATGGCCTCATCTGGTTTTTGTGATCAAGATCATACTTATAAAATGAGCTAGGTTGGCGGCTTCTCCTTCCTCCTCACAGCTTATACAAAGTAGAAGTTATTGTTTCCTAAAGTTCAGCACAACTCAACTGTCAAAGCCCCTGGGGTGGCGTGTTGGAGGCAGGTGGGGCTCTAGAATCCATTTCAGGGGCTGGGGATGTGGCTCCAGTGGTAGCGCGCTCGCCTGGCATGCATGCGGCCCGGGTTCAATCCTCAGCACCACATACAAAGATGTTGTGTCGGCCGACAACTAAAAAATAAATATTAAAATTCTCATTATCTCTCTCTCTCTCTCTCTCTCTCTCTTAAAAAAAATAGAATCTATTTCAGTTTCTGTATATGATTGATCAGCGTGATTGATCTTTTGGTTCTCGGGCCAATATTTTGGCATTTTTATACCTTTCTAGGAACTTATCCATTTCCCTCAGTTTTCAAATCTGTAAGTAGGTAGATGCTTCACAATAGTTTTCTTTGTTTTGGGGGTGGGGGTGTGCTAGGGATTGAACCCAGGGGTGCTTTACCCCTGAGCTGCACCCCCAGCCGTTTTTAAGTTTTTATCTTGAGCAGGGCCTCACTAAGTGGCCGCCCGGGAACTCGCCGTCCTCCTGCCTCAGCCTTCCCAGGATCTGATGGTAGCTTTTAAATGACTTATCCCCCCTCGCCGCTTATCTCCCTGTTTACTCTCTTCTGTGGTGATGGGCCTTGTCAGGAGTCTGTCTCTCATATTAATTTTGTTCTAGAAATGGCTTTTAGATCCATGAATGCGTCTCTTATTCTGTAACTTGCTGGTTTAGTTCCTGAAACTTTTCTGTGGCACAGGCTGGAACCTTTATTTTGGCCCCCACAACACTGAGCTGCCCCACGTCTTCAGTGAGGTCACATACGTCATCAAAGGGGCCCAGCTCGTGGCCACGGCCTGCCAGGGTCTGAGCTTGTGAGCCCCAACTGGAGGCTGCATTTCTCCATGACAGGAGCCTTGGCACGGCTCCTCCCCATGCCAGGGTGGGGGCAGGTGGGGATTGCTGCCCGTGCCGCTGACCTGCCTGTGTCCTGCCCCCGCCCTGCACCTTCTCTGTGGCCTCTCCTGGCCACACATTCCCCGGCTTGGGCAGGAATTCAGAGGTCTGCTCCTGGCCCCGAGCTCCCAAGTGCCATGTGATGGCTCTTCCTGGGACAGCTGTGAACCTGGACAGCTGCTCTTGGCTTCAGTCTGAGCTGGCAGGGATGGGTGCAGGGACCGGCAGAGTCCCCACCAGAGGGGGTGGACCGTGACCCTCTCTGTGTGCGGCTGCATGTGCCATTGTGACTGGAGGTTCCTGGCAATGAAGTCGTCCTCCTTTTGGTGGGGGCATGGGGGTGGTGCCAAGCTTGCAGCTGGGGAAGCGTAGATAGCCTGCTAGGGAGCTGGAGTCATGACAGGACCACGAAGGGGCTTTGGAAAATGGTGTGACACTTATTGACAGACCCAACAGCCAGAGGAGAAGGCACTGGCCTGGGCACACTGGGCTCTGGACACCAAGTGGTTGCATGAATGAGTAAACCAACCGCAAGACCCGGCTTCTCAGGGCGCTCCGTGCTGGGCCCCAGGGCAAGTTCCTCGGCCTTGCTTGGCCCAGTTTTCTCCTCTGTAAAATAGGGGAGGGTCAGTTTCTTATTTTCTAGGGCCTCTTGGTCCTAGGGTCTGTGTTTCTGTGTCTGAAGGCAATTTTTGGTGGCAGTTCCCACCTGGAGGGTGGTATGGAGTGAGGAGTCCCAGAATGTCCAAGGCAGGGTGACTCCTCTCGACTCTGGTGTCCCACTAATCACCAGAGGTCAGGATGCCCCGCTGACTTGGCACCAGTTGGTCAGGAGGGACCAGGCGCCAGGCGGGGTGGCTTTGCCCCTGGCTGGCTTTCCCTCAGAGCATCAGGCCACAGCCCTCAGTCAATGCTTCTGTCACTTTTGTGTGGTGACCAAAAATGCCTGACAAGAACGAGCAATGAAGAAAAAGTTTATTTGTCTCATGGTCTCAAGAGTCTCTGTCCACGGATGGCCGACTCCATAGCTCTGGGCCTGAGGGGAGGCAGAACGTCCAGGTGGGAGGTGTGATGAAGGAAAGCAGCTCAAGACTCAGCTTCCAGGGAGCAGAGAGAGCTCCACTCCCCAGAGGCCCACCCAGTGACCCACCTCCTCCAGCCACACCCTTCCCGTCTAGAGTTGCCACTCAATTAATTCACATCAGTGGATTAATCCACTGGTTACGTTAAGGCTTTTATAACCTGATTATTTCTCCTCTGAAAATTCTGGCATTGTCTCACACAGGAGTTCTGGGGAACACCTCATATGTAAACCATAACAGGCAGGATGCCCAGGCTCCAAGGGCTTTCCATCTGATTCCCCACAGGCATCACTATCTGTCTAATTCTTGTATCCATCTGTCCATCAATCATTTGTTTGTCTTTTCATACATTCATTTATCCACCTGTGCATCCATCCATCCACCTGTGCATCCATCCATCCACCTGTACATCCACCCACTCACCTCTACATCCACCCACTCACCTCTACATCCACACACTCACCTCTACATCCATCCATCCACCTGTGCATCCATCCATCCACCTGTGCATCCATCCATCCACCTGTGCATCCATCCATCTATACATCCATCCATCCACCTGTGCATCCGTCCATCTATACATACATCCATTCACCCATCCATCCATCCACCCACCTGTACATCCCTCCATCCATGTATTATGCATTAAACACTGACTGTAGTGGACCATGTCCTACTAATAAAAAAAAAAATAGAAAAGAAAATCTCTGTCACAATGAGCTCGCAGACCAGAGGGCAAAAGGTAAGTGGATTGTTCAGCACAATCAACAGGAAGGACGGGTTCTGAGGGCAGAGAAGGAGGGCTTTCCCAGCCTGGAGGTGAGGAGGTGACTTTGAAAGGCTTCCTGGTGGAGATGGCACAGAGTCTTCAAACAAAGTGCTGTCCAGGCCGTTCAAACAGAGGGGTGGGAGAGACAAAGGCAGGACGGTGGGACTGTTTGGGAAGCTGTGAGCAGCTGAGTCTGGATGAAGCCCCACAGCCAGTGGGAAGCTGGGGTGACAGCTGCAGAGGCCCCGTGCTAGTGGGGTGCACATTTGTGGCTGGGGTAAAAATAGGACCCGAGACCTTGGACACATCCCAGGGCCGCTGGAGAGATCAAGGGGCTGTGGATGTAGCATTGAACCCTCTGCCCCAAGTGACCTTAGGCAACTCTCCTGGCCTCTTGGGGCCCCAGTCCCCACTTGTGACATCACAGGTTGCCCTTTTAGCCTCTTGGGACTCTTCTAGCTCTTGAGTCACTTGTGGTCAGCAAACCAAGGCCTTGTGAACATCTGGCCTGGCTGAGGAGGGAGGTGATTGTTCCCAGTCCCTGTGTGGGGGCAGGAACGGGGTTAGGAGCCGGCCCTGGGGCCCCAGTCATGGGGTGGCAGGAAATGCTGAGAAGGGCTGAGTCACTGGCCGGTCATCAGCGTGGGCCTCAGGGTTCCCAGGTGGGGGAGTAGAGCCCCCTTCTCGAGCTTCTCAGAATGAAACTTCATACAAAATTCTTCTATTTAAAACAGCCTCAAGAAAAATGGTTTGGGATGAGCAGGGGCTGGGGGCTCTCAGCTGGACAGTCCCCAAGGCCCCATGGAGGAGCCCTTCCAAGTTCTAGAGTCCCAAGGCCCTTCTTCCTCAGGAGGGGAGACAAGGCCCAGGGACGGAAGGGACTGACCCCAAGGTCGCACAGCACTCTCACCTGCTCCTCTCCTCTCCTGGGCTCTGCACTGTCCTCCAGATGTGGAGGATGATGGACAAAACTGTGTCCAAGAGACAGCAGGAGATTGACCTGCTGGTCATTCTGGAGGGGCAAGGTGTTGGGAAATAGCTTCTCCTGGAGGCAACCCAGAGACAGAAGGCAGGTCTCGCCTGCGGCTGCCACCTCTTCCTTACCCAAAGAGAATGGCTGCAGTGGACGGGGCAAGGACAGACACTGCAGGAATACGCATCACGAGGCATGACCCATCCCTGGATCCTCTGTGCCCAGCCCTTTAATTCTCAGAACAAACCTCACTTGGATGCTGAGACTCAGAGAGGTGAAGTGACTGGCCCAAGGTCACACAGAAAGTAAATGAGAGATCCAGGACATGGCCAGGTCTCCTATCCCTCTGAATCCATATAACTATCCAAACGCCAGACGGTAGGGACTGGAAGGTGCTTGCAATCCATCTTTTTTTTTTTTTTTCAATACTGGGGACAGAACCCAGGGTCTCTAGACCAGGGCTGTCCCACACCCTCAACCCCAGGCCACCCTTTAAGAGGCCTTATAGCACAGTAGTCAGGACAGGGACTCCGCAGCCCACCACCTGGGTGCAATGCGAGCTCTGCTTCCTACTGGCTTGCTGACCTTGAGAAGCTCTCTCACCCTGGGCTTTGGTTTCCCCTTCTGAACGATTACTGTGGTTATTATTTGTGGTGCTTGGCGTTGAGCCAGGGACACTCTGCCTTCTCAGCCCTTTTCATTTTGACACAGGATTTTGCTAAGTTGCTGAGAGTCTTGCTAAGTTGCCCAAGGTGACCTTAAACTTGAGATGCTCCTGCCTCAGCCTCCGAATTGCTGGGATTCCAGGCGTGCGCCGCCTCTGCTGGTGTAAAACGAGGATGATAACGATGCTCGTCTTTGCCGGATGCCGTGAGGGCGACACACCTGGCTGGCACTCATAAGCCCCCCACGGGGTTGGCGCTCTCTAGTCCATCACCCTCCCTCCCACTGCAGAGACAGACACGGGGCCCAGCCATGGCTGGTGCTCGGGCAGCACTCCGCCGTAGCCCCTGTCCCTGGGGCGCTGGCAGGAAGCTGCCGTATGTCTAACTCAGGGGAGCCGCTGGCGCTGGGTACCCAGCCTCCTGGAGGGGAAGGAGGGTGCCGTGGAAGGAAGGGAAGGGGCCGGAAGTCCCCAGTGCCCCGTCCCCCAGCCCGAGAGAACGCTTCATTACTGGAAGGCCAGCCAGGCAGAGGGGGTGGACGTGGCCTTGTAGAGGAAACCACACAGGGTCAGCCAAACCTCAGCCCCTCTGGGCGAGTGGCCATGGGCCGACCACGCGGGGCTGGCTCGTCGGGGTGTTTACGGAAATGCTGGCCCTGAGGTCAGCCCAGCTGCTGGCCCGGGATCCCCTGGGGCACCCCCAGGCTCAGAGTGCCAGCTTGGCAGGAGCCATCAGGGCTGCAGCTGAGGCCTGTTGACCTCCGTGGCCCACCTGGAGGGTGGACAGCTGAGGAGCAGCCCTGGGGCCAGCTAGATCTTCAGGCCAGCCCTGGCCTCCTGGTGCTGTCTGAACTGGAACGAGGCCCTATCTGGTCACCCCTGTGGAAGTGGCATCTATCTTGGGAGAGCAACGCAGCAAGGGGATTTGGAGGCAGATGGCCTGGGTTCAGATTCTGCCCGTGCCCCTCACTCTGTGTGACTCTGGGCAGTTTGTTCACATTATCTGTGTCTCGGTTTTCCCTTCTGTGAAATGGGGACATTGATACTAGTAGGCACTTCACAGGGATGTCGACATAATGAAATGATGTAACGTTCCTGTCAAATCTCTTAAATGCACACGTGTGCTGAGCATCCAGGGCAAGAATGAGGAGCTGAGTTCATGAAGATAAATCAGACTTGGGTCCTATCCCAGGGATCTTCCCATTAAAGGCCATAGATGGCAGTGTGTGTGTGTGTGTGTGTGTGCGCTGTGCCTAATTACAGTCAGCATGTTTGCTGACAAGGGCGAATTCTGCCTCTCCACCTCTGTCTGTGAGGCCAGGGGACACATGGGTCCATTCACAGCTCTGTCCAGAGTCCAGCGTAAGCCCAGGCCCAAGTCAGACCACTGGGTTGCAGGAAATCCTGGTCTCAGGAACCGAGACTGTGAGCAGGAGGCAGGTAGCCCAGCCACTTGCTCCCACCTGGCTGTTGAGCGAGTGGATGAACACTTGGGCTTCTGAGCCCTGACTATGCTGCAGGCCCTGAGCCCAAGGCTTCCCGCTTGGGCTTCTCTTGACCTCAACACCCAGTGGAAGAGTCCATGTGCTCTGTGCTCAGAGAAGGAAACTGAGGCTCAGAGAGTCCAGCCCAGGTCTCACAGCTGGTGAGTGACAGCCAACACTGAGCCTGAGTCTAAGTCCAAAGCCTGCCCTTGTTTGTTTTCTTTCATTCTGAGACAGGGTCTCGTCAAGTTGTTGTAAGTCTCACTAAGTCACTGAGGCTGGGCCTCAAACTTGCAATCCTCTTGCCTTGGCCTCCGGAGTCACTGGGATTACAGGCTTGTGTTCCTGAGCTGGCCAAAGCTTGCCTTTTTAACCACTAAGCCCCAGACTGCCTTCCCGAAGTGCTGATAGCAAATCCCAGGCCTGGGAGTCCCCAGGAGCTCCCAACCCCACCCAGAAAGATCCAGAAGAATCTCAGGAGAAGGAGGACATTCCAATTTCAGATGGGGGAACCTGCATTTGAAAAGGCAGAATGGGGGAGCAGACCTCCACTGTCCTCCCAGCCACATGGCCTGTAGGTGGAGTAGGAAACACTGTGGAGAGCAGGGTGGAGGGGCGTGAATGGCAGGAGCCCCAGGCAAGGCTGAAGGATGCCTGCAAACAGCCTTGAATGCCAGGAAAATGTTTCACACTATCCCGGGGGTTGGAGCCCCAGAGGGTCCAACCAGGGGCGGCTTATGGCCAGATGCATGACTACTTGGGGGCTGGGGTGGAAAAGGAATCCAGAGGAAGGGGTGGGAGCTGGGAAAAAATGGAAGTTGTACAAATACCAAGGCTCAGCATCATTACTAGTGAGGAGCCGTCTCACCCAATAAAAATGGACCTGCCGCGTGTTCCACTTCACCCAAAGCAATGTGTGTGAGGGCCCAGAGCCCTGGGGGCCGACAAATGGGGCTTCCTGTCCACCCATCCCCAGCTCCTTCAATGGTCTTCCTTGGCACTAATCCCATTTTGGCCATGTGGCTGCCCCAGAAGGTGGTAGGGCTGGGGTCAAGTGCACACGAAGTCCTGGGCAGCCAGGCCTTTGCCCCTGGGCCACTGGGTGGCAGGTAGGTCAGAGTTCCCATCTTGGACCTGCATGTGACTATGGTTTTGAGCGGGAGGCAGGTAGCACGGCTGCGTGCTCCCACAGACGGTCCTTGGTAATAGGAGCTCAAGGCCATTGTTACGACAGCAGCCCGGAGACAGAAGCCACCTTCTGGTCTGGGAAGGACTTGGAAATAGCCTTCTGTGGCCTAGAGATGCCCAGAGAGCATCTGTCCCTTCCCGTGTGTGTCCGCAGGTGCCCAGGACCTGACTCAGCCCAGGGAGGTCAGCTTCCCCTGATGGACACTGGGGCCCCTGCCTGGAGCCATCTGTTGGGCCCCTGCCTGGAGCCATCTGTTTGGACCCTGGAGGGCAAAGGCTAGTGACAGGTGGAGGGAACATGTGCCGGGCTCCATCTGGGAGGTGTTGGGTTAGACCATCCTGGTTCTCCTCCCAGCTCTGGGGCTTTCTAACAGCCCCTTTCGACAGCTTCCTAGGTCAGTGTCTCCTTTCCTTATTGGCCAAATGGGCATAATCCACATTGCTCCTTCCCAGGCTCCTCGGAATAACTAGATTAGCTGTAGCGTGCCCATGCTTAGCCAGGGCCAGCACATGGCGGGCACCCGGTGAGTGCTAGCAGTCATTGTCATCACGCTGCCCATAGAGCAGGAGACCAGAAGATGGGAGACTGACAGGTCATGACAAAAAGAGCTCACTGGGCACAATGGTGAAGAGGTGACCCACCTCCTGCTGAAAAGCAGCCAATAGGAACCAGAGGGGCTGGGCTGGGGGCGGAGCTCTGGGGAAGAGGCCCACAGCCTGGGGGAGGCCCTGGGTTTGTCCCCAGTACTGGGGCCCAGGGGAGGTTGTGTCCTGGGTGCCTGGCTTGCCTCCTCCAAGTCCCAGCCCTGCAGAGTTGCTTTGATAATTATCCCCGTTTGATAGATGTGGAAACTAAGGCTTCCCCAGGTTGAGGGCCTATGGATGTCACACAGCCGGGGAGGAAGAGGCAGGCCCTGCCCTCTTTGATTTTGAAGGCTGCAGTTCTTTTTACGCTGAGGAGCTTCTCCTGGCCCAGGGAAGGAAGGCCACCTCTCCAACCCGGAGATTTGCCAGGGACACCCTCCTCTGGCTACTCCTGGTGACCGAGAGAGCCACCCCTAGGTGGAGGTCTGGAGATTCCTCTCCACATTCCTAAGGGTTAAGTCTGGGGACCCAGGCTCCTGCCATCAGCCATCACATTCCCCAGAAGGAATCTCTACTCATAACAAACCCCAAAGGTCCCCCAGCTGGGAAGGAGCATTCTGTCTCCACCCGGAGCCCAGGCTTTATGGGACCACTTGTGTGCCCAGAGGGGCGACCGGATCCGGCCAGGCATGAGCACCTCCCCTGCCTCAGGGTCTCCTCTGCTGGTGGTGTCTAGACGGGACAGGTGACAGAGGATGCCTGGACATCTCCCCAGAGTGCACGAGGCCACCTGTGCTCAAGGCTCCCTTCACCACCTCCCAGCTGGGGTCCCTCCTGGGCCTCGGTTTCCTCTGGTGCAAAAGGCAGATATTCAACACCTACGGCACAGGGTCACCGTGGGATTCGAGACCGATTCATTCGACAAGTATTTATTGAAGGCCTCCCAGCTCCCAGCTCCCAGGCGCTGAGTCACTCGGGGACCGACACATAATCGACTCCCTGCCTCCAAGGTTTCGAAAAGGAAAAGTAGTGAAAATGATCTACTTTAGAAAATGCTGGCACTGAAAACATGGAGCAAATAGACTAAAATGTTAACAGTTGTTAAATTTAGGTTATGGAAAAATGGCAAATGTGTGTCCGTTGTGTGTTTTCTGTGTGTTTGAAACTTTGTATAAATACCAGGAGAGCTGGAGAGAGAGGAGGAGAGGAAGTCATTCTGCCTTGTGAAACAGGATCAATAGGGGAAAGAGGCCATAAATAAATTAATTAAATATGAGGTCTATCGCTCGAGGTTAAGGACTTTGAGAATAATGAAGAAGAGGATCAAGGCAGTCGGGGAGGTGGGGTTTCCAATCTAAGCTGGCAGTCAGGGAAGCCCCTGCCAAGGCCATGACCCTAGCCTTCAGGCCTGGGCCTCCCGGGCCACCGTCCAGCAGAGACAGACTGTAAAAGCCCAGAACCCAACACTCTTGGGACTGTGAGGTCCTAGGTTTATGTTAGCAAGTACAAATCTCAGTCTGGAATTCAGATGGGCAGCGAATGTCATCTATTCCAGTTAGTTTCTGTTTCCATGCCCCCGTTCCCCATGTGGGCAGGAAATCAATCACGATCCATTGGATCTTTCCTGAGCCTGTCACCTCTCACCTCCGACCCCCACCCCTGTTCATTTATTGGTGGTTGTGTCTAAGTGTGGGGTTGTCTCAGGCCCTCTTGTCCACTTTATCTCTCAAATTCTACCCTATTCTTTACCTGGGAATCCCTCTGAGCTCCCTGAGGTCCATTGACCCCCAAATCCACGGCTTTTTAAATCTTGCATCTTGACCCCATCTGTGAACAAGTCTCATCACCTCTCTGCACCTTGGTTTTCTCGTTTGTCCCATAGGAATAGTGATAATAACAATGTGGTAACAGTGGCAATAATAGCAATAATACCTCCTGTGCAGGATCGCCATTGCATCCAGTGGGATGATGTATCTAGGCATCTGGTGCAGTGCCAGACACACAGGCGGCGCCCAGTCAGAGCTGGAAAAGAATCCAGCTCTGTCATTATTGGTTCATCTCTGGGCTTCTTTTCCTCAAGCCTTAGGCTTCCCGTCTCTAAGGTGGGGCTGACATCCCTCACAGCTCCCAGAATTCTGGTCAGGAGCTTTATGGCTCATATTCATTGACAATGTGCTGAGCCCTTCACCTGAATTCGACACTCCACCCTCTACCTGGGAGGTAGGACATTGATGATCACCCTGAAGTTAGCAATGGAGGGACTGGTGGAGAGGGAATCATTGAAGTAAAGTCTTAAGCTGAAGACCTTGCACCTGGCTCTTAGCGCCGGCTGCTGACCCTTTGGCCAAGGGAAAGGGTCC